>NC_140990.1:74031389-74425225 GCF_052327205.1 Somniosus microcephalus
GTTTTGGAGAGTGGGGTGAAAGAGGAGTTGGGGTGAGGGGGTTGGAGAGTAGTGGTGAAAGAGAAGTTGGGGTGAGAGGGTTGGAGAGTAGGGGTGAAAGAGGAGTTGGGGTGAGGGCGTTGGAGAGTAGGGGTGAAAGAGGAGTTGGGGTGAGGGGGTTGGTGTGTAGGGGCGAAAGAGGAGTTGGGGTGTGGGGGTTGGAGAGTAGGGGTGAAAGAGGAGTTGGGGTGAGGTGGTTGGAGAGTAGGCCTGAAAGAGGAGTTGGGATGAGGGGGTTGGAGAGTAGGGGTGAAAGAGGAGTTGGGATGAGGGGGATGGAGAGTAGGGGTGAAAAAGGAGTTGGGGTGAGGGGGGTTGGAGAGTAGGGGTGAAAGAGGAGTTGGGGTGAGGGGGTTGGTGAGTAAGGGTGAAAGAGGAGTTGGGGTGAGGGGTTGGAGAGTAGGGGTGAAAGAGGAGTTGGGGTGAGGGGGGTTGGAGAGTAGGCGTGAAAGAGGAGTTGGGGAGGGGGGGGTTGGAGAGTAGGGGTGAAAGAGGAGTTGGGGTGAGGGGGTTGGAGAGTAAGGGTGAAGGAGGAGTTGGGGTGAGGGGGTTGATGTGCAGGGGTGAAAGCCGAGTTGGGGTGAGGGGGGTTGGAGACTAGGGGTGAAAGAGTAGTTGGGGTGAGGGGGGTTGGAGAGTAGGGGTGAAAGAGGAGTTGGGGTGAGGGGGTTGGAGAGTAGGGGTGAAAGAGGAGTTGGGGTGAGGGGGGTTGGAGAGTAGGGGTGAAAGAGGAGTTGGTGTGAGGGGGTTGGAGAGTAGGGGTGAAAGAGGAGTTGGGGTGAGGGGGGTTGGAGAGCAGGGGTGAAAGAGAAGTTAGGGTGAGGGGGTTGGAGAGTAGGGGTGAAAGAGGAGTTGGGGTGAGGGGGTTGGAGAGTAGGGGTGAAAGAGGAGTTGGGGTGAGGGGGGTTGGAGAGTAGGGGTGAAACAGGAGTTGGGGTGAGGGGGTTGGAGTGTAGGGGTGAAAGAGGAGTTGGGGTGAGGGGGTTTGGAGAGTAGGGGTGAAAGAGGAGTTGGGGTGAGGGGGGTTGGGGAGTAGGGGTGAAAGAGGAGTTGGGGTGAGGGGGTTGGAGAGTAGGGGTGAAAGAGGAGTTGGGGTGAGGGGGGTTGGAGAGTAGGGGTGAAAAAGGAGTTGGGGTGAGGAGGGTTGGAGAGTAGGGGTGAAAGAGGAGTTGGGGTGAGGGGGGTTGGAGAGTAGGGGTGAAAGAGGAGTTGGGGTGAGGGGTTTGGAGAGTAGGGGTGAAAGAGGAGTTGGGGTGAGGGGGGTTGGAGAGTAGGGGTGAAAGAGGAGTTGGGGTGAGGGGGGTTTGAGGGTAGGGGTGAAAGAGGAGTTGGGGTGAGGTTTGGAGAGTAGGGGTGAAAGGAGTTGGGGTGAGGGGGGTTGGAGAGTAGGGGTGAAAGAGGAGTTGGGGTGAGAGGGTTGGAGAGTAGGGGTGAAAGAGGAGTTGGGTGAGGGGGGTTGGAGAGTAGGGGTGAGAGAGGAGTTGGGGTGAGGGGGTTGGAGAGTAGGGGTGAAAGAGGAGTTGGGGTTAGGGGGTTTGGAGAGTAGGGGTGAAAGAGGAGTTGGGGTGAGGGGGGATGGAGCGTAGGGGTGAAAGAGGAGTTGGGGTGAGGGGGTTGGAGAGTAGGGGTGAAAGAGGAGTTGGACTGAGGGTGTTGGAGAGTAGGGGTGAAAGAGGAGTTTGGGTGAGGGGGGTTGGAGAGTAGGGGTGATAGAGGAGTTGGGGTGAGGAGGGTTGGAGAGTAGGGGTGAAAGAGGTGTTGGGTTGAGGGGGGTTGGAGAGTAGGTGTGAGAGAGGAGTTGGGGTGAGGGGGTTGGAGAGTCGGGGTGAGAGAGGAGTTGGGGTGAGTGAGTTGGAGAGTAGGGGTGAAAGAGTAGTTGGGGTGAGATGGTTGGAGAGTAGGGGTGAAAGAGGAGTTGGGGTGAGTGGGTTGGAGAGTAGGGGTGAAAGAGGAGTTGAAGTGAGGGGGGTTGGAGACTAGGGGTGAAAGAGTAGTTGGGGTGAGGGGGGTTGGAGAGTAGGGGTGAAAGAGGAGTTGGGGTGAGGGGGTTGGAGAGTAGGGGTGAAAGAGGAGTTGGGGTGAGGGGGGTTGGAGAGTAGGGGTGAAAGAGGAGTTGGTGTGAGGGGGTTGGAGAGTAGGGGTGAAAGAGGAGTTGGGGTGAGGGGGGTTGGAGAGCAGGGGTGAAAGAGAAGTTAGGGTGAGGGGGTTGGAGAGTAGGGGTGAAAGAGGAGTTGGGGTGAGGGGGTTGGAGAGTAGGGGTGAAAGAGGAGTTGGGGTGAGGGGGGTTGGAGAGTAGGGGTGAAACAGGAGTTGGGGTGAGGGGGTTGGAGTGTAGGGGTGAAAGAGGAGTTGGGGTGAGGGGGTTTGGAGAGTAGGGGTGAAAGAGGAGTTGGGGTGAGGGGGGTTGGGGAGTAGGGGTGAAAGAGGAGTTGGGGTGAGGGGGGTTGGAGAGTAGGGGTGAAAGAGGAGTTGGGGTGAGGGGGGTTGGAGAGTAGGGGTGAAAAAGGAGTTGGGGTGAGGAGGGTTGGAGAGTAGGGGTGAAAGAGGAGTTGGGGTGAGGGGGGTTGGAGAGTAGGGGTGAAAGAGGAGTTGGGGTGAGGGGTTTGGAGAGTAGGGGTGAAAGAGGAGTTGGGGTGAGGGGGGTTGGAGAGTAGGGGTGAAAGAGGAGTTGGGGTGAGGGGGGTTTGAGGGTAGGGGTGAAAGAGGAGTTGGGGTGAGGTTTGGAGAGTAGGGGTGAAAGGAGTTGGGGTGAGGGGGGTTGGAGAGTAGGGGTGAAAGAGGAGTTGGGGTGAGAGGGTTGGAGAGTAGGGGTGAAAGAGGAGTTGGGTGAGGGGGTTGGAGAGTAGGGGTGAGAGAGGAGTTGGGGTGAGGGGGTTGGAGAGTAGGGGTGAAAGAGGAGTTGGGGTTAGGGGGTTTGGAGAGTAGGGGTGAAAGAGGAGTTGGGGTGAGGGGGGATGGAGAGTAGGGGTGAAAGAGGAGTTGGGGTGAGGGGGTTGGAGAGTAGGGGTGAAAGAGGAGTTGGACTGAGGGTGTTGGAGAGTAGGGGTGAAAGAGGAGTTTGGGTGAGGGGGGTTGGAGAGTAGGGGTGATAGAGGAGTTGGGGTGAGGAGGGTTGGAGAGTAGGGGTGAAAGAGGTGTTGGGTTGAGGGGGGTTGGAGAGTAGGTGTGAGAGAGGAGTTGGGGTGAGGGGGTTGGAGAGTCGGGGTGAGAGAGGAGTTGGGGTGAGTGAGTTGGAGAGTAGGGGTGAAAGAGTAGTTGGGGTGAGATGGTTGGAGAGTAGGGGTGAAAGAGGAGTTGGGGTGAGTGGGTTGGAGAGTAGGGGTGAAAGAGGAGTTGAAGTGAGGGGGGTTGGAGAGTAGGGGTGAAAGAGGAGTTGGGGTGAGGGGGGTTGGAGAGTAGGGGTGAAAGAGGAGTTGGGGTGAGGGGGG
The DNA here is from genome assembly GCF_052327205.1 of Somniosus microcephalus. Classification (NCBI taxonomy): domain Eukaryota; kingdom Metazoa; phylum Chordata; class Chondrichthyes; order Squaliformes; family Somniosidae; genus Somniosus; species Somniosus microcephalus. The sequence continues at coordinate 74,034,857 of NC_140990.1, forward strand.
TTGGAGAGTAGGGGTGAAAGAGGAGTTGGGGTGAGGTTTGGAGTGTAGGGGTGAAAGAGGAGTTGGGGTGAGGGGGGTTGGAGAGTAGGGGTGAGAGAGGAGTTGGGGTGGGGGGTTGGAGAGTAGGGGTGAAAGAGGAGTTGGGGTGAGGGGGGTTGGAGAGTAGGGGTGAAAGAGGAGTTGAGGTGAGGGGGTTGGAGAGTAGGGATGAAAGAGGAGTTGGGGTGAGGGGGGTTGGAGAGTAGCGGTGAAAGAGGAGATGGAGAGAGGGGGGTTGGAGAGTAGGGGTGAAAGAGGAGTTGAGGTGAGGGGGTTGGAGAGTAGGGATGAAAGAGGAGTTGGTGTGAGGGGGGTTGGGGTGTAGGGGTGAAAGAGGAGTTGGGGTGAGGGGGGGTTGGAGAGTAGGGTTGAAAGAGGAGTTGGGGGTAGGGGGGTTGGAGAGTAGGGGTGAAAGGAGTTGAGGTGAGGGGGTTGGAGAGTAGGGGTGAAAGAGGAGTTGGGGTGAGGGGGTTGGGGAGTAGGGGTGAAAGAGGAGTTGGGGTGAGGGGGGTTGGAGAGTAGGGGTGAAACAGGAGTTGGGGTGAGGGGGTTGGAGTGTAGGGATGAAAGAGGAGTTGGGGTGAGGGCGGTTGGAGAGTAGGGGTGAAAGAGGAGTTGAGGTGAGGGGGGTTGGAGAGTAGGGGTGAAACAGGAGTTGGGGTGAGGGGGTTGGAGAGTAGGTGCGAAAGAGGAGTTGGGATGAGGGGGTTGGAGAGTAGGGGTGAAAGAGGAGTTGGGATGAGGGGGTTGGAGAGTAGGTGTGAAAAAGGAGTTGGGGTGAGGGGGTTGGAGAGTAGGGGTGAAAGAGGTGTTGGGTGAGGGGTTTGAAGAGTAGGGGTGAAAGAGGAGTTGGGGTGAGGGGGTTGGTGAGTAAGGGTGAAAGAGGAGTTGGGGTGAGGGGGTTGGAGAGTAGGGGTGAAAGAGGAGTTGGGGTGAGGGGGGTTGGAGAGTCGGCGTGAAAGAGGAGTTGGGGTGAGGGGGGTTGGAGAGTAGGGGTGAAACAGGAGTTGGGGTGCGGGGGGTTGGAGAGTAGGGGTGAAAGAGGAGTTGGGGTGAGGGGGGTTGGAGTGTAGGGGTGAAAGAGGAGTTGGGGTGAGGGGCGTTGGAGTGTAGGGGTGAAAGAGGAGTTGGGGTGAGGGGGGTTGGAGAGTAGGGGTGAAAGCCGAGTTGGGGTGAGGGGGATGGAGAGTAGGGGTGAAAGAGGAGTTGGGGTGAGGGGGGTTGGAGAGTAGGGGTGAAAGAGGAGTTTGGGTGAGGGGGGTTGGAGTGTAGGGGTGAAAGAGGAGTTGGTGTGAGGGTTTGGAGAGTAGGGGTGAAAGAGGAGTTGGGGTGAGGGGGTTTGGAGAGTCGGGGTGAAAGAGGAGTTGGTGTGAGGGGGTTGGAGAGTAGGGGTGAAAGAGGAGTTGGGGTGAGTGGGGTTGGAGAGTAGGGGTGAAAGAGGAGTTGGGGTGAGAGGGGTTGGAGAGTAGGGGTGAAAGAGGAGTTGGGGTGAGGGGGGTTGGAGTGTAGGGGTGAAAGAGGAGTTGGTGTGAGGGGGTTGGAGAGTAGGGGTGAAAGAGGAGTTGGGGTGAGGGGGGTTGGAGAGTCGGGGTGAAAGAGGAGTTGGTGTGAGGGGGTTGGAGAGTAGGGGTGAAAGAGGAGTTGGGGTGAGTGGGGTTGGAGAGTAGGGGTGAAAGAGGAGTTAGGGTGAGGGGGTTGGAGAGTAGGGGTGAAAGAGGAGTTGGGCTGAGGGGGGTTGGAGAGCAGGAGTGAAACAGGAGTTGGGGTGAGGGGGTTGGAGTGTAGGGGTGAAAGAGGAGTTGGGGTGAGGGGGGCTTGGAGAGTAGGGGTGAAAGAGGAGTTGGGGTGAGGGGGGTTGGAGAGTAGGGGTGAAAGAGCAGTTGGGGTGAGGGGGGTTGGAGAGTAGGTGTGAAATAGGAGTTGGGGTGAGGGGGGTTGGAGAGTAGGGGTGAAAGAGGAGTTGGGGTGAGGGGTTTGGAGAGTAGGGGTGAAAGAGGAGTTGGGGTGAGGGGTTGGAGAGTGGGGGTGAAAGAGGAGTTGGGGTGAGGGGGGTTGGAGAGTAGGGGTGAAAGAGGAGTTGGGGTCAGGGGGGTTTGAGAGTAGGGGAGAAAGAGGAGTTGGGGTGAGGGGGTTGGAGAGCAGGGGTGAAAGAGCAGTTGGGGTGAGGGGGGTTGGAGAGTAGGGTTCAAAGAAGAGTTGGGGTGAGGGGTGTTGGAGAGTAGGGTTGAAAGAGGAGTTGGGGTGAGGGGTTTGGAGAGTAGGGCTGAAAGAGGAGTTGGGGTGAGGGGGGTTTGAGAGTAGGGGTGAATGAGGAGTTGGGGTGAGGGGGGTTGGAGAGTAGGGGTGAAAGAGGAGTTGGGGTGAGGGTGGTTGGGGAGTAGGGGTGAAAGAGGAGTTGGGGTGACGGGGGTTGGAGAGTAGGGGTGAAAGAGGAGTTGGGGTGAGGGGGGTTGCAGAGTAGTGGTGAAAGAGGAGTTGGGGTGAGGGGGTTTGGAGAGTAGGGGTGACAGAGGAGTTGGTGTGAGGGGGTTGGAGAGTAGGTGTGAAAGAGGAGTTGGGGTGAGGGAGTTGGAGAGTAGGGGTGAAAGAGGAGTTGGGGTGAGGGGGTTGGAGAGTGGAGGTGAAAGAGGAGTTGGGGTGAGGGGTGTTGGAGAGTAGAGGTGAAAGAGGAGTTGGGGTGAGGGGGGTTGGAGTGTAGGGGTGAAAGAGCAGTTGGGGTGAGGGGGTTGGAGAGTAGGGTTGAAAGAGGAGTTCGGGTGAGGGGGGTTTGAGAGTAGGGGTGAAAGAGGAGTTGGGGTGAGGGGGGTTTGAGAGTAGGGGTGAAAGAGGAGTTAGGGTAAGGGGGGTTGGAGAGTAGGAGTGAAAGAGGAATTGGGGTGAGGGGTTTGGAGAGTAGGAGTGAAAGAGGAGTAAGGGTGAGGGGGGTTGGAGAATCCCCATGTACAGTCCCAGGTTTAGAATCCCCATGTCGATTCCCAGGATTAGGATCCCCATGTACAGCCCCAGGTTTAGAAGCCCCATTTACAGTTCCAGGATTAGGATCCTCATGTACAGTCCCGTGGTTAGAATCCCCATTTCCAGCCCCAGGGTTAGAATCCCCATGTACGGTCCCAGGGTTAGAATCCCCATGTACAGTCCCAGGGTTATAAACCCCATGTACAATCCCAGGGTGAGAATCCCCATGTACAGTCCGGGGTTAAAATCCCCATGTGCAGTCCCAGGGTTGGAATCCCTATGTACAGTCCCAGGGTTAGAATCCTGATGTCCAGTCCCAGGGTTAGAATCCCCGTGTACAGTCCCAGGGTTAGAATCCCCATGTACAGTCCCAAGATTAGGATCCCCATGTACAGTCCCAGGGTTAGAATCCCCATGTACGGCCCCAGGGTTAGAATCCACATCGACAGTCCCAGGTATGGAATCCACATGTACAGTCCCAGGGTTAAAATCCCCATTTACAGTCCCAGGGTTAGAATCCTCATGTGCAGGCCCAGGGTTAGAATCCCCATGTACAGTCCCAGGGTTAGAATCCCCATGTACAGTCCCAGGGTTAGAATCCCCATGTACAGTCCCAGGGTTAGAATCCCCATGTACAGTCCCATGGTTAGAATCCCCATCTACAGTGCCAGGGTTAGAATCCCCATGTACAGTCCCAGGGTTAGAATCCCTGTGTACAGTCCCCGGGTTAGAATCCCCATGTACAGTCCCAAGATTAGGATCCCCATGTACAGTCCCAGGGTTAGAATCCCCATGTACGGCCCCAGGGTTAGAATCCCCATGTACAGTCCCAGGGTTAGAATCCCCATGTACGGCCCCAGGGTTAGAATCCACATCGACAGTCCCAGGTATGGAATCCACATGTACAGTCCCAGGGTTAAAATCCCCATTTACAGTCCCAGGGTTAGAATCCTCATGTGCAGGCCCAGGGTTAGAATCCCCATGTACAGTCCCAGGGTTAGAATCCCCATGTACAGTCCCAGGGTTAGAATCCCCATGTACAGTCCCAGGGTTAGAATCCCCATGTACAGTCCCATGGTTAGAATCCCCATCTACAGTGCCAGGGTTAGAATCCCCATGTACAGTCCCAGGGTTAGAACCCCTGTGTACAGTCCCCGGGTTAGAATCCCCATGTACAGTCCCAAGATTAGGATCCCCATGTACAGTCCCAGGGTTAGAATCCCCATGTACGGCCCCAGGGTTAGAATCCCCATGTACAGTCCCAGGGTTAGAATCCCCATGTACGGCCCCAGGGTTAGAATCCACATCGACAGTCCCAGGTATGGAATCCACATGTACAGTCCCAGGGTTAGAGTCCCCATGTACAGTCCCAGGGTTAGAATCCTCATGTACAGTCCCAAGATTAGGATCCCCATGTACAGTCCCAAGATTAGGATCCCCATGTACAGTCCCAGGGTTAGAATCCCCATGTACAGTCCCAGGGTTAGAATCCCCATCTACAGTCCCAGGGTTAGAATCCCCATGTACAGTCCCAGGGTTAGAATCCCCATCTACAGTCCCAGGGTTAGAATCCCCATCTACAGTCCCAGGGTTAGAATCCCCATGTACAGTCCCAGGGTTAGAATCCCCATCTACAGGCCCAGGGTTAGAATCCCCATGTACAGTCCCAGGGTTAGAATCCCCATGTACAGTCCCAGGGTTAGAATTCCCATGTACAGTCCCAGGGTTAGAATCCCCATCTACAGTGCCAGGGTTAGAATCCCCATGTACACTCCCAGGGTTAGAATCCCCATGTACAGTCACAGGGTTAGAATCCCCATGTACGGCCCCAGGGTTAGAATCCACATCGACAGTCCCAGGTATGGATTCCACATGTACAGTCCCAGGGTTAGAGTCCCCATGTACAGTCCCAGGGTTAGAATCCCCATCTACAGTCCCAGGGTTAGAATCCCCATGTACAGTCCCAGGGTTAGAATCCCCATGTACAGTCCCAGGGTTAGAATCCCCATCTACAGTCCCAGGGTTAGAATCCCCATCTACAGTCCCAGGGTTAGAATCCCCATGTACAGTCCCAGGGTTAGAATCCCCATCTACAGTCCCAGGGTTAGAATCCCCATGTACAGTCCCAGGGTTAGAATCCCCATCTACAGTCCCAGGGTTAGAATCCCCATGTACAGTCCCAGGGTTAGAATCCCCATCTACAGTCCCAGGGTTAGAATCCCCATGTACAGTCCCAGGGTTAGAATCCCCATGTACAGTCCCAGGGTTAGAATCCCCATCTACAGTCCCAGGGTTAGAATCCCCATCTACAGTCCCAGGGTTAGAATCCCCATGTACAGTCCCAGGGTTAGAATCCCCATCTACAGTCCCAGGGTTAGAATCCCCATGTACAGTCCCAGGGTTAGAATCCCCATGTACAGTCACAGGGTTAGAATCCCCATGTACAGTCCCAGGGTTAGAATCCCCATGTACAGTCCCAGGGTTAGAATCCCATGTACAGTCCCAGGGTTAGAATCCCCATGTACAGTCCCAGGGTTAGAATCCCATGTACAGTCCCAGGGTTAGACTCCCCATGTACACTCCCAGGGTTAGAATCCCCATGTACAGTCCCAGGGTTAGAATCCCCATCTACAGTCCCAGGGTTAGAATCCCCATGTACAGTCCCAGGGTTAGAATCCCCATCTACAGTCCCAGGGTTAGAATCCCCATGTACAGTCCCAGGGTTAGAATCCCCATCTACAGTCCCAGGGTTAGAATCCCCATGTACAGTCCCAGGGTTAGAATCCCCATGTACAGTCCCAGGGATAGAATCCCTATGTGCAGTCCCAGGAATAGAATCCCCATGTACAGTCCCAGGGTTAGAATCCCCATGTACACTCCCAGGGTTAGAATCCCCATGTACAGTCACAGGGTTAGAATCCCCATGTACAGTCCCAGGGTTAGAATCCCCATGTACAGTCCCAGGGTTAGAATCCCCATGTACAGTCCCAGGGTTAGAATCCCCATGTACAGTCCCAGGGTTAGAATCCCATGTACAGTCCCAGGGTTAGACTCCCCATGTACACTCCCAGGGTTAGAATCCCCATGTACAGTCACAGGGTTAGAATCCCCATGTACACTCCCAGGGTTAGAATCCCCATGTACAGTCACAGGGTGTAATGAAATCTGTTTGTCTTGCCTGTATTCGTTTTGCACTCATGTATATTACCCTCCTTCACACGGTGTATAGTTTCACTTCCTCTTTCCTGACTAACCTGGAATGTTCCAGGTCTTGGCTCTTGGCTCCACCCCTGACTTCTCTTACATAAAGATCCCAGGATCTTTATGACTCATTCCTGCGAGCCAGTCAGTGTGTTGAGATGTTAGCTCCGATCTTAGTGATTAAAAGCCAACTTGTTAAAGTTTATAACTTCTAGTTTTGTGGTTCTTGAAGGCACATCAATTTTAATCACTAAAGAATACTAGGATGTATCGACTCCTAAAACCAGAGCGTCTGGACTTGGATCCACATTCTGCTGAAGTATCAAATCAATTTGGACACTGGCTCAAATGCTTCGAACTGTTCGCGAGGGCGTCATCCGCTAGCGAGGTAGATAAACTGAGTCTACTGACTACTCGCGTTAATCATCGGATTTATTTGTTCATCCGGGACGCCACCTCTTACACGGAGGCCATCACTATCCTGAAGGCCCAATACCAGAGGCCGGCAAACTAAGTGTACGCCAGACATCTGCTGGCTACACGCAGGCAGCGACCTGAGGAATCAATGGACGATTACTTACAGGGCCTAAAGGACTTGGTCTGGGACTGTAACTGCAAGGCCGTGACGGCCAACGCGTACTCTGACGAATTGGTCCGCGATTCCTTCATCACGGGCCTCAAATCGAATTATATCCGGCAGAGACTGCTGGAGAAGGAGGCCCTGGACTTCAAAAAGGCAGTGGCCACTGCGCGATCGCTGGACGTGGCCCAGAAAAACTCTGACTCTTATTCTTCCGGCCATGCGGCCCTCACCGCCTCGTGCGCGCCAAGCAGGCCGCCATCTTGGAATCAGCCATCTTCCCCATCCAGGTCTCAGACCAGCTCTACAGCGCCGGAGTCCCCACACAGAAGTTCACCCAGGAGTCCTACTACAGCGGCAATATCTCGAGGCCCGAAATGCTACTTCTGCGGCTAGGCCAAGCACCCCAGACAACGATGCCCAGCGAAGGATGCTACATGCTTCAAATGTAAGAAAAAGGGGCATTTTAGCAAAGTCTGCAGGGGGAATCCGATTTCCAACTCCGTCACCGCCTCGTGCGTGCCGTGCAGGCCGCCATCTTGGGATCCGCCATCTTTTCCCGACTCAACGGCCGCCCAGGGCCCAACAGTGGCTTCGATCACGGTGGATCAATCCAGGCCACACCCGTTGACAAAATCCATGATGGACATACAGGTAAGCGGGAATTTAACGAAATCTTTAATTGACTGTGGGAGTACCGAGAGTTTTATCCACCCTAGCCTGGTACGGCAGCACTCATTAATGGTAACCCCTACACGGAGCAGAATTGCTATGGCTGCTAAGCCCCACACTTCGGACATTTTGGGCTACTGTGTGGTAACACTGACTGTAAAAGGCACGGACTACAAGGATTTTAAACTCCTCGTGATGCCAGAACTCTGTGTTAATGTAATCTTGGGCCTGAACTTCCAGTGCCACCACGAAAGTGTCACGCTAGCATATGGCGGGTCCCAGCCGCCACTCACAGTCTGTGGCCTATCAACCTTAAAAATCAGCCCGCCCCCTTTATTCGCTAATCTCGCTCCGAACTGTAGGCCCATAGTGACCAAAAGTAGATGGTACAGTCTGGAAGACAGACACTTTATCAAGGTGGAAGTGGACAGACTCCTGCGGGAAGGCATTATTGAATGCAGTACCAGTCCGTGGCGTGCCCAAGTAGTCATAGTTAAAAATAGCGAAAAGAAACGGATGGTAATTGACTACAGCCAGACTGTTAATATTTATACCCAGCTGGACGCCTACCCTTTGCCCCGCATATCAGAAATGGTCAACCAGACCGCGCAATACCGAGTCTTCTCGACTATCGACCTCAAATCCGCGTATCACCAGCTCCCCATTAGAACGGAGGACCGCCCATACACCGCCTTTGAGGCGAACGGACACCTCTACCATTTTCTCAGAGTGCCCTTCGGGGTAACAAATGGAGTCTCGGTCTTCCAACGTGAGATGGACCGCATGGTTGACGAGAATAAACTACAAGCTACCTACCCCTATCTGGACAATGTCACTATCTGCGGGCTCAACCAGCAAGACCACGATCTAAATCTTGCGAGATTTTTAAAAACTGCCCTAAAGCTGAATCTAACCTACAACGAAGACAAATGTGTCTTCAACACAACCCGTCTCTGTATCCTCGGCTGTGTGGTGGAAGATGGGGTAATTGGACCGGACCCTGACCGATTACGCCCCCTAAAGGAACTGCCCCTGCCACACAATCCCAAAGCCTTAAAAAGGTGCCTGGGATTTTTTTCGTATTATGCCCAATGGGTGCCCATTTACTCTGATAAGGCCCGACCCCTCATTAAATCGACATCCTTCCCACTATCAGCTGAAGCTCGGGAGGCTTTCACCAGTATCAAACAGAACATTGAAAGGGCTGCACTGTGTGCAGTGGACGAAAGCATTCCCTTTCAAGTCGAAAGCGATGCGTCAGACTTTGCTTTAGCTGTGACCCTCAATCAGGCTGGGAGACCTGTGGCCTTCTTCTCCCGAACCCTTCAGGGACCTGAAATCAGGCACTCTTCTGTCGAGAAGGAGGCACAGGCTATAGTGGAGGCAGTGCGGCACTGGAGACACTACCTAGCCGGCAATCGTTTCACCCTGCTCACCGACCAGCGGTCGGTGGCTTTCATGTTTAATAACAAACAAAGGGGGAAAATCAAGAATGACAAAATACTCAGGTGGAGGATCGAACTATCCACGTTCAACTATGATATTATGTACAGGCCGGGAGCCCTTAATGAACCCCCAGACGCCCTATCGCAGGGAATGTGTGCCAGCATTCATACGGACAAATTACAGGGTCTCCACAACGACCTCTGTCACCCAGGGGTCACCCGACTATACCATTTTATAAAGTCCCGCAATCTGCCCCACTCCATCGAGGAGGTCAGGGCAATGACCAGAGCCTGCCGCATCTGTGCGGAATGCAAGCCTCGTTTCTACAGGCCTGACCGTGCACACCTTATCAAAGCCACACGGCCATTCGAGCGACTAAGTCTGGACTTCAAGGGACACCTTCCCTCTGCCGACCGTAACGTATACTTCCTCAATATCATCGATGAATTTTCCCGCTTCCCCTTCGCCATTCCCTGCCCAGACATGACCAGTGCCACGGTCATCAAGTGTCTCGGTAATCTATTCTGCATGTTTGGCATGCCGAACTACATACACAGCGATAGGGGGACGTCATTTATGAGTGACGAATTGTGCCAGTTCTGGCTCTCAAAGGGGATAGCCACTAGCAGAACCACTAGCTACAACCCCCGGGGTAATGGGCAAGTGGAAAGGGAGAATGCTACTGTTTGGAAGGCTGTCACGTTAGCCTTAAAGTCAAAAGGCCTTCCGGCCTCCTGCTGGCAGGAAGTCCTCCCAGACGTGCTCCACTCCATAAGGTCTCTGTTATGTACCGCCACTAACGCTACCCCTCACGAAAAGATGTTCGTTTCCCCCTGGAAATCCACCTCGGGCATATCTCTACCCGCGTGGCTGACGTCTCCGGGGACAGTACTATTGCGGAAGCACGTGAGAGGCCATAAAACGGACCCCCTTGTGGAAAAGGTACAGCTCCTCCATGCAAACCCTCGGTACGCCTATATCGAATACTCTGACGGGCGAGAGGACACTGTTTCCATAAAAGACCTCGCTCCCTCGGGGAGCGGAGAGAACGATGAGAGACTACCCGAGGAAGACCTACACCAAAAAGAGACAGGACGCCCAGAGGTATCAATACCCAACTTTAACCTGGAGGACACTGCAGATAACCTGGAAGACACTGCGGAGGCCCAGACAGCGGAGGAACCAGAATCCACTCCCCTAGAGGCACCCCAACCGGCTTTGCGCCGATCACTGAGAACCGCAAAACCTCCTGACAGACTCACTTATACCAACTTTTAAGAAACATCACCCCGATGGACTAAATCTAAAGAAGGGGTGAATGTAATGAAATCTGTTTGTCTTGCCTGTATTCGTTTTGCACTCATGTATATAACCCTCCCCCACACTGTGTATAGTTTCACTTCCTCTTCCCTGACTAACCTGGAAGGTTCCAGGTCTTGGCTCTTGGCTCCGCCCCTGACCTCTCTTACTTAAAGATCCCAGGATCTGTATGAATCATTCCTGTGAGCCAGTCAGTGTGTTGAGATGTTAGCTCCGATCTTAGTGATTAAAAACCAACTTGTTAAAGTTTATAACTTCTAGTTTTGTGGTTATTGAAGGCACATCACAGGGTTAGAAGCCCCATGTACAGTCGCAGGGTTAGAATCCCCATGTACAGACCCAGGGTTGAAACCCCATGTACAGTCGCAGGGTTGGAATCCCCATGTACAGTCCCAGGGTTAGAATCCCCATGTACAGTCCCAGGGTTAGCAACCCCATTTACAGTCGCAGGGTTAGAATCCCCATGTACAGTTGCAGGGTTAGAAACCCCATGTACAGTCGCAGGTTTAGAATCCCCATGTACAGTCCCAGGGTTAGAATCCCCATGTATAGTCCCAGGGTTAGAATCCCCATGTACAGTCCCAGGGTTAGAAACCCCATGTACAGTCCCAGGGTTAGAATCACCATGTACAGTCCCAGGGTTTGATTCCCTGTGTACAGTCCCAGGTTTAGAAGCCCCATGTATAGTCCCAGGGTTAGAAACCCCATGTACAGTTCCAGGGTTAGAAACCCCATGTACAGTCCCAGGGTTGGAATCCCCATGTATAGTCCCAGGTTTAGAATCCCCATGTGCAGTCCTAGGGTTAGAATCCCCATGTACAGTCCCAGGGTTAGAATACTCATGTACAGTCTCACGGTTAGAAACCCCATGTACAGTCCCCGGGTTAGAATCCCCATGTACAGTCCCAGGGTTAGAATCCCCATGTACAGTCCCAGGTTTAGAATCCCCATATACAGTCCCAGGGTTAGAATCCCCATGTACAGTCCCAGGATTAAAATCCCCATGTACATTCCCAGGGTTAGAATCCCCATGTACTGTCCCAGGGTTAGAAACCCCATATACAGTCCTAGGGTTAGAATCCCCATTTACATTACCAGGGTTAGAATCCCCATGTACTGTCCCAGGGTTATAATCCCCATGTACAGTCCCAGGGTTAGAATCCCCAAGTACAGTCCCAGGTTTAGAATCCCCACGTACAGTTCCAGGGTTAGAATCCCCATGTACAGACCCAGGTTTAGAATCCCCATGTACAGTCCCAGGGTTTGAATCCCCATGTACAGTCCCAAGGATATAATCCCCATGTACAGTCCCAGGGTTAGAATCCCCATGTATAGTCCCAGGGTTAGAATCCCCATGTACAGTCCCAGGGTTAGAAACCCCATGTACAGTCCCAGGGTTAGAATCACCATGTACAGTCCCAGGGTTTGATTCCCTGTGTACAGTCCCAGGTTTAGAAGCCCCATGTATAGTCCCAGGGTTAGAAACCCCATGTACAGTTCCAGGGTTAGAAACCCCGTGTACAGTCCCAGGGTTGGAATCCCCATGTATAGTCCCAGGTTTAGAATCCCCATGTGCAGTCCTAGGGTTAGAATCCCCATGTACAGTCCCAGGGTTAGAATACTCATGTACAGTCCCAGGGTTAGAACCCCCATGTACAGTCCCAGGGTTGGAATTCCCATGTACAGTCCCAGGGTTAGAAACCCCATATACAGTCCCAGGTTTAGAATCCCCATGTACAGTCCCAGGATTAGAATCCCCATGTACAGTCTCACGGTTAGAATCCCCATGTACAGTCCCAGGGTTAGAAACCCCATATACAGTCCCAGGTTTAGAATCCCCATGTACAGTCTCACGGTTAGAAACCCCATATACAGTCCCAGGGTTAGAAACCCCATATACAGTCCCAGGTTTAGAATCCCCATGTACAGTCCCAGGGTTAGAATCCCCATGTACAGTCCCCGGGTTAGAATCCCCATGTACAGTCCCAGGGTTAGAATCCCCATGTACAGTCCCAGGTTTAGAATCCCCATATACAGTCCCAGGGTTAGAATCCCCATGTACAGTCCCAGGATTAAAATCCCCATGTACATTCCCAGGGTTAGAATCCCCATGTACTGTCCCAGGGTTAGAAACCCCATATACAGTCCTAGGGTTAGAATCCCCATTTACATTACCAGGGTTAGAATACCCATGCACAGTCCCAGGGTTAGAATCCCCATATACAGTCCCAGGGTTAGTATCCCCATGTACAGTCCCAGGGTTAGAATCCCCATGTACAGTCCCAGGTTTAGAATCCCCATATACAGTCCCAGGGTTAGAATCCCCATGTACAGTCCCAGGATTAAAATCCCCATGTACATTCCCAGGGTTAGAATCCCCATGTACAGTCCTAGGGTTAGAATCCCCATTTACATTACCAGGGTTAGAATCCCCATGTACAGTCCCAGTGTTAGAATCCCCATGTACAGTCCCAGGGTTAGAATCCCCATGTACAGTCCCAGGGTTAGAATCCCCACGTACAGCCCCAGGGTTAGAATTCCCATGTACAGTCCCAGGGTTAGAATCCCCATGTACAGTCCCAGGGTTAGAATCCCCACGTACAGCCCCAGGGTTAGAATTCCCATGTACAGTCCCAGTGTTAGAATCCCCATGTACAGTCCCAGGGTTAGAATCCCCATGTACAGCCCCAGGGTTAGAATTCCCATGTACAGTCCCAGGGTTAGAATCCCCATGTACAGTCCCAGGGTTAGAATCCCCACGTACAGCCCCAGGGTTAGAATTCCCATGTACAATCCCAGGGTTAGAATCCCCATGTACTGTCCCAGGGTTAGAATCCCCATGTACAGTCCCAGGGTTAGAATCCCCATGTAAAGTCCCAGGGTTAGAATCCCCATGTACAGTCCCAGGGTTAGAATCCCCATGTATAGTCCCAGGGTTAGAAACCATGCGTTGGCAATGAGCTTGGGCCCCAGCACATGCTCACCGTAAAACCCAGGTCAAGTGCAAGCCCACTGTGCTCACTCTGAACCCAGTTTGCTGCTCCCTCTGTGCCCAGCACTGCCTGCTCCCCGGGCGCACGGCAGTGGAATTTCAGCCTCAGCGTTACAAGTTTCATTGGTTACAGGCTGGAGAGAGGAATAATTCAAACTGACCCAGAGCTGTGTGATTGGTTCAGTCTGTATATCACTGACGGGCCCTTTTAAATTTGAGTGGTCAGGTATTCAAATTCCCAGTAACTCTAATCCCGGATATAAAAGAGGGGAGAGCTGTGTTTAAATCAGAGTCTCCTTGGAGATTCTCTGAGTGAAGGACCTGGTCAGCTTGAAATTCGAATCAGACAATTCAGTGAGAAATTTCCAATTTGTAGTTTTTGACCAATATCGACTTGCACGGGGATGGGGCATTCTAGAATAAGGCAGGAACCGTTCAGGATTTGAAATTTATTTAAAATGAATTTGAGGGATGTGGTCAACCACTTTTATCGTTCACTATCGTTACACTATAGTTATCACTGTTGTATTGTTATCACCGTTCTCACTGTTGTATCACTATACGAGGTCGCCTCTTGTCGCGCTGTTATACCTGGGCTGACCACCTCCGACTCCGCCCATGGCTCCACCTACCTGCCCAGGTATAAAGGTAGTCGACTGGCTGGTATTCCTCCTTGTTGGACCCGATCACCCACGAGGGTGGGCTCTGTTATTTAGTCAATAAAAACCTTTAGTTACGTTCCTAACTCGTCGCTTTTTATTGGACGAATTGATAGGTATATCAATTTTATTGACTAAATTCTAAAGATGTTTGCTACTGACCAGCCAGAAGCCCTCCCAGAAGCACAGCCACAGCAGCCTTCAGACACCGGGCTACACCAGCCACGCCAGCCGGCTTGGCTGCAAGCCCTCAAACCACCGTACCTGGATCTAAACCCACAGGCAGCAAACTCAGCCCTCAACTTCAAACACTGGCTGGACTGCTTCGAATCCTACCTGGAAGAATCCGGCATCCCGCAGAGATCCAAACTAAGACTTCTGAACGCCCAAGCGAGCCCGAGAGTATACGCACTCATCCAGGACACGACTACATACGAGGCCGCTATCAACCGACTGAAACAGCAGTACCGGAGCCCGGTAAATTACATGTACACCAGGCACCTCCTAAGATCCCGCCCGCAACAGCCAGGAGAGTCTGTAGCTGAATTTTTACGGGCGCTAAGAGCACTCGGCAGGAACTGTGACTTTAAAGCGGAGACGGCTGTTGAAAATACGGAAGATAATATCTGCGATGCCTTTGTGAAAGGCCTACGGTCCGACTACTCACGGCAAAGACTGCTTGAAGCTAAAGACCTCGACCTGGACAAAGCTGAAGCCCTCGCTCTCTCCCTAGAGGTGGCCCATCAGGACCAGGAGGCGTTTTCCAGGTACTGCTCGCGACCCTGGGACTCGGGCCCGACCCCTACCGCAATACCCTTCGCAGCACCGCCCCCGGGACCTACCTCAGCGTCGGCGTCCCGGACCCGACCGGGCCCGCCACCCCCGGTACCGGCTCCGACATCGGGCACCCGCGATCGGGCCGCCGGCTGCTTCTTTTGCGGCCAGGAGAAGCACCCGAGGTCGCGCTGCCCAGCCAGGAACTCTACCTGCTCAACCTGCAGGAAGAAAGGCCACTTCTCTAAGGCCTGCAGGAGCAGATCTTCAGAGGCCAGCAGTGCCTCATGCGAACTGTGGGGGCGGCCATCTTCTTTCACGGCAACTGAGGCCAGCATCCCCACACGTGAGTCATGGGGGCGGCCATCTTTGATCAAGGCAACCGACCCCAATAGTGCCTCATGTGAGTTATGGGGGCAGCCATCTTCTCCGCCATTTTGTCCTACCTCGTGGGAGAGGCCATTTTACCCACCACGCCCGACTGCCACCGAGCCCCCGGACCTGACGACCGCCTCGCCCGCAGACGACAACGACTCGCTTACCTACACACTAGCCTCCGTCACTCTGGATCAAGCCCGCCCACACCACCTGTCCAAGTCGATGATGGACATCAAAGTAAATGGCCACGCCACGACCTGCCTGTTCGACAGCGGAAGCACGGAGAGCTTCATCCACCCAGACACGGTGAGCCACTACTCCCTCCCTGTCCTGCCAACGCGCAACCGAATCTCGATGACATCGAGGTCCCACGCCACGGACATTAGCGGCTACTGTGCTGTGACCTTGTCGGTTAAGGGCACAGAGTATAAAAATTTTAAACTCCTCGTCCTCCCCCAGCTCTGCGCTGCCGTCCTACTGGGGCTGGACTTCCAATCCCACCTCCAAAGTGTAACCCTAGCATACGGTGGACCCCTCCCCCCTCTCACAGTCGACAACCAGCGAATGTTAAACCGCCCACCGCGTAACACCTGCAGCCTATCCACCCTCAAGGTGCCGCCACCTTCCCTGTTCGCTAACCTCACCCCCGACTGCAAACCCGTCGCTACCAAGAGCAGGCGGTACAGCGCTGGGGACAGAGCTTTCATTAGCTCTGAGGTGCAGCGTCTCCTGAAGGAGGGCATCATCGAGGGGAGCAATAGCCCCTGGCGTGCCCAGGTCGTGGTCGTTAAGACCGGCGATAAAAATCGCCTGGTCATCGACTACAGCCAGACCATAAACAGATACACCCAGCTGGACGCATACCCCCTTCCCCGCATATCTGACATGGTCAATCAGATTGCACAATACCGCGTATTCTCAACCATTGACCTTAAGTCGGCCTACCACCAGCTCCCTATCCACCCCGAGGACCGCCAGTACACCGCCTTCGAGGCGAATGGGCGCCTATACCACTTCCTTAGGGTCCCCTTCGGTGTCACCAACGGGGTCTCGGTCTTCCAAAGGGAGATGGACCGGATGGTTGACCAGAACGGACTGCAGGCCACATTCCCCTATCTAGATAACGTCACCATCTGCGGCCGCGACCGGCAGGACCACGACGTGAATCTGGAGAAATTCCTCCGTACAGCCCAACGGCTGAACCTCACCTACAATAAGGAGAAATGTGTGTTTAACACCTCGCGCCTTGCCATCCTTGGCTGTGTAGTAGAGAACGGACTCATCGGCCCCGACCCCGAAAGAATGCGTCCCCTCATGGAGCTACCCCTCCCCCACTGCCCTAAGGCACTTAAGAGAACCCTGGGGCTCTTCGCCTACTATGCCCAATGGGTGCCCAATTATGCGGACAAAGCCAGACCCCTCATGAAGTCCACATCCTTCCCCCTCACGGAGGAAGCGTGCGCGGCCTTCTCCCTCATCAAGGGAGACATAGCCAAGGCCACAATGCACGCAGTGGATGAGTCCATCCCCTTCCAAGTGGAGAGCGATGCATCCGACTTCGCCCTAGCCGCTACCCTTAACCAGGAGGGGAGGCCGGTGGCCTTCTTCTCAAGGACCCTACAGGGCCCCGAGATCCGACACTCGTCGGTCGAGAAGGAAGCCCAGGCAATTGTGGAGGCGGTACAGCGCTGGAGGCACTACCTGGCAGGCAAACGATTTACCCTCCTCACCGACCAGCGTTCGGTCGCTTTCATGTTTAATAACAAGCTGAGGGGCAAAATCAAGAATGACAAGATCTTGAGGTGGAGAATCGAGCTATCCACCTACGATTATGATATTTTGTACCGGCCAGGTACGCTGAACGAACCCCCTGATGCTCTTTCACGAATTACATGCGCCAGCGCGCATATTGATAGACTTCAGACCCTCCACAACGACCTCTGCCACCCTGGGGTCACCAGACTTTACCATTTCATTAAGGCCCGCAACCTGACCTACTCCATCGAGGAGGTCAGGACCATGACCAGGGACAGCCAGACCTGCGCCGAGTGCAAACCGCACTTCTATAGGCCAGACAGAGCAAGCCTGATCAAGGCCACCCGCCCCTTCGAGTGCCTGAGCATCGACTTTAAGGGGCCTCTACCGTCATCTGACCGCAATGTGTACTTCCTCAACATCGTTGATGAGTACTCCCGTTTCCCTTTTGCCTTCCCCTGCCCAGACATGACCAGTACCACGGTCATCAAGTGCCTGAACGACCTCTTCGCCTTGTTCGGGTTCCCGAACTATATACATAGTGACCGGGGCTCCTCCTTCATGAGTGAGGAACTCCGTCAGTTCCTACTAGCGAGAGGTATTGCAGCAAGTAGGACCTCCAGCTACAACCCCCGAGGGAACGGCCAGGTGGAAAGAGAGAACGCGACGGTATGGAAGGCCGTCCTCTTAGCCTTAACGTCTAAGGGCCTCCCAACCTCCCGCTGGCAGGAAGTCCTCCCGACAGCGCTGCACTCCATCCGGTCACTACTTTGCACTGCCGTTAACGCCACCCCCCATGAACGAATGTTTGTTTTCCCCAGGAAGTCGATTACGGGAACCACTCTACCAACCTGGCTGACCTCTCCGGGGCCCGTCTTGCTGCGAAAGCACGTGAGGGCCCATAAAACAGACCCCCTGGTCGAGAGGGTGAACCTCCTGCACGCCAACCCCCAGTACGCCTACGTGGCTTACCCAGACGGGCGGGAGGACACTGTCTCCTTACGAGACCTCGCACCCTCGGGCACTCCGGAGACACCACCTTTACCCCCCCCACCACCCCCCCAATTCCAGCCCAGGTAGACGGCATGCCGGAACCCCACGAGCCTTCGCCGACCACGCAGACACCAGCACTAACACCGGATAATGCAGCACCGCCGCTGCGACGATCGGAGAGGCTTACGAGGCCTCCGGACAGACTGACATACCAGAACTGGTAGTACACTTCACCCCGCCGGACTCAAATCTAAACAAGGGGTGAATGTGGTAAACCACTTTTATCGTTCACTATCGTTACACTATAGCTATCACTGTTGTATTGTTATCACCGTTATCACTGTTGTATCACTATACGAGGTCGCCTCTTGTCGCGCTGTTATACCTGGGCTGACCACCTCCGACTCCGCCCATGGCTCCACCTACCTGCCCAGGTATAAAGGTAGTCGACTGGCTGGTATTCCTCCTTGTTGGACCCGATCACCCACGAGGGTGGGCTCTGTTATTTAGTCAATAAAAACCTTTAGTTACGTTCCTAACTCGTCGCTTTTTATTGGACGAATTGATAGGTATATCAAGGGACTCTTACATTTGGATCTTTCTTTATTTTGTCCACTCGAGCAGTTATATAGCATAATTCCTCCTGTGAATATAGAGCTGGATTATTGGGTCGTGATCTGCATCCTTGTTTGTATTTTGTTAAATCCATTTCCTGAGTGGATTTAAATTTAAAACCAGGTCTGCAGGCATGATGCTCTATTCACATGTCAAAGGTGAGAGAGATGCTGTGGGGGACACACTTAGTCCAGTAGCTGAAAGTGATTAACAGATTGGGTTTTGTGTTCAGTGATCCCAGATGTCTTAGCGATACCGTCCCTGGATACCAAGGCTAGGAGAGGCACTCTGGAAGGTTTAGGAAGCTGGGAATTGTCCATGAGAGTAACCGAAAGTATGAGAACTAAAATAATCTAGAGTTAGAAAAGAGAAAAGGCCCAAAAATGGAGCAGTCAGTAACAGAACATCAAATAGTCTCCTCTTATCTTGCAGACATCAAATACTCGACACACTGTGTATTTGAAGCAAAGCTGATTTACTCGACAGATATCCAGAATGTTAATAATCTTGTAACAGGCTGGAGTTTAACATCAGCAGAAACAAACCCCAATCATCAGAATTAACATGGTTCAGTCCTGGATGTGATTAACAGCAGCAATAAGAGCAGAATCCAACCCCTGCAGTCATTTGTGAACTCGCTGGTGTCTCAGCAGGTTGGATAAACAAGTGAATCCCTTCCCACACACGGAGCAGGTAAATGGCCTCTCTCCAGTGTGAACTTGCTGGTGTTTCAGCAAGCTGGCCGACTGAGGGAATCCCTTTCCACACACGGGGCAGGTGAATGGCTCCTCCCCAGTGAGAACAACTTGGTGCATCAGCAAGTTGGATGACTGAGTAAATCCTTTCCCAAACACTGAGCATGTGAACGACTTCTCCCCAGTGTGAGTGCATTGATGGGTCACTAGTTGCTTTGTGCTTTTAAAGCTCTTTCCACAGTCAGAACATTCAAAAGGTCTATCATCGGTGTGAACTTGCTGGTGTGTCAACAGAGTGGATGAGTGAGTGAAACTCTTCTCACACACAGAGCAGGTGAATGGTCTCTCCCCAGTGTGAACTCGCTGGTGTGTCAGAAGGTAGGATGATTTCGTGAATCTCTTCCCACACGTGGAGCAGGTGAACGGTCTCTCCCCAGTATGACTGCGCCAATGAGTTTCTAGCTGGGATGGGGAAATGAATCCCTTCCCACAGTCCCCATATTTCCAAGGTTTCTCCATGGTGCGGGTGTCCTTGTGTCTCTCCAGGTTGGACGTTCGGTTGAAGCCTCGTCCACACACAGAACATAAGAACATAAGAAGTAGGAGCAGGAGTAGGCCATACGGCCCCTCAGGCCTGCTCCGCCATTTAATAGGATCATGGCTGATCCGAACCTAGACTCACGTCCACTTCCCTGCCCGTTCCCCGTAACCCCTAATTCCCTTATCAGCTAGGAAACTGTCTATCTCCGTATTAAACGTATTTAATGTCGCAGCTTCCACAGCTATCTGCGGCAACAAATTCCATAGATTCACCACCCTCTGAGTGAAGAAGTTTCTCCTCATCTCAGTTTTGAAAGGGTAGCCGCTTATTCTAAGATTATGCCCCCTAGTTCTAGTCTCACCCATCAGTGGAAACATCCTCCCCGTATCCACCCGATCAAACCCCCTCACAATCTTATATGTTTCGATAAGATCGCCTCTCATTCTTCTGAATTCCAATGAGTAGAGGCCCAACCTACTCAACCTTTCCTCATAAGTCAACCCCCTCATCTCCGGAATCAACCGAGTGAACCTTCTCTGAACCGCCTCGAGAGCAAGTATACCTTTTCTTAAATATGGAAACACGTGTACGGTTTCTCCCCGCTGTGAACGGTTCGATGTTTTTTCAGGCTGTGTAACTGGTTAAAGCTCTTTCCACAGTCAGTGCACTGGAACACTCTCACTCGGGTGTGGGTGTCTTGGTGCTTTTCCAATCACACTGAGCTTTTAAATTTTTTCCCACAGACAGAACAGGCAAACATTTCTCCTTCCACATTCAAAGGCCGATGATGTTCAGGTCCTGATGAATTAAGTGACTCTGTCAGAACTTGCTGTGATATTTGGTTTGAGTTTCCTGTCTGTAAATCCTCCCCTTCTAATACCCTGTAAAAGGAGTTTACAAAAGTCATCACTGGAAGTACAGGATAGAAATCCAGAACAGACAATTCTAGTTTCTATGGAACATTCTTTCCTCTCTTGTTCCCCCAAAACTGTAAATCCCCGTCCCACACACGCTCCCTCCTCCCTGTGCTGAAATCCAAACCCATTGCACCATCTCCAACATTTCTTTCCTCCACTCCCAGTTTTCCCCCTCTCTCTACTCTGTTTAGGTCCAGTTCTACACCCGCTGTGTGCAGAGTGAGAATAAAATCAATGAGTCAATGATTGTCTCTCCTGGTCGCTGGGGCCCTGCAGCCCTGCCCACTCACTGTTCCTGTACCAAGATGGCTGTGCATGCGGCTTGCTGCAAGTGGATCCGGTCTGTCTTTCCTCCACCAAGATGACGACGCGTAACCCGGGCCTAGCACCGAGAAAAAGCTTCACCGCTGCCGTCCGGCGGAACACATTTGGCCGCTGGATCTCATTCGGGCTTGAGGCCATTCTCCAACTTTATAAACCCTGTGGCGTGGCCTACCCACAATTTATTAATCTCCCGACCCCGCTCCCGCCGACCTGCAGCTCTGCCTGGCGACCGCGCATAGCCTGTCCCGCGCCTGTGCGCTGGGATCCTGACATCCTTCCCAGAAAACCTGAAAGGAATCTGGATTGTCCCCGTCACTCATTCTTAAAGGGACAGCACCCTGTGTCTGGGCAGCTGCCGTTAAAGGCACAGACACACCTTCACCCTTCTCTATTATAAATAAAAACAGGAAATACTCAGCAGGTCAGGCAGCATCTGTGCAGAGAGAATCAGCATTAATAGATAGATCTGGCCTAACCAACTTCTTAGATTTATTTTGAAAGAGGTGACATCCCAAATTAAATGGGGCATATCCCAAATTAAATGGTGTAGTGTACCTGGACATCCAAAAGGCCTTTTATAAAGTATTGCATGAGAGACTTCTTTACAAACCAAGGTCAGTAGGTTTCAAGGTGAACATAAGGCCCCTCGAGCCTGCTCCACCATTCAATAAGATCAAACTTGGAAACATTACACTCGGTCCCTTCATCTAGGTCATTAATATAGATTGTAAATAGCTGAGGCCCCAACACTGATCCTTGCGGCACCCCACTAGTTACAGCCTGCCAACCTGAAAAAGATCCGTTTATCCCTACTTTCTGTTTTCTGTCCGTTAACCAATCCTCTATCCATGCTACTATATTACCCCCAGCCCCATGAGCCCTAATCTTGAGTAATAACCTTTTGTGTGGCACTGTCGAAGTCTCGACTCCCCAGTAAGACTCTTTAAACACAAAGTATCATCAAAGGAAGACTTTATTATTTCTTGTATACAAGGGAAGCGGACATGTAGACAATGGCTACGCTGACCACTTCTAAGATCATAGGCAAAAGGTAACATATTTATAGTTAAAGCAAGCCTTCAGAATCACATGATCGAAGTCTGAGATCATAATTAGTTACAAGAAAAATATAGTGTTAGTAAAAATGTAATCAAGGATAAAAAGGGCTGGAACAAAAAGAAATGCCTAGAAATAGGGTTATCTAATCTATAAGTCCTGTTCTTCTTTGACTCCCTATCCTGGTTTATTCATGACTCAAGGACTCTCTTCATCTAGCTATGTGAAAGAGATAGGGAGGCTTACAGTATGTACCTCTGAAGGTCTTTGTTCTAATTAACAGATGAGGTCATCTGTTAATTTGGAGAGTTCTGCTTTTTCAGCAGAACTAATAATTACTAATCTATGGAAGCCATTTTGTGTTTTCTATTCTGTACTTTGTGAAGCCATTTTGTAATATAAAAGTACACTTCCTCATTACCTTATCGAATGCCTTTTGGAAATCCAAATATACTACATCCACTGGTTCCCCTTTATCTACTCTGCTAGTTACATCCTCAAAAACTCTAATAAATTTGTCAAACACGATTTCCCTTTCATAAAACCATGTTGACTCTGCCTAATCATGTTCTGATTTTCTAATTGCCCTGATACCACTTGCTTAACAATGGATTCCAGCATTTTCCCGACGACTGATGTCAGGCTAACTGGCCTGTAGTTCCCTATTTTTTCTCTCCCTCCTTTCTTGAATAGTGGTGTTACATTTACTACCTTCCAATCCGCTGGGACCATTCCAGAATCTAGAGAATTTTGGAAGATCAAAACCAATGCATCCACTATCTCTTCAGCCACCTCTTTTAGAACCATAGGATGTAGGCCGTCAGGTCCAGGGGATTTGTTGGCTTTTAGTCCTATTAGTTTCTCTTGTACTTTTTCTCTACTTATATTAATTATGTTAAGTTCCTCACCCTCATCAGACCCTTGGTTCCCCACCATTTTTGGTAAGCTTTTTGTGTCTTTTACTGTGCAGACAGATACAAACAAACTGTTTAACATTTCTGCCATTTCCTTGCATATTGATTGATACTGTCGAGGTGAAGCTAGTTTGCAAAGGGAGGATACTGAGTGGGTTACCCCAGGGGTCCATGCTGGGAATCCCTTCTGGTCTTGGTCTACAAAGGTGACCTGGAATTACAATCATAATATAAAACAGTTACATTTGGAGATGACACCAAGCTAGGAAAGAATGTGAATTCAGAGGAGGCAACTAGGATCTTACAAAGGGAGCTTTCAAAGAATGACCATTGGCAGATGAAACTCAATATAGAAAAAGGCAAGATACTGTTTATTAGGGAAAAATAGAAATGGGTGGGATAGATCTTGTCAAGTGGGAAGTTGAGACCAACCTTAGGGTGTTAGATGAGTCACCACGCATCATTCCTAAAAGGTGTGGCTCATCAATAAACAAAGGAAATAGCATGCTTGATCTTATTGTCCAATCAGTTCAGTTCAAATACCTAGAGCTAATGCCGAAGCTGCCCTGGTCACACGGCACTTGGTATGCTGCATATAGTCCTGGTCACCGTGATATTATGGGAGCCATCCAGGTCTTACTGGCAATCCAGAAGAAAGCAACAAACCCTGATCCATGGTGTTAGAGGGAAGAGTTATGATGTACAACTTGATCAGCAAGTCCTCTTCTTCAACCTCAAGAAGACAGGTCTTAGAAGCAACGTTAATAGAGGAATATAAATACTTACCTGGATAGATGGGTAAATCTGGAACAATACTTTCAGATATGTCTGGGCAGCAGGACATGAGGGCACAGGGTTCATGGGTGTGAAGAGCAAATTTAGGATAGACGGCAGGAAATCTTTCTTTACTCAGAGGGTGATCAACAGCTGAAATGAGTTGCCAGCAGGGTGGTTTATGCCAGAACACTGGAGTAATTAAGAAACAGATGCTGCAATGGAAAGATGGTAAGGTTGGTATTCTAGAAGGAGATTAAATGGGCTGAAGGGCCATCTTCATCCAAACCTATCCTGTGATCTTGTACAAACAAAATCTAGACTATTCCACCATGAATTGTAAAAGATAAACTACTGTTTGCTTTAGATGACAATAAGTCAGGCATCTTCTTAAAGCTGCTAATAGCCAATGTGAACCATCTGTCTAAATATAAGAACATTATAGCAAACGATTTTATGGTTTTCACAGAAAAAAATGGATGAATTGCAGAATTCAGCCTCGAAAACTCTGGTAACATTCGCAGAATCCCATGTAGTAAAAATAGAGTTTGCCTTGTTCGGTCGCCAGTTGTCAGTGGTCCTGTGGGTGTTCACTCCTCCTTCTAGCAACATTACATTTGGTTATTAGTGTAGGGGGTTTCTCTTGCTCTTTCTGGTCTCCTGCCAGGCTTCGTGCAATAATTGCCCTTGAGTGGTTCGACCCACTCCCCCCCTACGGTTCTAGACCTTGGACTTAGGTGCAGAGAACAGTAGTGCAGAGAAAGAACTCAATAGACCAGGTTGAATAGCACGAAATGGATGCTTTTATTTTTAAACAGTTTGAAGCATTACAAAATACATGTCAAAGGCACAGATTAAAGTTACTACAATCATGCACAAATTTATGAACTTGACTCTATGGAAATGGGGAACACACGGCACATCGAAAAAGGGGAAAC
Organism: Somniosus microcephalus; assembly: GCF_052327205.1. Lineage (NCBI taxonomy): Eukaryota > Metazoa > Chordata > Chondrichthyes > Squaliformes > Somniosidae > Somniosus > Somniosus microcephalus. The sequence goes on from NC_140990.1 coordinate 74,059,395, forward strand.
ACATTACGATTTCCCTTAACTCCCTCCCCTATACCTAAACTAAGTTTCGACCTGGGGAACTTGGGATCATGCTCACCACTCTCGAAATCGCGAGAAAGGGGGTTCGCAGCCTTTTTGGCACCGCTTTCCGTCGTCACGTGGATTTGGAAACTTCTGGCGCAGTCGATATTCTCTCCTCCCTCGAGGCGGTGGGGTAGACCCAGCCTCGATGAGCGCTCGTTAAGGTTGAGATCCACCAAGTCAATTTGGGTTCATGGAGCAGACCCAGATGCAGGCTATGCACTTGGGAGAATCTTGTGGCATCGATCGCCGGTTCTCCAGAGGGTTTCTTCTCCGTCGGCCTGGGTCGTCGATGATCTCCCGACCCCAGTACCCGGGCCACCCTCGTCGTCTTCTCGTCGTGGCCGAGCCTTGTTTGGCTGAACACCGACCACGTTGTCCTTTTACCGAAACCGTCCGTCTTTAAAAAAAAAACGAAAACGTTTTCATCGATCTGCCGAAGTGGAAGAGGCGCCGATCCGGGCACCGTCCGCCCTTCGTTCGTTCCTCGTAGAAGAAAGTTCTTGAAGAAATGGAAGCCTGAAGTCGCCCAACAAGAAGCCGTGGCAGTGAAGAAGAAGTTGTTCAAGTAACCCGAAGTCCGAAGTAACTTAGATGGACTTTCAATCCATAGTTATACTCTTTTGGGACAGTCTTATCTCCCGCCAAATCATAGTCCTGTCTTTGTATTAATTTTGGCGGGCAGAAATCTCTGCAGGGGCGCTTTGTCTTGTAACGGAGCCGGTGATAACTTAAACTGGCCTTCCTGGCCGATAATGTCTTTCAATGTCTTTTGCATTGTCACCGTGGCTCGGTTCGCATATTGATCGGTCCGGACATTTTCCTTGATGGCTGCTAAACGGTTTTTCCTTTGTACGATAAATGGGTATAAGTGTTTTTACATTGTCCGCCCATATCTTGATGGGCCCCATCCTGTACTTATAATCCATTGAATATGTATGCTGTTGCTCTGAGTTTCGGTTCCCAGAGACTGGCTTTCGTGGGCTCACTGTCTTCAATCCACAAGCCTGTCTGGCTTGCAGTAACAGAAATAAAATGGTTCATAAACTGATCACGGGGCCTGGCGGCCATTTTGTATGCCCTTTTATCAAAGGTTTTTCTGTGCAAGCTTACTTTGGTCAACAAACAGTCTTATTTTATCCAGTTTTCTTGCGTGATTTTTGCTGAAAATTGCGAATCTTACAGGCCCCCCTGTGATACTGATAGCTTGCTTAAAGTATCAATAATCCTTGATGAGCAAATTTTCCCTGATTCCCCACATCCAAACATTCCTGGCACTTAACTATCTATGCCCCTCACGACACATGCAGTTCCCATTTCCGGAGAAAATGAAAATTACCTCATGCACATTTGGAATCATAGACAGCAAATCTTAAACTATAACACCTTCACCTGTCAGATGGGCAGGGGTTGATACCCTTTTGCGCCATCTGCATGCATCTTTTATTAATCCAAAAAAACTTAAGAACAACTAATAACATGACAATACTTATTTCCTTATAACCCAAAACAATCAAAAAAAAAAAAAATTTTTTAAATGGAGGGACGCTTAATCTTATACTAGCAGCTTAGAGTGGGGTATCTGCTTCCCCCATCCGCACATAGCGTTCTCTCCATTCTCCTGTGTTCTCGTGCCTCTGGAGGCGTTTGCCTCTTTTGCAATGCACGAAGAGCAAAAATATCACAATCAAAACCTGACATACTACTAGGATATGGGATGCTATTCTAATCCAGGCGGGGACCTCTATGTTGGTGAACAAGTCCCACCATGGTGGGATGGTTATGTCCAATATGTCTTTTCCTATCTCTAAAGTCTTCTGCTCCAGTGTATAGAAATGTTTCTGCGAAACTATAACGGCTTTTAAAACCTTGGTGAGGTGTTCGGGAAGAGGGGGAATGACATAACCAAAATGCGCGACAAATCGCTGTAAGTCTGTGAAATTCTCTTTGATAGTGATGTGTACAGTGGAGGGCGCAGGAATGGGAACAATTCGTTGTTGTGCCACTTGAACCTCGGCCCTGGGTTTGAAACAGAAACTGCTATCACCGACCGAACACCACTCGTGTTGTCCATATCGGTACTGAGGCGCTGCAGTGGTGACGCAGTATGTCCCACCCCCGATATATGCTACCTGTGGGGGCACATGGTCCTCTGCCATTGCCTCCATGGTGCAATTCACCGGCTTCGCGCTAGCGGTTCTGAACCCGCACTGTGGTTTCAAAAAGGCATTCAAGTGCTGGGGACACAGGATGATGTGTGCTCCCCGGCTCCGACATCCCGAGAGGTCGGTGCCTGTCATCGTACGCTCCCATCTGATGACGTAAGGCGGGACCACTGCGTAACGAATGTGTGCGCCCCCCTGAATGACTCCAATGTTCTCTACTCTGTATACCGGGGCGGGCTTTGCTGCGGGACCCAACACCGGCATTCTTACTACTATTCCCATAATAGTGTGATTCGAATGTCCGCAGTCCACTGGAACTGGGTATGCTTCTGCGGCTAGTCTGAGCTGGCACGGGCTTAATGCATTCTCAAAAGGGTGGAGCGCTTGCAAGTGCTTGTTGCTGATCCAGGACGGGACCAAACCCTGTTTTAAATCCTCAAGATTACTGCGGCCTTCGCCCAATAACCACGCCCCGTACAGCACACAGGCCTCGTTTTGCGCAGCTTGATCGGACGCATTCCGATCCTCCTTAATGAGTGCATTTACCGTTCTCGCGTGTTTCTCCAGCTCAGCAATTATGTCCTTAAAGTGTAGTGTCATGGCCTGGTCCTCATGCAACTCAGAACCCACGACCTTGTTTTCGTCTGTCAATATGTTCCTTCACTGGGCTTTTAAACCGTTGATCTGTGTCTGCAGCTCCACGTTATCTAGAGCGTTGACAACAGATGTCCCGGTATTAAAAGCAGTGAATATGTCATTTACAGTACCCCTTCTTTGCCTCCCGACTCGATCCAAAACTTCTGGCGGTGTGGTGTATAATTTGTCTCTGTCGATGTCGGCAAAGTCAAATTCGTAAAATTGTCTAAACATACTGGTTAACAGGACCTGGTATAATTGTTCCGTTTCTTTGGGACACCACTCCGGCAATCTTACCTCAGTGAGATTTAAAATCACTGAGGCCACCGCGTAGTGTACCCCTTGGTACAGCACCTGACCGGTGGGTACCAATACTAAACCGTTCCCGGGTCCCTTGGTGGCGGTTGGGCACCCTCCTTTCTGGGCTGGTGCTACCGGAATCGTGGGCAGGGGTTGCGTGGGCGGGTGATGAGTTCAGTGGCGTTCACCGGAATAGGGGAGTATGGGGCTCCGCACGCTCGAGTGCTAACATCCCATCTCATCCCCTTCCCTTCATCCTGCCACTGCCTCTGGAAGAAGATGGACACGCCCTTGGGGCAGACGCGTCTCGAACCCCACATACAGACATATATTCCCTCATCCGGTTCCCACCATTTGTCCCAACACACACGTAATTGTCCGTGAGTTCCCGTAATAGTCCGATGGGTATTATTACCCAGTCGCTCCCACTCGACCGTAGAGTTTCTCATGTCCTTTCCCAGCTTTCGTAGCCACCACCATCGCCTTGGTGGTACGTTCCCATTGCACACCAGACAAATCCTCTTTCCCACGGTGACGCTGACTCTGGGCGCTAGGATCCTCACTCGAGGGCACGTTAATGAAGTCTCTTGGTAGGCAAAACCGAAATTGCTGGAATATTCCGTAGAATTCGTTCCCAGCCAACCTGGCCATCTCCCTTGGTGGAAGTAGGTGGCGGTTTCCTCTACCTCTCGCTCCCCCGTCCCATCCGTTGCGATGGGGGCCGTGTCCCCGGAGCACCCGAAAATGATGACGTCCTTGGTGCGGCCTCGGTAGGCCCACCCGCACCCGATCGCCATGAACGCTACGACAATCCTTTCCATCGTATCCCAGGTTTCTGTAACCAACAAAATGATGTAGCCGGGCTCCCGATAGGTGCTGGCCTAAATTAATTGGACGCGCGGGTTCCTGGACCCCGCTCCCTAACAAACACACATACCGGGCAGACTTCAAAATTGTACTCTTAACACCATATACTTTACATTCCTTAAACTATGACCATAATTACCTATCTTAACTTATGTACAGCGCCGCCCTCCGTGGGGCGGCTTTCCGAATCCCTGTGAGGTCTGTCGTGTGCCACACCCTGCGGTGGGGCTGCATTGATCTTTGGCCTTGATCCCCCGCAGCCTGTCGCTGCTGAACGGGGATCATGTCTTCCTGGGGCTGCTTTAAACCGTGGTTGGGGAGGATGGGGAGAATCTGGCCAAAATTTTCTGGGCTGGGGCGCTCGAGCTGACCTACGAGGGGCTGCTTTGGGTTGGGCTCCCGGGGCCGATGGACCTGGGGTCGTGACTGTTACCGGCACAGCCTGTGGTTCCTCCACAGCTGCCGGCTCCAGCTCCCCTTCCTCAGGCTCCGCCCCCCCGGGGTCGGGATCTGTGGCTTCCGACCCCACCTCACCTGTCCCTACAGGTAACGAGTCTCCACCCCCACTCCCTACCTCCCCCAAGCTTGAGTCGAGGGCGGGACTGCCGTCCTCTGACTCTTCCTCCTCCGTGATTGGGTCTAAAGCGAGGTTGAGCTGTTCGGGCTCTCCCCTGCCTAAATCCCATTCAAAAGATGAGACCTCCCACTCCAATGGGATGGCCTCTCCCTTCACGCAGGCTACTGCTCCAGCCTGTGTGGTCTGTGACTCTGTTACAGGCTGAGGATCTTTGTTCTCAGACCTGGTCCCCTTTGGTGGCCCTGGTGTACCCGGTTTAAACAGTTTACACTGGTTGATGTGAAACCATTTGGTACGTCGGGGCGTCTTCACTGCATAAACCATGGGGCTGGCTTTGTCTACAATGCTGTATGGCCCCATGTACAGTGGTTCAAAACTCCCTACCCTGGCGTAGTTTCGGACCATGACCTGGTCCCCGACTACCCACTCTTGTTGTTTCCGAGGTTCTAACAACAGTTTATTTCCCTGGTGCTGTCTTCCCATGTTCCCAGCCGCCTGCCCATAAATCTGTCTCAGGCGCTCCAAGAGGGTTTGGGCGAATTTGTCCCGTTTCACCTCTCGGAGCTGGCCCTCAGTGAGCACCGGGGCTAGCACATGGGTGGGTGTTCGCATGATCCTTCCAGTCATTAACTCGTGCGGGGAATACCCCGTGCTTTTGGACTGGCTGGCTCGGATCCCCATGAGGACTAAAGGCAGGACCTCCGCCCATTTCTGGGGCAAGCCCATTGTCTCTTTCCTCAGCTTTTCCTTGAGGGTCCGATTCATACGCTCAACAATCCCGGATGACTGGGGATTGTATGCTACGTGCCACTTTCCCTCAATGCCCAAGAGCCTGAGGGCGTTCTGCATTACTTGACCGGTGAACTGACTCCCTTGGTCGGACTCTACAAAACGGGGGAGTCCCCACCGTGAGAACACTTCCCGAATCAAGATCTTAGCAGTACCCAGTGCTGTAGCTGTTCTGCACGGGAAGGCTTCTACCCATTTGGTGAACACATCTACCAGGACAAGGCAGTACTTATAGCCTCCCTGGGCGGCGGGCAGGGGCCCTATGTAGTCGACCTGAATCGACTGCCATGGTCCCTCTACCCTCCTGATGTGCCCCATGGGCACCTTCCTTTTGTGGGGGTCTGGGTTGTTAGCAGCACACACAAGACAGCTTGCGCAGAACTCGCGGACATCGTCCCGAAGTCCCGGCCACCATCCCGCCTGCTCCACCCGTTGCCAGGTGACCTCAGGTCCGGGGTGTCCCGCTCCTGGACCCTCGTGGGCCAATTGCAGGAATTCCCTTCGGTGCTGCTGCGGCACAACCCACTGCTCCTTTCGGAACAGCATACCTTCCTTGACTGTGAGGGCTGCCGTACTGTACGGACCTTCTACCTGTTTGCCCTCTGTGATGGCTTTTAGGACTGCTTTTAGGGCGGGATCCAGGGTTTGGACGGTCTTTAGGTCTGGGGGCGGTGTCACCCCTGTGTTCCCGGGAATTCCCTCCCTGCCTTGGATCGCCGCCACGGGTCCGGGTTCGTATGGGTCCCAGAGAATGCCGCTGCGGGCACCCTCCCTGGCTAGCGCATCCGCCTGCTGGTTGCCCTGACTGCGGGGTTCTGTAATGGAGTGAGCCTTCACCTTATGGATGAACACCTCTCCTTTCTCCCCCACAGCTGCTAGGATCTTCTCCAGCAAGGGCTTAACTGTTAAAGGCCGCCCGTCCGCGGAGGTGTACCCGCGTCGGGACCAGATGGCGAGGTACTCCGTACACGAATTGCACGTGAACATGCTGTCTGAGCAAATCGTGTATGGGGTTGGGAAAATCTCGGGGTGGGTAACCACGTACGCCACCGCGGACAGTTCAGCCTGCTGCGCGCTCATAGTGCTGGGGAGCTTAATTGCCAGGGCAATGTTTGCCGCAGGGTCATAAACTCCACACCCTGTGAGTCGCTTGCCGTCAGCTACAGTGCTAGAACCGTCTACGTAGATCTCGCGGCCCGTGGGATGTATCCCGGCCCGTAAACCTATGTTAACTTCCCATACCCCTTCTACGGAACATTGATGGGCTGTCCCGGGATATGCCATATTGGCTGCGAGCCTTGGCGCGCAGAGGCCTTTAACTTTGAGATCCATCTGGGAAAGGAGGAGGGTCCAGCGTGCAATCCGAGCGCTGCTTACGGTCCCATCCTTAATCCTCCCGTCCAGAAGCATCTTCGTGGGGGTGTGATGGGTGAGGAGCGTAATGGGAGAGGTCCCTGTGAAGATCACTGATCTGTTCACAGCCCAATGCGTGGCCAGGAGATGCCGTTCGCAATTGGAGAAACTCCTCTCCACATCCGTGAGCACCCTGGAGGAATAAACTACTGGTCTTAGCTTGCCGTGCCGCTCTTGGAGCAGTACTGCGCTCAGGCTGTCCCCACTAGCGGCTACCTCCAGAAAGAACTCCTCTCCCCCATCTATGGCCCCTAGGGCTGGCGCGGTCTGCAGATCTCTTTTCAACTTCTCGAATGCTGCCTGGCACCCCTCGTCCCAAGACCACTCGACTCCCTTGTGTAAGAGTCGAAGTAGCGGGGCCGCTGTGGCAGCATAGTCCTCGATGAAATCTCTGCAGTACCCGGTCAATCCCAAAAAGGACCTTACACCCGTTACTGTGTTGGGAATCGGCAGATCTTGTATAGATTCCCGTCTGGCCTTATCTATGGCTCTTTCCCCAGCGCGGATGGCCAGACCCAGGAATTTAACTTCCTGCTGGCCGATCTGGGCTTTCTTTGGGTTTACTTTGAAACCCTTCCTTTCTAACAGTTCCAACAATTCGGCTAACAGTGGGCCGTGCTGCTCCCTTGTATCTGTGAACAGGAGTAAGTCGTCCACATACTGCACTATCTGGTTGGGCTGGCTGAACTCTTTCAAACTCCCCGCCATACACTGATGGAAAATGCTGGGGCTGTTGTGAAAACCCTGTGGTAAGCAGTTCCAGGTGTACTGTTGCCCTTTGAAAGTAAAGGCAAACTTGTACTGGTCCTCCCGCCGCAGCGGAATGGACCAAAAACCGTTCGAGATGTCCAGCACCGTGAATGTGGTCGCCGATGCTGGAATACTCCCTATTAAGTCTGCAACTGCTGCTACCGTGGGCGCGCAGGCTGGGATATTACTATTGAGGACTCTATAGTCCACCGTGGCTCTCCACGAATTGTCCGGTTTCTTTACCGGCCATAATGGGGAGTTCACGTGGGTGGCTATCGTCCTCAATACGCCCTGCTGTACCAATGAAGATATTGCTGTCTCCATGTCGGGTTCTGCCTCCTTGGGGAAATTATACTGCTTTTGGGGTCGGATCATGGGGTCCCCGTCTCAGAGAAAAAGCGGGGAATTATAGACTGGTAAGCCTGACATCGGTAGTGGGGAAAATGCTAGAGTCCATTATAAAAGATGTAATAGCAGAGCACTTGGAAAACAGTGACCGGATCGGACAAAGTCAACATGCATTTACAAAAGGTAAATCGTGCTTGACTAATCTACTGGAATTTTTTGAGGATGTAACTGGTAAAATAGATAAGGGAGAACCAGTGGCTGTGGTGTATTTGGACTTTCAAAAGGCTCTCGATAAGGTCCCGCATAAGAGATTAGCATGTAAAGTTAAGGCACATGGGATTGGGGGCAAGGTATTGACTTGGATAGAGAACTGGTTGGCAGACAGAAAGCAAAGAGTTGGAATAAATGGGTATTTTTCCGAGTGGCAGGCAGTGATTAGTGGGGTACCGCAGGGATCGGTCCTTGGACCCCAGCTATTCACAATATATATTAATGATCTGGACGAGGGAACTAGATGTAATATCTCCAATTTTGCAGATGACACAAAGCTGGGTGGGCGTGTGTGCTGTGAGGAGGATGCTGAGAAACTCCAGTGTGATTTGGACAGGTTGGGTGATTGGGCAGAAGCATGGCAGATGCAATATAACGTGGATAAATGTGAGGTTATCCACTTTGGTGTCAAAAACAGGAAGGCAGATTATTATCTGAATGGCAATAGATTGGGAGAAGGGGAAGTGCAACGAGACCTGGGCGTCCTTGTGCACCAGTCGCTGAAGGTAAGCATGCAGGTGCAGCAGTCTGTTAAGAAGGCAAATGGTATGTTGGCCTTCGTAGCGAGAGGGTTTGAGTACAGGAACAAGGATGTCTTGCTGCAGTTGTACAGGGTGTTGGTGAGACCACACCTTGAGTATTGTGTGCATTTTGGTCACCTTATCTGAGGAATGATGTTCTTGCCATGGAAGGAGTGCAGCGAAGATTCACCAGGCTGATACATGGGATGGCAGGAATGATGTAGGAGGAGAGATTGGGTCGATTGGGCTTGTACTCGCTGGAGTTTAGAAGAATGAGAGGGGATTTCATTGAAACTTATAAAATTCTAACAGGACTAGACAAACTAAATGCAGGAAGGGTGTTCCTAATGGTCAGGGAGTCCAGAACCAGGGGTCACAGTCTAAGGATAAGGGGTAACCATTTAGGACAGAGATGAGGAGGAATTTCTTCACCCAGAGAGTGGTGAACCTGTGGAATTCTCTGCCACCAAAGGCAGTAGAGGCCAATTCATTAAATATATTCAAGAAAGAGTTGGATATATTTCTTAAGGCTAAAGGTATCAAGGGATATGGGGAGAAAGCAGGGACCGGGTACTGAATTTGGATGATCAGCCATGATCTCATTGAATGGTGGAGCAGGCTCAAGGGGCCGAATGGCCTACTCCTGCTCCTATCTTCTATGTTTCTATGTTATTCCCCATTATAATTTCTCCTGTCTCAGCCTGTAAGAGACCCACATTTACTTTTGTTAATCTTTTCCTTTTTACATACCTGATAGGGTAACCTGTAGGTTTGGATAACCTTTAAATGTGTATTATAATTGCGTTAGAAGCTATGCTATTAAAATGTAACTGTGACTGCAAGGTATGATGGGAAGCTTGACCAAAATCAGACCAAAGCGCAGTGTCAGCATTTAACAGTAGCAGTACTTGTAATAAAGTTTCTCCACGAAACCTTGAATCAGGAACAATGAACAAAGATAATGGTAACTGGAGACTGAATAAGCTAAACAAAACTGCAGAAAGGCAGATGTAAGGACCTTGGGTCCAGGGCAGTTGAGATAGTGGGAAGCATCTGCCAAAGTCTATGTAACCAGTAATTAATGGTTGAACAATTATCGGTAGCAGATTGATTATGTATAAATAAACTGCAACAACCATTGTAAATTTGAGAGGCTTTGGTACGCTGAAGGCTCTCCCCTGCATGCTTGTAATAAAGTTTCTCTCATATCACAGCCTACCCGTGAGTCCGAGTGGTTTCTTCCACAACAACTTGGCGTAGTCGGCAGGATCTGCTGCTAGTACCGAAACCAGGGCACCGTTCCAGGACCAACAGACAAAGTGGGGTGAGTACGTTAATTTATACCAACCGGTAGTTAGGTCTGTGGGCACGGAGCGGTCCCTCGGACTATCAGGGATCTCGAACAATATGAGTCAGAACGGCTGTCATGTGAGAGAGAAGGCAACATTGCAAAGTGGTTGTGGTCGCCGACGGCCAGGTGAGGGCCGGGGGAGAGAGCTTAGCGGGTGTCTCTCTGGGGGTAGGAGATCCCCGTAATTTCTAAAAGAGTTAAGTAGGTAAGATGGCCGAGGGAAAGCCGGGTCCTCAGGGATCCATAACGGAGTATTTGTTAAATAAACATGACAAGGTAATAAAAAGAATGGAAAAGGAAGGCTGGGATCCTGACTGGGTTCCCAACCGACAGAAAGAATGGTAGAGCAAGGAGAGCAAGAATAAGGAGGAGGAAACTGTAGTGGTTCTTTGTCAGGGCCACCTGAAAAAATGTGTAAGATTGGAGCCACACGGGAGAAGGAAAAAGAGGAGTTCGTGGAACAGCTAAAAATGGTAGGCACCAAGTGTGCCGCTGTAATGAAGGCAAGGTCAGTGCAAAGTGGACGGAATGATAGTGAGGAGGTTGATTTGGATGATTTAGAAAGAGGGGCAGCAGAATGGGAGCGAGATGATGATGTTATCCTCACGCAGGATGATAAAATGTTAGAAGAACAAAATCAGATCGAGCTTCTGCAGTGTCAAGTTGCCTCATCTGCTGCGATCATGCAGCAGCAGAGTGTAAACACGATTCAGACAGGCTCCGCACTGCAGAATCTTGAGGAAGCCAGGTGTCAGATAGCCACCCTAACAAAAGATCTAATTTGCAGGCTAACCAATCTGAAAACTCAGCAAAGGAAGAAAAAAACAGGGGTTTGGAAATCCAGGGAAAGCTGCTGAGACGCCAATTTACAGAAAAAAAAAGAAAGAGAAACCAAAAGTTTTACTGACATGGAAGTTATTAACGTCTGTGCTGAGACAAATAAAACACAAGATTGCTGAGTGAAAGGAACCTTAAAAAGTGCTGGAATTTTAGTTTGTGTGAAAGTGTGTGTTAAAGTGTGAAAGTTTTCCTGACTATGGATGTTTAAGACGTTACAGTATTCCTTTTGTCTGAAAGTCTGTCCTTAAAAAAAGAAAAATGTCTGTTGTGTGTTTTATGCTCCACCCACTTCTCTGTGTTAAAAAAGCATTTAACCCTTTTGTCTTGTCTTGGATTTTGGAAGTTTTAAGAATGTGCAAATAAGATTGTGCCCCCAGAATTGAAACAAAACTTCAAACTATAATTTAAGTTAAGCTGGTGTAGAAAAACAAAAAGTTGATTAAACAAAAGATTAAGTTTCAGTCTAAGATTTAACCTTGGAGTCGCAGTTGCTGTGGTGAAATCTTCCAAAGCAAATTGATTAAATGTGAAAAACTAATTTTTCTCCAGTTGTATTCAACGTTTTTACAGTCATTTGGAAAGGCATCTGAAGAAAGGACAATAAGAAATATGACGTAATGTACTGTTTTCCACAAGCATGTGCTATTTTGTTTTGTTTGATCTGTTCTGTTCGTGTTTAGTTAAAGCGTGAAAGTCTTTTTCTTTCGGGAAAGTTTTTTAAATAAATTTACGTGAAATGATGCAATTGCGTGCGCCTGACAATGTTTCGCTCCGCCTTCTTAAAAAGCCTGCAAAGGAGTTAACCCTTTCCACTGACAGCTGTTTAAGTTCACCAAGCAACAACTTTAGTATTGCTGAATGAAATTTAAAGATATTGGACATTATTAAATTTAAGTTTCTTAATTTTAAGTTAATATTTCCCCACAGTGACGGAAGAAAAATTATGATTTGATAAATTAACTCCTTGGGCTCTTAAACAGAGCCACTCTGCTTTCTTTTGTTATATGGAAGTTACCTTGTAAACTAATTGCAGCACTTCTGTCTCTAATGATAAAACATTGTGTAAACCACCTAGCCTGGGAATCACTTGTTTCTGAAATTGGAATTGATAAATTAAATTGATAGAAATTAAATTGAACATTGACAAAACCTGTCAATTCAACAATACTGCTGTTTGGATTTGGGAATAATGAGAATTTTCCTAGCTTTCTAGTGAAAATCAGAAAAGTGTAGTTATGAATAGTAAATTAATAGCTTTCTCTTGGAGACATTTGTGTCCCTGCATTGACACATACTCCACTGAGAAACTATCTAATTAATGAAACAATCAGAATAGAGTTAAACACACTGGTACCTGTTAGAGGGATTGAAATTGTAGTTTAAGTGAAGAGTTACATGGAATTTGGATTGGACGACTGAGGGCGTCTTTGGGCTTGTGTGTTCACAATTTCCAGAGGTACGGGCTAGACACAAACAGGATTGCGGGAGGGTCGATATGACACCCGTCATGATCAGCGTGGGAAGCGGTACTTGATAAGTCTGTACAGATCGTTAAAGACAGTGGATTAAACCCTGCAGGTGGCATATTAACCGGTAAAGGAGAAGAACATCAGTGTGAACTAGCGGTAGAGGCCTTCCCAACACAAAATTGCACCGCCGATACGGCCGCAAGAATCTTGGCAGAGGAGGTGATACCCCGGTGGAGGGTCCCCCTACAAATAGATTCAGACCAGGGGACCCACTTTACGGGTAGGGTCATGAAGACGGCATGTCAGTTATTGGGGGTAAAGCAGAGGTTCCACATACCTTACCACCCTCAGAGTTCGGAATAGTGGAACGTATGAATAAAACCTGAAAACGGCTGGAGCAAAAGTGATTGCGAGCACGGGTAAGAACTGGGTGGATGTCTTCCCGACCATATTAATGAGGTTGCGGGCAACCCCCAACCAGCGAATAGGACTGACTCCGTCTGAATTAATGACTGGGAGGGCTATGAGATTACCAGAAGGGGTGATAGAAGGGGGTCATGAAACAGGGCCGCTGAGGGATAGAATTACACGCTATGTAGCGGAGCTTTGTAAACAGCTTCAAAGGATTAAAGTGGAAGTAAAGCAGCAGCAAGAAGCGACAGATCGACACGGACGCGGGCCTGAACCTGAGTCATTGGGGCTCCCAACGGTGGGAGACAGGGTAATGGTAAAAGGGAGGCCATCCAAACTGGGACTGGCACCTCGGTGGTCTGGGCCTTACACAGTCCTAATGGCCAGCGACACGTGTGTGTTTGGACATACAAAAGGGGGGTAAGTGGAAACATTGGTCCCAGGTTAAGCCTCATGACTCACATTCTGTTTCTACCAACAGGAAAGGTAGCAGCAGATCTGTTAATTACTTTGTTTCAGATAAACCTCTCTCACAATAGCGGCCTGGTGGACAGCCGTGATGGCGATCACCCTCCTGACAATTACAGTAGCGTGGGAGGTGCCCACCGTGCACATCGATAAAAGTACTTGTTTACATCCAGGACAATACATGCAACTGCCACAGCGGGGGAAAGGGGAATGGGTAAAGAAACCCAATATATGGATCACGGACCGGGTCACCGCACATAGCCATATGACCAAGGTATGGAAAATAAATCCCAAATGTAATATGGAACAAGGATACTGGGACCCTATCTGTGGCAGCAACCATGAACTGTCCACCCCCAGACAACCAGTCCGATTGGAACGGCCTCCCTGCCCATCATAAAGGGAAAGATCAGGGTACGGCGCCCCGGGCGGTTGGTTATATGAACTTGAGGTCTGTCCCGGCACAACGCAAGCAGACTCCTTCAACTCGGTCTGGATCCCTGTTATCGGACCCAGAAGTGACAATTATACAAAATTACAAACTAGCGTGGATACTGATGGAGATATAACGGTCACCGGCATATCTGATGATGCCACGGGACTGGGATGTTGGTTATACTCCTGCTCGCCACACAAGGGGCAGCGCGGAGAAATGATGGGTGTGGTCATCAGCACCGTCAACATTATAGCAGGGTGGACTAAATTACCCCCATTCATTTGGGAACCAGGCCTTCACAGAATCACAGAAACCCCACAGTGCAGATAGAGGCCATTTCGGCCCATCGAGCCTGCACCGACACATATCCCACCCTATCCCCGTAACCCCATGTATTTAATCCCCCTAACACTAGGCAAGGGTCAATTTATCATAGCCAATCAACCTAACCCGCACATCTTTGGACTGTGGGAGGAAACCGGAGCACCCGGAGAAAACCCACGCAAACACGGGGAGAATGTGCAAACTCCACACAGACAGTCACCTGAGGGACAATATTGCCAAGAATTGTGTAGCGATGTTCTTAAGCGGTTGGGATGTACTGATATAAGATGCTTTGATTTAACAACATGTGGATATCAAAAGCCGTCGCGATGTCCCACCATGGTGTCACCTCCAACAGATGGCATGATCAGGGTCAGGGGCCCAAAGGCACGCTACATGATGTAACTATGGCCACTTTAGAAGTAACCTATAACCTGAGCAGTATAGTGCCGGCGTTAGAGGCTAATTGTGGTGATCACCCAGCATCAATTACTTGGGTGAAGCATAAATTGCAGCGATTACTTAGTGATTATAAGGACTGCATATTCCCCGAAGTAGGGGTCTCCAAGAGGTGGCGGAGATGGAGTATATTAGGGGAAGTGGGGGGCTTGTTTGAAAGTGCCAACTCGGTCATAAATTCATGACAAATCACAGGCCTGAATAGCTATGCCTCCTGGGTGGTGCAGGAAAGCGCCAAGGGCCTGTGGTTCACAGCTCAGGGAATGGAGTATGCGCTTACGGCAGTCAAAGTGCAGGGAACTGGGTTACAGAGAGCTATAGAGGACCTAGTGGAAGCTGTAATAAAGGTGACTGATTTACAGTCCATGGGCCGAGCATGTGACATGCTGGCTCGGGACTTGATTGACAGCGTTGAATCAGACATTGAAGACATCAGGTTTGGGACGGTGCCCCGGCATGCACAGAAGGAAGTCAGCAGTCTCAATCTGATTAACTGGGAGGAAGATAGACAGGAACTCTTGGTAACCCGACCAGCAGGCGGGGGGTGGGGGGGGGGGCGGGCGGCGGGCATTTATATTTCTAATGATGATACCACAGGGGCACAAGAATGGGACATATCAGGGGGGTTGTAAAGTAGAGTCTCTGGGAGAGGTCAGAGGTGAATCGACGTACTGAGTGGGTACCCGTGGATACGTAGCACCTGGCAAGAATGGCACCCTCCTGATGACCACGGATGAGCACTGTACTGAGTCGGAGCACTACATAGTGTGTACCTGTAACACCCTGAAGCCGATGGATGAGGGCTCAGCAGTGGTGGTGATGGTAGAGCCTTTGGAAGGTGCCTTTAGGGTGATTCAGGCATCTCCAACTCGGTGGTGTTTTCTGACCGACGAGAAGAACTACCTCTACGGAGGATTGGTATGTGCAAATAATCATACATTCTGCCTTCAAGTTTCAGACTTTCTCACCTTGGGAGATTTCCATCTACCAGGCAGAACTCTTGCCGGCCTGGTCTTCAGCCCATGGTGGGATGACGAGTTGAGTGTGGATGACACACCAGGCAGGGCCGCTAGGGTGGCAGTGGAACAGGCCTTGAAAACCACAATGGAATACATTGCACGGAGTAAACAGGTCACCATAAGGGGAAGAGTGGAGGTGGACTTGACCAAAAGAGCAGCTAAAAGGCTGGGAGCTAAAAGGCAGGGAGCTTCAGCCATAGGCCCAGTAGGAGAGGGCCAAAGACAGCCTAACTGGTAGGACATAGGTAGAATGGCAGCCGCCATCGCCTCCACGCTTGTCCTTATCATCAGTATATGCATCTGTTGCTATCAAAAATGGATGATATCCCAAGTGGTGATGATGTCAAATAGGGGATACGTCCCGGTGTCAGTAGCCAAGGTGCCACTCTCAGAGACTGGGGAAAAGTGGGATGCGTATGCGATATAAATCTGGCCGAATGGGTCCCAAGCACAGCCAATGTCACTGGGACATCGGTGAGGCTGTAAGAGGACCATGTAATTTATGGATTTGACACTTGCAGGAGTCCAGTTGGATCCCTGGACAATCCAGCAGGTAGAGAATTCAAGGATTTAGGTATGTCCTACCTGGATCAGACGAGGTCTGACCAGGGGCCAACAGGAGGGACTGATGGGGTAACCTGTAGGTTTGGATAACCTTTAAATGTATATTATAGTTGCGTTAGAAGCTATGCTATTAAAATGTAACTGTAACTGCAATAAAGGCCAACATGTCATTTACCTTCCTAATTGTTTGCTGTACCTGCATACTAACTTTCATAGAATCATAGAATGGTTACAGCATAGAAGGGGGCTGTAGTGTATGTACCTTGAAGAAGGAACTATATTCTGCAGCCCCTGTATACTGCAGTACCAGTAGTGACCACCCCTGTATATAAGCCTGTGTAGTAACTTTGTATAGTAGTTCCAGTTTTGTCTCCATTCAGTAAACACCTGTTATAACCAACTTCTGCAGTCCGTGTCTCAATTACACACGGACGTTACACTGGCGACGAACAGATCCGAACTTATCTACAGTTCTGCACCACCTCACGGGGATCCATCCCTGAAGCGAAGTTGTTAGAGGTCGAGGCCAGAAGGAAGAAATCCAAAAAGAAAAAAAAACCAAACAAACAGAAGAAACGGGCGTCGACCGTGGGCAACAGCCCTCTGATTCATCGAATTCGAAGATTTGCAGGAGAGGCTGTCGAGAGCTGGGCTTGGTTATCCAGTCTATGGTGTTCCAGCTAATCGGGCTGGTGGCAGGTAGTACACTGATCCTTCCTGGGCTGCAGCGGGCTGGAGCTCAATCGGGTGGCTTTTCAACAGGGCCGAGCAGCATTGTCGGGAAGAGGAGAGAGAGAGAGAGAGTGGAGCACACAGGGCGCGGCTGGTGCTACGAAGCCGGGCAGTGTACAGACCCGAGAAGAGGGAGGAAAGTGTCCCATAGGGTCTGCTCTGATGACGGGAACAGTAATTAAAATAAAAGAAATTAGAAGTGCAGAAAGCCGCGAGGAGCTGCAGTTTGCCACGGGGACCGCGGAGAGCGGCGTTGGCAGCAGCGCGGGGGGGAAGTGCGCGAAGACCATAGGGCATCACCATCAAGGCATAAAAACGCTAGCAGCAGCGGAAAAGAAAGAAAGCGCGGGAGGCGCCGTCTTAATCCAGCGGGGAAGAAGGCAAAGCGTGGGAGGCACCATTTTGTTCAATCGGGGAAGAAGGCAAAGCGCGGGAGGCGCCATCTTAGATCTCCAAGAAGGCGAAGACTGGCAACATCACTGCCTTCGATAATGCAATAGAAGACTGGACCACGTATGTGCAAAGAGTCGAAGTATATTGCAAGGCAAATGAAGTAGCCGATGTGAAAAAGGCATCGGTACTACTAAACTTAAAGGGCGCAAGAACGTACGGCCTATTGCGGAACCTGATCACTCCAGTCAAAGCGATGGTGAAGAGTTTTAACAAAATTGTTGATATCCTACAGGAACACCTAAATCCTACACCGCTGCTGATAGCAGAAAGATTTAAATTCCACAAGAGAAATCAGCATAAAGATGAGAGCAATGCTGATTACCTTACAGAACTACGCAAGCTATCAAAGCAATGCCAGTTCGGAGCAGGACTGGCAGATACCTTACGGGACAAATTTGTCTGTGGACTCCTGAGTGAAGGAACCCAGAAGAGGTTACTCTCAGAGAAAGAGCTGACGCTAGATAAGGCTTTCAGCGTGGCAGTATCGTACGAAGCAGCAGCAAGGGGAGCTGCAGAAATACAGCAAAAGCCACAGGAATACGGCACCCATGAAATGACACGGGGTTTCGAGAGATGTTATCGCTGCGGCAGAACAACCCATGACCAGAAGGACTGCTGGTCCAAGGACAAAACATGCAGGCAATGCGGAAAGATGGGACACATTGCACGAGTTTGCAGGTCCGGGAAGAAGACTAACGACAACAAAAAGACTACTAAGGAAAAGTACAGGAAAGTACAAAAGATGACGGACAGTAGTTCCGAAGACCAGAAGAGTGATAGTGAATCCAGGAACAAGAGACTAAGCTGTCTCAAACTACACAACGTAATCACAAAAGAGGGTCACCGAACCATTTGGGTCACTCTCACGATAGCAGGGTCCCAAGTCAAAATGGAATTGGATACAGGATCCGCCCTGACCATCATGAATCGACGAGACTACGAGCGGCTATTCTCACACATACCCTTGAAAGACACATCCATTGTCTTGAAGACATATACTGGGCAGAAAGTATACCCCAGAGGGAAAATAAGGGTGCCTGTCGAATACAACGGCAAGGAAATACAGAAATTGTAGCTGTACATACTGCAAGATGGTGGACCACCGTTGTTGGGACGTGAATGGATCAGAAAGATAAGTTTAGATTGGCACTCCAATCAGGCACTGATGGTGGCTGGTAAAAAGGATGACAACGTCACTCCTGGACGATTGTCAAAAATCTTGGCTAACGCTAAAGAGGTATTTCAACAAGAACTGGGAACTCTTAAAGGCGTAACCGCCTCGATAAAAATAGAAGAGAATGCAATTCCCAAGTTTTTCAAAGCAAGACCGGTACCGTATGCAATTCGCCCAGCCGTCGAGGCAGAGCTGGAGAATCTGGAGAATGCAGGCATGTTAACTAAGGTAGACTGGAGCGAGTGGGTGACACCCATCGTTCCTGTCATGAAGAAAACGTTAAACAATAAGTCTGAGGAGCCAAGGAAGGTTCGCATCTGTGGGGTCTTCAAGGTGACTGTGAACCCAGTCCTTCACACAGTACAGTATCCTCTTCCGAGGCTAGAAGATATTTTTGCCTCACTATCTGGAGGGAAACGTTTTACAAAAATTGACCTAGCGCAAGCCTATTTGCAGATGGAGGTTGAAGAATCCTCTAGAAAATATCTCACGATAAACACTCACAAAGGTCTTTACCAGTATAATCGACTGGTATTCGGAGTTGCATCAGCTCCGGCTATATGGCAAAGAGCGATGGAACAAGTCCTGCAAGGGATTCCAGGGACTCAGTGTTACTTGGACGACATCCGAGTGACGGGTGAAAATGACAGTGAACACCTTGCCAACCTAGAGCAAGTGCTCACTAGACTAAGAGAACATGGGCTACGAGCCAATCGCCACAAGTGCGAGTTTTTTAAGAAACAAATATCGTATTGTGGCCACGTGATTGATGAAGAGGGGTTACATAAGTCCCCTGACAAAATTGAAGTGGTAGTTAAGGCTCCAGCGCCTGAAAATGTGTCACAACTGAGGTCTTTCCTCAGATTGGTGAATTACTACCATAAGCTTTTGCCGAATTTGTCCACAATTCTGCACCCACTGAACGCCCTGCTACAAACTGGAGTAGCATGGAAATGGAGCGATGAATGTAAGCGGGCCTTTCAGGAGTGTAAAGGCCTGATCACTTCAAGAGAAGTATTGGCTCACTACAACCCATCACTACCGATAAGATTGGCGTGTGATGCGTCTCCCTACGGCGTTGGAGCGGTACTGTCACATAAATCCCTTGATGGTTCAGAGAGGCCGATAGCGTTTGCGTCACGCTCGTTAACTGCAGCCGAGCATAACTACGCCCAGATTGACAGAGAGGCCCTCAGCCTGGTGTGGGGGGTGAAGAAGTTCAATCACTACCTGCACGGACAGAAATTTACTCTACTAACTGATCATCAACCTCTTGTCTCCATTTTCAACCCTAAGAAGGGCGTCCCGATAATGACAGCACAACGGCTACAGAGGTGGTCCCTTTTCCTAGGGGCACACCAATATGACGTCGAGTACAAAGGCACTAAACAGCATGGGAATGCTGATGGATTGTCGCACCTACCGTTGCCGACGGTGGAAGAAGCACCTGCAGTGGATCCTGTGGAGATATTCCACTCAACCACAGTCGAATGTCTACCTGTGACGAATGCAAACATAGAAAAGGAAACACAAAATGACCCGACACTCTCCAGGGTCTATGATTTAATGGTGAAGGGATGGCCAGCACATGGCGAACCACTGTTGCCAGCATTCTCGCCGAGAAGAGAACAGCTGTCAGTGTGCAGAGGAACCTTGATGTGTGGATCCAGAGTAGTAATTCCACCCAAATTGAAGGATAGAGTGCTCAATGAGCTTCATGAGGGTCATCTGGGAAGGGTAAAAATGAAGAACTTAGCCAGACCGTTTGTGTGGTGGCCGGGAATCGATAGAGAAATTGAAGAGATGACCAAGAGCTGTACAGGATGCCAGAAGGTCCAAAACGCCCCACCACAAGCCCCTCTACATCCATGGGAGTGGCCCTCATCTCCATGGCAAAGGGTACACGTTGATTTTGCTTGTCCATTTATGGACTCGATGTTTTTAATTGCGGTGGATGCACATTCAAAGTGGCCAGAGGTAATAAAAATGTCCTCAACCACCACAGAAAAAACTATCACAGTCTTACGAACCATATTGACCAGAAATGGGCTGCCTGAACAGATTTGCTCCAACAATGGACCACAGTTTGTGTCTGAAGAGTTCCGGAGGTTCTTAAAGAACAATGGTGTTAAGCAGTACACATCTGCCCCATATCATCCAGCCACGAATGGATTGGCTGAGAGGTTCGTTCAAACATTCAAGAAGGCTATCAAGGCAATGTGTAATGAAGAACATACCCCTACAACACAAGGTGGATAACTTCTTGTTTGCCTACCGGAATGCGACACATGCGGTTACGAACCAAACTCCAGCCATGATGTTCTTCAATCGAGGACTAAGATGCCGCTTGGATTTGGTTAAGCCAAACATCAGAAGAGATGTGGAGAACAGGCAGTTTCAGAATATGAATGAAAGGCCAACCAGGAGTTTTAAGATAGGTCAACCAGTTTTGGCCCGGGACTACCGCACAGAGAAATGGCAGCCAGGAACGATCTGCACACTGCAAGGACCTCTAATGTATACCATGGACGTTGGAGGGAGCATTTTTAAGACGCCATGCTGACCAGATTCTAGAGTCACTGGAAAACGTCAAATCTACGCCACGATCCTATACACCTGGTGATGAAACCAAAGTACCAATTGCATCTACCTCAGAATCGGTGATATTGGAAGCAGATGAACCAAACAACGACGTTGATCCCGAATCAACTTTGCCAGAAGAACCTGATACCCCAAAGAGGCGTTATCCGGACAGAATCAGGAAGCCTCCTCAAAGGCTGAATTTATAATTGATTAACTTCAGCTAATGTATATAGCAACTGCAATTGTAAATATGTTATTTAATTATTAATCGAATGTTATGTACTGTTTAGCTAAAAGGGGAGGAATTGTAGTGTATGTACCTTGAAGAAGGAACTATATTCTGCAGCCCCTGTATACTGCAGTACCAGTAGTGACCACCCCTGTATATAAGCCTGTGAAGTAACTTTGTATTGTAGTTCCAGTTTTGTCTCCATTCAGTAAACACCTGTTATAACCAACTTCTGCAGTCCGTGTCTCAATTACACACGGACGTTACAGGGGCCATTCGGCCCATCGAGCCCATGCCAGCTCTCTGCAAGAACACCTCAGTTAGTCCCACTCCCTCGCCCTTTCCCCGTAGCCCTGCAATTCTTTTTCATTCAGGTACTTATCCAATTCCAGATTGAAAGCCGTGATTGAATCTGCCTTTGAGGCAGTGTATTCCAAATCCTAACCACTCATAGAGTCATAGAGTCATAACAGCACGGAAGGAGGCCATTTGGCCCATCGAGTCCATGCCGGCTCTCTGTAGAGCAATCCAGTCAGTCCCATTTCCCCGCTCTATCCCAGTAGCCCTGCAAGTTTATTTCCCTCAGGTGCCTATCCAGTCTCCCCTTGAAAACTTTGAGTGTCTCCACTTCCACCACTTCCGTCGCTGTGTAAAAAAGTTTTTCCCATGTCGCCTTTGGTTCTGCCAATCACCTTAAATCTGTGTCCTCTGGTTCTCGACCCTTCTGCCAATGGGAACAGTTTCTCTCTATCTACTCTGTCCAGGCCCCTTGTGACTTTCTGTGTTTCCTGTACGAGGACAACTAAATCTCTCTGAACACCAACATTTAATAGTTTCTCACCATTTAAAAAATATTCTGTTTCTCTATTCTTCCTACCAAAGTGAATAACCTCACATTTCCTCACATTATACTCCATCTGCCACCTTATTGCCCACTCACCTGTTTATATCCCTTTGCAGGGTCTTTGTGTCCTCCTCGCAGCTTACTTTCCCAGTTGCAGTTTGTGGTGGAATACATTCTGCAACTGCTGATTGCCCACAGCGCCTCGTGGCTGCCCAGTTTTGAACTGTTAGGTCTGTGTCACTTAGCACAGTGGTAGTGCCGCACAGTACAATGGAGAGTGTCCTCAGTGTGAAGACTTGGTCTCCACAAGGACCAACTTGGTATCATCTGCAACATGCCTCCAATTTTTGAGTCCATATAATGGTGAACAACATGGGTCCCAGCACGGATCTTCTCACTTTCTGCCAGTCTGAGAAACTTCCCTTAGCTCTTACTCTCTGATTTCTGTTTTGTAGCCATCTTTTCACCAAAACATGCTACTTGGCCCTTGACTCCACACGGCCTGACCTTTGACTCCAAACAGTCTGACCTTTGGTCATCTTGTAGATTGTGCATACTGCAGACGAAGTGCACCAGTGATGGAGGGGATCGATATTGAGTCCTGTGGCAAGTGTGCTGCTGAAGTGGACTTCTCTGTCCCGTGTGTTTTGATGGATCGCTAGTGGCGATTTTCACCTATTTCCACCTTGAAAAAAAAATTGCTGCCAGCTTATTAAAGCCATTAACAGCTTCTCAGGTAAGACTTACAAAAGAATGGGCCTCGTAAGTTTCCCTCTGAATAACAGGACTGCACTGAAGTTAAAAAACACAGTTAGTAAACTTTTAGCAATTAAACCGGACTGGGCGGGGCCTGAGGTACGAGTTGGTAACTGAAAATTGGCGGCCAGCGTACTTCACACGATGGCGGAGGGCCCGGGCATGTGGATTTCTGTATAATTTATTAAATCGAAGGGCTGATAAAAAGAATATGCTGTTGCCCAATTGCGGCTTCCAATGGCGGTGTGTTTACCCAGAAATCCCTCGCGCGGCAGAATGTGCCCTATTATTAACCACAGGAACCCAGTGCGCAGACGCGGAACTGGACGGTGCTCTGAGCATGCGCAGTGCGAGTGGTGGCGCTGGTCTGAAGCGGAAGAGACGGTTCTGGGAGGCGGTAGGATTATGATATGATTTTAAATGCTTTTAAAAGGGAGTTGGGCGGGTACTTCAGGATGAGAATCTTACAGGGTTGCAGACAACAAGCAGGGATGTGGGACTAAGCACGAGTGCTCATTCTAAGAGCCAGCACAGGCCCGACCGGCCGAATGGCCGCCTTCGTGCTGTCCGCTTCCATGATTCTATGAAAACTAACAGAACCAAACAAAGAAATAATCTTCCTTGTTTATCGATCATTTCACTAACTTTAAACAGAGTACTCTATACACCAACAACAACTTGCATTTATATAGCACCTTTAAAACATCCCAAGGCGCTTCTCAGTAGCGCAGTCAGACAATAATTGACACACATACTTTGTTTGTGGTCCAGTGCACTGACACAAAGTTCCTTCACAACTGTAACAATTTTATTGCGGTTGCTGTGAAGGCTGCACTCACTCTGTTCATACACCTGGTCTCCAAAGGAGGCAAAACAGGACTAATGCTGCCGAGCTCAGCTCTTTTTGATCAGAAAATATCAACTATTTAGCCACGCCAGGAAATGCACAAAAGAGGCAGCAGTGCTCATTGGCTGCCCAGGAAAGTCCTATTTAGATTAAACTCCTTCACCCAGAGAGTGCTGAGAATGTGGAACTTGCTGCCACAGGGAGTAGTTGAGGCGAAGAGCATGGATGCATTTAAGGGGAAGCTGGATAAACACATGGGAGAAAGGAATAGAGATGCTGATAGGGTGAGATGAAGAGAGATGGGAGGAGGCTCGTGTGGAGCATAAACACCACATGGACCAGTTGGGCCGAATGGCCTGTTTCTGTGCTGTACAATCTATGTAATTTTATGTAATAAAAGCGGAAAGAATGTTCTGTAGAAACTAGAATTATCTGTTCTGCATTTTAATCCTGAACTTACAGTGATGACTTTTGTAAACTACTTTTACAGGGAATATCATCAGCCTTTGAATATGGAAGGGGAAATGTTTGTCTGTCCTGTGTGTGGGAAAAGATTTCAAACATCAGTGTGACTGGAAAAGCACTGAGACACACAGACCCGAGTGAGAGTGTTCCAGTGCACTGACTGTGGAAAGAGCTTTAACCAGTTACACAGCCTGAAAAACATCGCACCGTTCACAGCGGGGAGAAACCGTATGCGTGTTGTGTGTGTGGACGAGGCTTCAACTGATCGTCCAACCTGGAGAGACACAAGGACACCTGCACCATGGAGAAACCGTGGAAATGTGGGGACTGTGGGAAGAGATTCAATTACCCGTCCCAGCTGGAAACTCATCGACGCAGTCACACTGGGGAGAGGCCGTTCACCTGCTCCGTGTGTGGGAAGGGATTCACTAAATCATCCAACCTTCTGACACACCAGCGAGTTCACACTGGGAAGAGACCGTTCACTTGCTTCGTGTGTGGAAAGGGATTCACTCAGTTAGCTAAGCTCCAGACACATGGGAGCGTTCACACCAGGGAGAGGCCGTTTCCTTGCTCCATGTGTGAGAAGGCTTTCACCGTGTTATCCAACCTGCTGACACACCAGCGAGTTCACACTGGGGAGAGGCCGTTCACCTGCTCCGTGTGTGGGAAGGGATTCACTCAGTCATCCAACCTGCTGACACACCAGCGAGTTCACACTGGGGAGAGGCCGTTCACCTGCTCTGTGTGTGGCAAGGGATTCACTCAGTCATCCCACCTGCTGACACACCAGCATGTTCATACTGGGGAGAGGCCATTCACCTGCTCCGTGTGTGGGAAGGGATTCACTTCTTCATCCCATCTCATTGAACACCAACTTGTGCACTCTGATAAGAGACCTTTTAAGTGTACTGACTGTGAGAAGAGCTTTAAAAGCAGAACTGCTCTGCTGCAACACTCACACACTCACACCCCGGAAAGACCATTCGCCTGCTCCGTGTGTGGGAAGGGATTCACTAGATTATCCACACTGCTGACACACCAGCGAGTTCACACTGGGGAGAGGCCATTCACCTGCAATCAATGTGGAAAGAGATTCTCTGCTGTTTCCCACCTGCTGACACACCAGCGAGTTCACACTGGGGAGAGGCCGTTCACCTGCTCTGAGTGTGGGAAGGGATTCACTCAGTCATGCAGCCTCCAGAGACACCAGCAAGTTCACATGTGACTGCAGGTTTGGACTCTGATGTTATTGCTGCTGTTAATCACATCCAGGACTGAACCATGTTCATTCTGACAGTTGGGGTTTGTTTCTGCTGATGTCAGTAACCTCTATAACTGGGCTGGAGTTTAATATTCTAGATAGATGTCAAATAAATCCGCTTTGTGTTAAACACGTTGTAGATTTTTGTCTTTCCCACCTGAGTGTTTAGCATCACCTGGCTGGAGCTCAGAAAGGACAATCTGGGGGAGGATCGTACGGGGGGAACAGAACTTCAGCCTGGACACAGTCCTTCAGGGCCACACTGCGAGGGGCAAACGGCACTTTGGTCTTTCTCGTCTCTCTTCACTGACAGCAAAGTCCCTGTGAGGGTTAATCGTGAGGCCTGTAAGAAATGTGTCCCAGCCGCTCTCTTCCATGGTTCAGATCTCCTAGGCACGGAACAGAAGGCTCCTATACAACTGTGTTTAGAGTCAGGAAGAACAACGGTGAATGCTGGAAACATGCTGTCAAATCAGCGATTGGTGTAAAACTGCGATCTGTTCCTGACTGAAAGTGAAACGGCAGGTTTAAGTTTCCACGAAGATTTAACATGTTTGTGTGACAGTCCTGAGTCTACCATTTTAAGGCAGGCATTAACCCATTTAAATTAAAACCGTTTAAAATAAATTGGTTAAAGTCTGCATTAAAATAGCAGAGGGAGGAGTTCACAGGAGCCTGTTAACTGCTGGTACAATTATACAACAGACATTTGATCTCCAGATAAAGAAGGACCTGCAGCGTGTTTCCAGGAATTCCCTGTTTTATTGATGTGTGTGTGTTAGACACCAGGATAACTAAAAATACATGACCCGGAACATCCACGGGGGTGCGATCCCGACAGTTACTCTGGGATCACTCCCGCTGCGGAACTCCACCACTGACCCTGCTGAAGGTTGCACCACCCCACCCCCCCTCCCCCACCGCACTGCCTCTCAGCCGCTGCAAATCTGCGTCTCCCGCCTCTGTCCGCTTCCAGCACTCACTCTGATCAAAGTCACACTGAGCACACTCCAAACACTGTCCCGCACCATGCCCATGCACTGACTCCTGTAGTGTGAATAGGGCACCTTCTCACCCGCAGGGAATGTTGGGTAACAGCCCCCCCCCCCCCATTGAAAGTCCCAATTAGTGAATGGAAATTATTTTCTGTGAACTGATTGAGATACAATTAATAAATAATTCACACAGAAACCCAAGTGCACGGGAACTCTTCCATGGCTCAGCTTTGGATAACAGCAGATGAAATTTAATGCAGAAAAGTGTGAAATAATACATTTTGGTAGGAAGAATGAGGAGAAGCAATATAAACTAAAGGGTACAATCCTAAAGGGGGTATAGGAACAGAGAGACCTGGGGGTATATGTGCACACATCGTTGAAGGTAGCAGGGCAGGTTAAAAAAAGCAGTTAAAAAGGTTTATCCTGGGCTTCATGAATAGAGGTATAGAGTCCAAAAGTGTGGAAATGATGATGAGCCTTTATAAAACACTGGTTCGGCCCCAACTGGAGTATTGTATCCAATTCTGTGCACCACACTTTAGGAGGGATATGAAGGCCTTAGAGAAGGTGCAGAAAAGATTTACAAGAATGATTCCAGGGATGAGGAACTTCAGTTACGTGGATAGACTCAAGAAGCTGGGGTTGTTCTCCTTAGAGCAGAGAAGGTTGAGAGATTTGATAGAGGTGTTCAAAATCATGAGGGTTCTGGACAGAGTAAATAGAGGGAAACTGCTCCCATTGGCGGAAGGGTTGAGAACCAGAGGACACAGATTTAAGGTGATTGGCAGAAGAACCAAAGGCAACATGAGGAAAAACTTTTTTACTCAGCGAGTGGTTAGGATCTGGAATGCACTGCCTGAAAGGGTGGTGGAGGCAGATTCAATCACAGCTTTCAAAAGGGAATTGGATAAGTACATGAAGTAAAGAAATTGCAGGGTTACAGGGAAAAGGCGGGGGAGTGGGACTAGCTGAGAGTCAGCACGGGTTCGATGGGCTGAATGGCCTTCCGTGCTGTAACCATTTTATGATTCTATGAATCCAACCCCTGCAGTCACATGTGAGGAAGAAAGCTGCAGACTGCAGGAAGGTATCGATGGACTTGGTGTTGATAGGTAATGATGGTCAGGTGAGCTGAAAAGTGGCAAATGGAATTCAATCCGGAGAAGTGTGAGGTAATGCATTTGGAGAGGGCTAACGAGGAAAGGGAATACACAATAAATGGTAAGATACTGAAGTGTAGAGGAACAGAGGGACCTTGGAGTGCATGTCCACAGATCCCTGAAGATAGCAGGACAGGTAGATAAGGTGAAGGCATATGGGATACTTTCCTTTATTAGCCGAGGCATAGAATATAAGAGCAGGGGGGTTATGCTTCAACTGTATAAAACACTAGTTAGGCCTCAGCTGGAGTACTGAGTACAGTTCTGGTCACCACATTACAGGAAGATGTGATTGCACTAGAGAGGGTACAGAGGAGATTTACAAGGATGTTGCCAGGACTGGAGAATTTAAGGTATGAGGAAAGACTGGATCGGCTGGGGTTGTTTGCGTTGGAAGAGACCTTATTGCGATGTATAAAATTATGAGGGGCCTAGATGGAGTGGATAGGAAGGAACTATTTCCCTTAGCAGAGGGGTCAATAACCAGGGGGCACAGATTTAAAGTAATTGGTCGGAGGTTTAGAGGAGATTTGAGGAGAATGTTTTCACCCAGAGGGTGGTGGGGTTCTGGAACTCACGGCCTGAACGGGTGGTAGAGGCAGAAACAGTCATCACATTTAAAAAGTACTTGGATATGCATTTAGAGTGCTGTAACCTACAGGGATATGGAGCACGAGCTGGAAAGGGGGATTAGGTTGGAGAGCTCTTTTACAGGCAGCACAGACAGGATGGGCTGAATGGCCTCTATCTGTGCCATGAATGTCTATGGTTCGATGATTCTATGATTACAACACTTCAACAAAAAGTACTTCATTGACTGTAAATACTTTGGGACATCCAAAGGCTGCATAAGGTGCTGAATAAATACAAGTCTTTCTGTTTTTTTGCCCATTATTTTCTTTGACTCCATTTACTAAGGTGGGTAAATAGAGTTGGTATACAGATCAGCCATGATCAAATTGCATGGGGGAACAGGCCTGAGGGGCTGAATGGCCTATTCCTGTTCCTCTGTTCGTAATACGATTGCTGTGAATTTACCTCTACTGTTAATGACATGAGATCATAACACTGCCTGATTAGGCTAAGGACAAAGGCTGGGGTGTCATCATGGCATTAGACAGGCTCCAGTGCAACAATAATCAGGGCCCTGGGGAAATACTAACACAGGCAGAGCCTAGTGTAATAATCAAGGAGCCAGGGACTAGTGCAGTAATAACAGAGTGAGGTGTGCGGTAATATTAACAGAGATAGAGCCTAGTGTAATAATCAAGGAGCCAGGGACCAGTGCAGTAATAACAGAGGTGAGGTGTGTGGTATTACTAACAGAGGCAGAGCCTAGTGTAATAATCAAGGAACCAGGGACTAGTGCAGTAATAACAGAGTGAGGTGTGCGGTAATACTAACAGAGACAGAGCCTAGTGTAATAATCAAGGAGCCAGGGACTAGTGCAGTAATAACAGAGTGAGGTGTGCAGTAATACTAACAGAGGCAGAGCCTAGTGTAATAATCAAGGAGCCAGGGACTAGTGCAGTAATAACAGAGTGAGGTGTGCGGTAATACTAACAGAGGCAGAGCCTAGTGTAATAATCAAGGAGCCAGGGATTAGTGCAGTAATAACTGTGTGAGGTGTGCGGTAATTCTAACAGAGGCAGTGATGAATGTAAAGATAATGGAGACAATGAACAATGTAAAAATAACAAGACAGGGTCTGGAGTATCAATAAAAGACATAGGGTCGAGGGCAACAATATCAGAGACAACTTAAGGTCTATTCTGTTAAAAACCACAGAAGCCCCATTGCAAAACAAGCAGAGAGATGGTTTACTACAATAATAACTGAGGCAGGGTCCAGTGGAAAAAACAGAGACAGGGTCCAATGCAACAGGAACAGAGACATGGTTTGGTGCAGTAATAACTGAGACAGGGCCTAGTGTAATATAAACAGAGATAGGGTCTAATGTAATATAAACAGAGACAGGGTGTAGCATAATTTAAACAGACACAGGGTCGAGTGTAATATAAACAGAGACAGGGTCCAGTGTAATATAAACAGAGACAGGGTCTTGTGTAATTTAAACAGACACAGGGTCTAGTGTAATATAAACAGAGACAGGGTCTAGCGTAATATAAACAGAGACAGGGTCTAGTGTAATTTAAACAGAGACAGGGTCTAGTGTAATATAAACAGAGACAGGGTCTAGTGTAATATAAACAGAGACAGGTGCAATGATATCAGCAAATAGTGATGGTATTTGCCTGTTTGATTATTATGCCTTACCAGCATATTTGCCTGTTTGATTATTTATGCCTTACCAGCAGAGGGCATGTGAGAGAGGCAGAGTAGTTTCGTTTTGGATGGATCTCTAAGATGGTGTCTCCTGTAAAGCAGTTAACTTACTTGAACACACTTTAGATTAAAAGACATACTCTTTCATCAATGTGTCGTCATTGAACCCACATAGAAAACAATACATGGTGTCAGAAAAGGGATTGAAAGAGATGAAGAGGAAAAATCTGAAGTTAACAACTCGACGAGACAGTGAACGGAGTCGTGGCAAGTAAGTTACCCAGCGAAATCAGCTCTTCACATATTAACAAGCCAAAAGAGAACATCGTTATTTACCTTTGGAGAATAGCTAACGAAGTGAAAAATGGAAGGTTTACACCCACCGGCGAAGCTTCAGTTGACAGGTAATGTGGCTGAAAGTTGGAGGAGGTTCAAACAACGTTTGGAGTTGTATTTAGCAGCAATCGGAGCTGACGAGAAAAGTGATAAAATGAAAGCGTCAGTGTTCTTACAGGTCGTGGGTGATGAAGCGCTGGAGGTGTATAATAACTTCACATTCGCTGCTGATGGAGACAAAATGAAGCTGGATAAAATAATGGAACAGTTTGAGGCCTACTGCATACCTAAACGTAACGTGATGTTTGAGAGGCACAGATTTTTCACGTGTACAGAAAATGGGAGAGACTATTGATCAGTATGTGACTGAACTGAGAAACAGAAGCAAAACGTGTGAATTTGGGGGACTGACAGACTCGCTGATAAAAGACAGACTGGTGTGTGGTATTCCAGATAATGGTCTAAGGGAAAGACTGCTAAGAGAGCAAAATCTAGACCTGGGAAAAGCCATAGCACTGTGTAGGGCTACAGAGACTGTGAAGTCGCAGGCAAAGGAGCTGTTCAGTGACAGTAGCTGCAACGTGGATGCAGTGAGAAAGAACGGACACAAATCGTTTAACAAAAAGAGCGCCAATGTGAAAAAAAGAGGCGTGGCCAGCGAACAAAAATGAAAGGGGCAATCGAAAGTCATGTAGTCAATGCGGTACACAGCATCCACCAAAAAAGTGTCCAGCATATGGTAAAACATGCAATAGTTGCATCAAAAACAACCATTATGCCCGTTGCAGTAAGAACCAAGCGCAACAAAGCAAGGTCCATGCAGTAGATGAAAGCGAGATAGAGGAGTTCTATGTGGATGTTGTGTCTGAAAACAAAAAAAGAAAAAAGAGACTGGATGTTGACACTCAAAGTGAATGACATACACATTCCATTTAAGTTGGATACTGGAGCACAAATTAATGTGATATCAGAGACTGATTTTAAGAAAATTAGACCCAAACCAAAGATACATGGAACAAAAGTGAAAGTGACAGGATACTCAGGTACTGAAATACCAGTGAAAGGAAAATGCATTGTCAAAGTGACACACAAGGGCAGAGAGCACACGCTAGCATTCATCGTGGTGCCAAAGGATGTGCAGGCCATACTAGGCTTAATAGCCTGTGAGAGACTGAACCTGGTAAAGAGAGTCCTCGTTGTGGAAAGCGAAGGAGAGACAGTCTATGATGAACTCATGAAAGAGTACAATGACCTATTTCAGGGTCTAGGCTGCCTTCCAGGAGAACACACGATCAGAGTAGATAAAAGTATGCCACCAGTCATACATCCATGCAGAAAAGTTCCGTTTGCTCTTCAAAAGCAACTGAAGGCAGAGTTGGACAGGATGGAAAGCCTGAACATGATTCAGAAGATAGATGAGCCAACTGAGTGGGTGAGTTCCCTCGTCGTTGTGGACAAAAAGAATGGAAAGCTCAGAATTTGCCTGGATCCAAGAGATCTAAACAGAGCAATAAAGAGAGAGCACTTCAAGCTTCCTACACGTGAGGAAATCATGTCACAGTTTGCAAATGCAAAGTATTTCAGCAAGTTAGATGCATCATCAGGATTTTGGCAGATGAAACTGGACAAGGCAAGTTCAAGACTGTGCACGTTCAACAGTCCATTTGGCAGATACAGATTCCTAAGGTTACCATTTGGCATTGCCTCAGCTCCTGAAGTGTATCACAAAACTATCCATATGATCTATGAGCACCTGGAGGGAGTTGATACCTCAATGGATGACATCATAGTATGGGGAACCACGAGAACTGAGCATGATGAGAGACTGAAAAAAGTGCTGGAAGCAACAAGGAAAACAAACCTGAAGCTGAATAGAGAGAAATGCCAGCTCGGGGTGACAGAACTGACATTCGTGGGAGATATCCTTAGCAGTGAGGGCATCAGACCAGATCCCAGAAAGGTGTCCGCCATTGAGAATATGCCAAAGCCACAATGCAAAAAGGACGTGCAGAGGTTTAATGGAATGATCAACTACATGGGTAAGTTCATATCCAACCTCTCAGAAAAGATGGCGCCACTGAGACGACTAACTGAAAAGAACATAGAATAGGAATGGAATCATGAGCATGAGAAGTCATGGAGCGATCTAAAGAAACTGCTCACAGAGGAACCAGTTCTGAGGTTTTATGACCCAGCGAGACCCATCAAGATATCATCAGATGCATCACAGAGTGGGCTCGGTGCCGTTCTTCTGCAAAAATATGACGACTGGCAACCTATTGCATATGCATCGCGCTCAATGACAGACGCGGAGACGCGATATGCTCAATAGAAAAGGAGCTGCTCAGCATCACATACGCCTGTGAAAGATTTCACCAGTTTGTGTCAGGACAAGCAATCAGTGTAGAGACTGACCATAAGCCCTTGATTGCATTGTTCCAAAAGCCACTAAATGGTTGTCCGCTTAGAATACAAAAAATGATGATCAGGCTGCAACGCTATGCACTGAATGTTGCGTACACCCCGGGTAAGCTGATGTATACAGCAGACACGTTGTCCAGAGCTGTTGACCCAAGAGAGCCCGCAAACACCAAAATGGATGAAGACGTGAACGCCTACGTGGACATGATCACAAGTGCACTGCCCATAGCAGATGCAAAAATGGAGCTCATAAAGACTGAGACAAACAAAGATGAAACACTGAGACGACTGAGGAAAAACATCTTGGATGGATGGCCCAACATGAAGCAAGACTGCTCACCTGACATGGCAGAGTACTGGAACTGCAGGGCAGAACTATCACTGGTCGATGACATCATCTACAAAGGAAGTAAAATAGTTATCCCAAAGAGTCTGAGAAAAGAGATGCTAAAAAGGATCCATGGAGGACATCTGGGAATCGAAAAGTGTAAGAAAAGAGCACGAGAGGTGATGTACTGGCCACGAATCAACCAAGATGTGACAAATGAGGTGTCAAACTGCACAATATGGCTGAAATATCAATCAAGCAATCCTGTAGAACCACTAAAGCCACACCCAGCGCCAGACAGACCTTACCAGAAGGTAGGCGCTGACCTATTCGTATGTCAAGGGAAGGACTATCTTGTAGTCACAGACTATTACTCCCTGTATCCAGAGGTTTGTCGACTGTACACCACCACTGCAGATGCTGTGATAACATGTATGAAAGCCATATTCTCCAGACATGGCGTGGCAAGCGAGGGCTTCACAGACAACGGACCCCAGTTTTACAATGCAAGTTTCTGACACTTTGCCAAAGAGTGGGACTTTGTCCACACAACGTCAAGTCCTCACTTTCCACAGTCCAATGGACTAGTGGAAAAATCGGTCCAGACAGTGAAAAGACTGATGTACAAGGCAAAAGACAGTGGAACTGACTTCGACCAGAGCATGCTTGTATACCGCACAATGCCGCTCGAGTGTGGTATGTCACCAGCCCAACTCCTTATGGGACGTCTGCTAAGGTCAAACCTACCCATCCCGGAGAACCTCCTGAAAGCAAAAGAGGGGGAGAAAGTGAGGAAGTTCAAAGAACAACAGAAAGAAAAGCAAAAGTACTACTATGACAGAGGAACACAAAACCTACCTGAACTCCACACTGGTGACCAAGTAAGGTTCAAAGACAAAACAAACATATGGACTCAGATGGGAACTGTCCTGAGTGAAGTCCAACCAAGATCATACACCATTCAGACAGATGAGGGTGCTGTTCTGCGAAGAAATCGTTGGGATCTTCTCATGGGACCAGCCACAGCAGGGCAAAAGACTGATACTGTTGAACAACCTGATCACACAGCTGAGAACCCATCATCTGAGGCAACAACTCAGATTCAAGGACAATCAATCAGAAAATCCTCAAGACACGTGAAGCCTCCTGAGAGACTCATTGAGCAAGTTTAAGGACTCTTGTTATAGAAGGAAGTAATGTTATTTTATTCTCTCTTCAAGTTCTAGTGTATTTACATATTTCAGGTGAACACACAAAACAAGGTTAAAAAACCTTGATAATGATAATGATAATGTAAGTTCATTAAGTGTTACAGTTAAAATGCAGCGTAATACAAAGAAAACATGTTGTTAGATAAAAGTAAAACATTTTGTTTTAAGAAAGGGAGATGTAATGATATCAGCAAATAGTGATGGTATTTGCCTGTTTGATTATTATGCCTTACCAGCATATTTGCCTGTTTGATTATTTATGTCTTACCAGAAGAGGGCATGTGAGAGAGGCAAGGTAGTTTCGTTTTGGATGGATCTCTAAGATGGTGTCCCTGTAAAGCCGTTAACTTACTTGAACACACTTTAGATTAAAAGACATACTCTTTCATCAATGTGTCATCATTGGACCCACTTGGAAAACAATACAACAGGGTCGAGTGTAATATAAACAGAGACAGTGCCTAGTGTAATATAAACAGAGACAGGGTCTAGTGCGCACCAATATAAACAGAGACAGTGTCTAGTGTAATATAAACAGAGACATGGTCTAGTGTAATATAAACAGGGACAGGGTCTAGTGTAATATAAACAGAGACAGTGTCTAGTGTAATATAAACAGAGACAGGGTCTAGTGTAATATAAACAGGGACAGGGTCTAGTGTAATATAAACAGAGACAGTGTCTAGTGTAATATAAACAGAGATAGGGTCTAGTGTAACATAAACAGAGACAGGGTCTAATGTAATATAAACTGAGACAGGGTCCAGTGTAATATAAACAGAGATGGGGTCTAGTGTAATATAAACAGAGACATCGTCTAGTGTAATATAAACAGAGACAGGGTCTAGTGTAATATAAACAGTGACAGGGTCTAGTGTAATATAAACAGAGACATGGTCTAGTGTAATTTAAACAGAGACAGGGCCTAGTGTAATATAAACAGAGACAGGGTCTAGTGTAACATAAACAGAGACAGGGCCTAGTGTAATATAAACAGAGACAGGGCCTAGTGTAATATAAACAGAGACAGGGTCTAGTGTAATATAAACAGAGACAGGGTCTAGTATAATATAAACAGAGACAGGGTCTAGTGTAATATAAACAGAGACAGGGTCTAGTTTGATATAAACAGAGACAGGGTCGAGTGTAATATAAAAAGAGACAGGGTCTAGTGTAATATAAACAGAGACAGGGTCTAGTGTAATATAAAAAGAGACAGGGTCTAGTGTAACATAACCAGAGGCATGGTCTAGTGTAATATAAACAGAGACAGGCTGTAGTGTAACAAAAACAGAGACATGGTCTAGTGTAATATAAACAGAGACAGGGTCTGGTGTAATATAAACAGAGACAGGGCCTAGTGTAATATAAACAGAGACAGGGTCTAGTGTAACATAAACAGAGACAGGGTCTGGTGTAATATAAACAGAGACAGGGTCTGGTGTAATATAAACAGAGACAGGGCCTAGTGTAATATAAACAGAGACAGGGTCTAGTGTAACATAAACAGAGACAGGGTCTAGTGTAACATAAACAGAGGCATGGTCTAGTGTAATATAAACAGAGACAGGGTCTAGTGTAACATAAACAGAGACATGGTCTAGTGTAAAATAAACAGAGACAGGGTCTAGTGTAATATAAACAGAGACAGGGTCTAGTGTAATATAAACAGAGACATGGTCTAGTGTAATATAAACAGAGACATGGTCTAGTGTAATATAAACAGAGCCAGGGCCTAGTGTAATATAAACAGAGACAGGGTCTAGTGTAACATAAACAGAGACAGGGTCTAGTGTAACATAAACAGAGGCATGGTCTAGTGTAATATAAACAGAGACAGGGTCTAGTGTAACATAAACAGAGACATGGTCTAGTGTAACATAAACAGAGACAGGGTCTAGAGTAATATAAACAGAGACAGGGTCTAGTGTAATATAAACAGAGACAAGGGCCTAGAAATTGAGTTTGCCTCCGCCAGGGCTGTAGCGCCCGAAATTTAGCGCCAGCGTTAATTGCTGCTGCGCCCGCCAAAAATTCAGCTGCGCCGCGCCCAGACGGCTGCGGGCGCTAATGGAGGGTGTCAGCGCCTCGCAATGGGCGCTGAATGCAGGATTGCGGTGCTAATCCCCGCTGCGGCACCCGATGCGGTGCGGCAGGCTGGGGTACTGCAGGCCTCCTCCTTCTGTTAAGGAGGAGCTGCCTGCAGCCGACCGCTGGCCGGTGGAATCGCACGAAAAATGAGCCCGGCACCTCGGAGAAGTGCCGGGCTCGAGGCCCACACACATCTGTGCCGCGGGGGGGTGGTGGAGGAGTCCGGGGAGGGAGGTGCGGGCAGGCGGCCGCCGGGAAAGCGGCCGGCCGCCGCGCCACCTTAATGCGCCGGCGCTAAGTCCAGCAAGAAACTTTTGAAAAATCGTTGGTTGATGCTGCCACGGGCGAGGCGGCCGCAACTGAATTTCGGCGTCCGGCCGCGTTACCACGGCAACCGGGACGATGCGCACACCGATGACGTCATCGGTGCCGGCACAGCGCTACCGGCTAACGCCGATGGTAGGGCCCAAATCAATTTCCGAAGCGGCTATAATTCCGGCGCAAGGCCCTCTAGCGCCTCTAATTGGGCGCTAACCCCACTCAATTTCTAGGCCAGGGTCTATTATAATATAAACTGAGACAGGGTCTAGTGTAATATAAACTGAGACAGGGTCCAGTGTAATATAAACAGAGACAGGGTCCAGTGTAATATAAACAGAGACAGGGTCTTGTGTAATATAAACTGAGACAGGGTCTAGAGTAATATAAACAGAGACAGGGTGTAGTGTAATATAAACAGAGACAGGGTGTAGTGTAATATAAACAGAGACAGGGTGTAGTGTAGTACAAACAGAGACAGGGTCTAGTGTAATATAAACAGAGACAGGGTCTAGTGTAATATAAACAGAGACATGGTCTAGTGTAATATAAACAGAGACAGGGTCCAGTGTAACATAAACAGAGATAGGGTCTGGTGTAACATAAACAGAGACATGGTCTAGTGTAATATAAACATAGACAGGGTCTAGTGTAATATAAACAGAGACAGGGTCGAGTGTAATATAAACAGAGACATGGTCTAGTGTAATATAAACAGAGACATGGTCGAGTGTAATATAAACAGAGACAGGGTCTAGTGTAACATAAACAGAGACAGGGTCTAGTGTAACATAAACAGAGACAGGGTCTAGTGTAATATAAACATAGACAGGGTCTAGTGTAATATAAACAGAGACATGGTCTAGTGTAATATAAACAGAGACAGGGTCTAGTGTAATATAAACAGAGACAGGGCCTAGTGTAATATAAACATAGACAGGGCCTAGTGTAATATAAAGAGAGACATGGTCTAGTGTAATACAAACTGAGACAGGGTCTAGTGTAATATAATCATAGACAGGGTCTAGTGTAATATAAACAGAGACAGGGTCTAGTATAATATAAACAGAGACATGGTCGAGTGTAATATAAACATAGACAGGGTCTAGTGTAATACAAACAGAGACATGGTCAAGTGTAATATAAACAGAGATAGGGCCTAGTGTAATATAAACAGAGGCAGGGTCTAGTGTAACATAAACAGAGACAGGGTCTAGTGTAACATAAACAGAGGCATGGTCTAGTGTAATATAAACAGAGACAGGGTCTAGTGTAATATAAACAGAGACATGGTCTAGTGTAATATAAACAGAGACAGTCTAGTGTAATATAAACAGAGACAGGGTCTAGTGTAATATAAACAGAGACAGGGTCGAGTGTAATATAAACAGAGACAGGGTCTAGTGTAATATAAACAGAGACAGGGTCTAGTGTAATATAAACAGAGACAGGGTCTAGTGTAATATAAACAGAGACAGGGTTTGGTGCAGTAATAGCGTAAATGGGGCCATGTGTAAAACTAGAAGAAACAAGTCTTGGTGCAATAATAACTTAAAGAGGCCATAGTGTCACATTAACAGGAGCAGGGCCCACTTTAAGAATACCAGAAACATGCTTCTATTGAATACGAACAGTGACAAGAACTAGAACAATAATAATAGAGATGTGCACTATAAGTGGACTAACAGGGGCAAGTTATTTTCTAATAATAGAAGAGGCCGGTTCTAGAGTAACATTTACACAGACAGGGTCTCATACAATAGGAGTGGAGACAGGGTCCAGAATAATAACAGCAAATGCATAGCCAAATGTGAGAGGAGCAAAGACACTGTAACAATAATAACAGAGGCAGACTCTAGGGTAATACTGAACATAATGCTGGATCTAGTGTGATGATCACACAGGCAGTATCTAGGGTAATACTGAACATAATGCTGGATCTAGTGTGATGATCACACAGGCAGTATCTAGTGTAATACTGAACACAATGCTGGATCTAGTGTGATGATCACACAGGCAATATCTAGTGTAAGACTGAACACAATGATGGACCTAGTGTGATGATCACACAGGCAGTATCTAGTGTAATACTGAACACAATGCTGGATCTAGTGTAATGAACACACAGGCAGTATCTAGTGTAATACTGAACAAAATGCTGGATCTAGTGTGATGATCACACAGGCAGTATCGAGTGTAATACTGAACACAATGCTGGATCTAGTGTAATGAACACACAGGCAGTATCTAGTGTAATACTGAACAAAATGCTGGATCGAGTGTGATGATCACACAGGCAGTATCTAGTGTAATACTGAACACAATGCTGGATCTATGATCACACAGGCAGTATCTAGGGTAATACTGAACACATTGCTGGATCTAGTGTGATGATCACACAGGCAGTATCTAGGGTAACACTGAACACATTGCTGGATCTAGTGTGATGATCACACAGGCAGTATCTAGTGTAATACTGAACACAATGCTGGAACTAGTGTGATGATCACACAGGCTGTATCTAATGTCTTACTGAACACAATGCTGGATCTAGTGTGATGATCACACAGGCAGTATCTAGGGTAATACTGAACACAATGCTGGATCTAGTGTGATGATCACACAGGCAGTATCTAGTGTAATACTGAACACAATGCTGGATCTAGTGTGATGATCACACAGACAGTATCTCGTGTAATACTGAACACAATGCTGGGTCTAGTGTGATGATCACACAGGCAGTTTCTCGTGTAATACTGAACACAATGCTGGATCTAGTGTGATGATCACACAGGCAGTATCTAGTCTATTACTGAACACAATGCTGGATCTAGTGTGATGATCACACAGGCAGTATCTAGTGTAATACTGAACACAATGCTGGATCTAGTGTGATGATCACACAGGCAGTATCTAGTGTAATACTGAACACAATGCTGGATCTAGTGTGACGATCACACAGGCAGTATCTAGTGTAATACTGAACACAATGCTGGATCTAGTGTGATGATCACACAGGCAGTATCTAGTGTAATACTGAACACAATGCTGGATCTAGTGTGATGATCACACAGGCAGTATCTAGAGTAACACTGAACACAATGCTGGATCTAGTGTGATGATCACACAGGCAGTATCTAGTGTAATACTGAACAAAATGCTGGATCTAGTCTGATCACACAGGCAGTATCTAGTGTAATACTGAACACAATGCTAGATCTAGTGTGATGAACAAACAGGCAGTATCTAGTGTAATACTGAACACAATGCTGGATCTAGTGTGATGATCGCACAGGCAGTATATCGTGTAATACTGAACACAATGCTGGATCTAGTGTGATGATCGCACAGGCAGTATCTAGTGTAATACTGAACACAATGCTGGATCTAGTGTGATGATCACACAGGCAGTATCTAGGGTAATACTGAACACAAGCTGGATCTAGTGTGATGATCACACAGGCAGTATCTAGTGTAATACTGAACACAATGCTGGATCTAGTGTGATGATCACACAGGCAGGATCTAGAGTAATACTGAACACAATGCTGGATCTAGTGTGATGATCACACAGGCAGTATATCGTGTAATACTGAACACAATGCTGGATCTAGTGTGATGATCGCACAGGCAGTATCTAGTGTAATACTGAACACAATGCTGGATCTAGTGTGATGATCACACAGGCAGTATCTAGGGTAATACTGAACACAAGCTGGATCGAGTGTGATGATCACACAGGCAGTATCCAGTGTAATACTGAACACAATGCTGGATCTAGTGTGATGATCACACAGGCAGTATCTAGTGTAATACTGAACACAATGCTGGATCTCGTGTGATGATCACACAGGCAGTATCTAGTGTAATACTGAATACAATGCTGGATCTAGTGTGATGATCACACAGACAATATCTAGTGTAATACTGAACACAATGCTGGATCTAGTGTGATGATCACACAGGCAGTATCTAGTCTATTACTGAACACAATGCTGGATCTAGTGTGATGATCACACAGGCAGTATCTAGTGTAATACTGAGCACAATGCTGGATCTAGTGTGATGATCACAGAGGCAGTATCTAGAGTAATACTGAACACAATGCTGGATCTAGTGTGATGATCACACAGGCAGTATCTAGAGTAATACTGAACACAATGCTGGATCTAGTGTGATGATCACACAGGCAGTATCTAGTGTAATACTGAAAAAAATGCTGGATCTAGTGTGATGATCACACAGGCAGTATCTAGTGTAACACTGAACACAATGCTGGATCCAGTGTGATGATCATACAGGCAGTATCTAGTGTAATACTGAACACAATGCTGGATCTAGTGTGATGATCACACAGGCAGTATATCGTGTAATACTGAACACAATGCTGGATCTAGTGTGATGATCGCACAGGCAGTATCTTGTGTAATACTGAACACAATGCTGGATCTAAGGTGATGTTCACACAGGCTGTATCTAGTGTAATACTGAACACAATGCTGGATCTCGTCTGATGATCATACAGGCAGTATCTAGTGTAATACTGAACACAATGCTGGATCTAGTGTGATGATCACACAGGCAGTATCTAGTGTAATACTGAACACAATGCTGGATCTAGTGTGATGATCACACAGGCAGTATCTAGTGTAATACTGAACACAATGCTGGATCTAGTGTGATGATCACACAGGCAGTATCTCGTGTAATACTGAACACAATGCTGGATCTAGTGTGATGATCACACAGGCAGACTCTAATGTAATACTGAACACAATGCTGGATCTAGTGTGATGATCACACAGGCAGTATCCAATGTAAAATAACAACAGAAAATGCTGGAAAAACTCAGCAAGTCAGGCAACATCCGTGGAGAGAAATTTGAGTTGACGTTTCGGGTTTGACCCTTCTTCGAAGAAGGGTCAAACCCGAAACGTCAACTCAAATTTCTCTCCACGGATGTTGCCTGACTTGCTGAGTTTTTCCAGCATTTTCTGTTGTTATTTCGGATTTTCAACATCTGCAGTATTTTGCTATCGTACTAGTATCCAATGTAATACTGAACACAATGCTGGATCTAGTGTGATGATCACACAGGCAGTATCTTGTGTAATACTGAACACAATGCTGGATCTAGTGTGATGATCACACAGGCAGTATCTAGTGTAATACTGAACACAATGCTGGATCTAGTGTGATGATCACACAGGCAGTATCTCGTGTAATACTGAACACAATGCTGGATCTAGTGTGATGATCACACAGGCAGACTCTAATGTAATACTGAACACAATGCTGCATCTAGTGTGATGATCACACAGGCAGTATCTCGTGTAATACTGAACACAATGCTGGATCTAGTGTGATGATCACACAGGCAGTATCTAGTGTAATACTGAACACAATGCTGGATCTAGTGTGATGATCACACAGGCAGTATCTCGTGTAAAACTGAACACAATGCTGGATCTAGTGTGATGATCACACAGGCAGTATCTCGTGTAAAACTGAACACAATGCTGGATCTTGTGTGATGATCACACTGGCAGTATCTAGTGTAATACTGAACACAATGCTGGATCTAGTGTGATGATCACACAGGCAGTATCTAGTGTAATACTGAGCACAATGCTGGATCTAGTGTGATGATCACACAGGCAGTATCTCGTGTAATACTGAACACAATGCTGGATCTAGTGTAATGAACACACAGGCAGTATCTAGTGTAATACTGAACACAATGCTGGATCGAGTGTGATGATCACACA
Organism: Somniosus microcephalus; assembly: GCF_052327205.1. Taxonomy (NCBI): domain Eukaryota; kingdom Metazoa; phylum Chordata; class Chondrichthyes; order Squaliformes; family Somniosidae; genus Somniosus; species Somniosus microcephalus. The sequence continues at coordinate 74,101,696 of NC_140990.1, forward strand.
GGCAGTATCTAGTGTAATACTGAACACAATGCTGGATCTAGTGTGATGATCACACAGGCAGTATCTAGAGTAACACTGAACACAATGCTGGATCTAGTGTGATGATCACACAGGCAGTATCTAGTGTAACACTGAACAAAATGCTGGATCTAGTCTGATCACACAGGCAGTATCTAGTGTAATACTGAACACAATGCTAGATCTAGTGTGATGAACAAACAGGCAGTATCTAGTGTAATACTGAACACAATGCTGGATCTAGTGTGATGATCGCACAGGCAGTATATCGTGTAATACTGAACACAATGCTGGATCTAGTGTGATGATCGCACAGGCAGTATCTAGTGTAATACTGAACACAATGCTGGATCTAGTGTGATGATCACACAGGCAGTATCTAGGGTAATACTGAACACAAGCTGGATCTAGTGTGATGATCACACAGGCAGTATCTAGTGTAATACTGAACACAATGCTGGATCTAGTGTGATGATCACACAGGCAGGATCCAGTGTAATACTGAACACAATGCTGGATCTAGTGTGATGATCACACAGGCAGTATATCGTGTAATACTGAACACAATGCTGGATCTAGTGTGATGATCGCACAGGCAGTATCTAGTGTAATACTGAACACAATGCTGGATCTAGTGTGATGATCACACAGGCAGTATCTAGGGTAATACTGAACACAAGCTGGATCGAGTGTGATGATCACACAGGCAGTATCCAGTGTAATACTGAACACAATGCTGGATCTAGTGTGATGATCACACAGGCAGTATCTAGTGTAATACTGAACACAATGCTGGATCTCGTGTGATGATCACACAGGCAGCATCTAGTGTAATACTGAATACAATGCTGGATCTAGTGTGATGATCACACAGACAGTATCTAGTGTAATACTGAACACAATGCTGGATCTAGTGTGATGATCACACAGGCAGTATCTAGTCTATTACTGAACACAATGCTGGATCTAGTGTGATAATCACACAGGCAGTATCTAGTGTAATACTGAGCACAATGCTGGATCTAGTGTGATGATCACAGAGGCAGTATCTAGTGTAATACTGAACACAATGCTGGATCTAGTGTGATGATCACACAGGCAGTATCTAGAGTAATACTGAACACAATGCTGGATCTAGTGTGATGATCACACAGGCAGTATCTAGTGTAATACTGAAAAAAATGCTGGATCTAGTGTGATGATCACACAGGCAGTATCTAGTGTAATACTGAACACAATGCTGGATCTAGTGTGATGATCACACAGGCAGTATCGAGTGTAATACTGAACACAATGCTGGATCTAGTGTGATGATCACACAGGCAGTATCTTGTGTAATACTGAACACAATGCTGGATCCAGTGTGATGATCATACAGGCAGTATCTAGTGTAATACTGAACACAATGCTGGATCTAGTGTGATGATCACACAGGCAGTATATCGTGTAATACTGAACACAATGCTGGATCTAGTGTGATGATCACACAGGCAGTATCGAGTGTAATACTGAACACAATGCTGGATCTAGTGTGATGTTCACACAGGCTGTATCTAGTGTAATACTGAACACAATGCTGGATCTAGTCTGATGATCATACAGGCAGTATCTAGTGTAATACTGAACACAATGCTGGATCTCGTGTGATGATCACACTGGCAGTATCTAGTGTAATACTGAACACAATGCTGGATCTAGTGTGATGATCACACAGGCAGTATCTAGTGTAATACTGAACACAATGCTGGATCTAGTGTGATGATCACACAGGCAGTATCTCGTGTAATACTGAACACAATGCTGGATCTAGTGTGATGATCACACAGGCAGACTCTAATGTAATACTGAACACAATGCTGCATCTAGTGTGATGATCACACAGGCAGTATCTCGTGTAATACTGAACACAATGCTGGATCTAGTGTGATGATCACACAGGCAGTATCTCGTGTAATGCTGAACACAATGCTGGATCTAGTGTGATGATCACACAGGCAGTATCTTGTATAATACTGAACACAATGCTGGATCTAGTGTGATGATCACACAGGCAGTATCTAGTGTAATACTGAACACAATGCTGGATCTAGTGTGATGATCACACAGGCAGTATCTAGTGTAATACTGAACACAATGCTGGATCTGGTGTGATGATCACAGAGGCAGTATCTTGTGTAATACTGAACACAATGCTGGATCCAGTGTGATGATCACACAGGCAGTATCCAATGTAATACTGAACACAATGCTGGATCTAGTGTGATGATCACACAGGCAGTATCCAATGTAAAATAACAACAGAAAATGCTGGAAAAACTCAGCAAGTCAGGCAACATCCGTGGAGAGAAATTTGAGTTGACGTTTCGGGTTTGACCCTTCTTCGAAGAAGGGTCAAACCCGAAACGTCAACTCAAATTTCTCTCCACGGATGTTGCCTGACTTGCTGAGTTTTTCCAGCATTTTCTGTTGTTATTTCGGATTTTCAACATCTGCAGTATTTCGCTATCGTACTAGTATCCAATGTAATACTGAACACAATGCTGGATCTAGTGTGATGATCACACAGGCAGTATCTTGTGTAATACTGAACACAATGCTGGATCTAGTGTGATGATCACACAGGCAGTATCTAGTGTAATACTGAACACAATGCTGGATCTAGTGTGATGATCACACAGGCAGACTCCAATGTAATACTGAACACAATGCTGCATCTAGTGTGATGATCACACAGGCAGTATCTCGTGTAATACTGAACACAATGCTGGATCTAGTGTGATGATCACACAGGCAGTATCTAGTGTAATACTGAACACAATGCTGGATCTAGTGTGATGATCACACAGGCAGTATCTCGTGTAAAACTGAACACAATGCTGGATCTAGTGTGATGATCACACAGGCAGTATCTCGTGTAAAACTGAACACAATGCTGGATCTTGTGTGATGATCACACTGGCAGTATCTAGTGTAATACTGAACACAATGCTGGATCTAGTGTGATAATCACACAGGCAGTATCTAGTGTAATACTGAGCACAATGCTGGATCTAGTGTGATGATCACACAGGCAGTATCTCGTGTAATACTGAACACAATGCTGGATCTAGTGTGATGATCACACAGGCAGTATCTTGTGTAATACTGAACACAATGCTGGATCTAGTGTGATGATCACACAGGCAGTATCCAATGTAACACTGAACACAATGCTGGATCTAGTGTGATGATCACACAGGCAGTATCCAATGTAATACTGAACACAATGCTGGATCTAGTGTGATGATCACACAGGCAGTATCTAGTGTAATACTGAACACAATGCTGGATCTAGTGTGATGATCACACAAGCAGTATCCAATGTAATACTGAACACAATGCTGGATCTAGTGTGATGATCACACAGGCAGTATCTAGTGTAATACTGAACACAATGCTGGATCTAGTGTGATGAACACACAGGCAGTATCTAGTGTAATACTGAACACAATGCTGGATCTAGTGTGATGATCACACAGGCAGTATCTTGTGTAATACTGAACACAATGCTGGATCCAGTGTGATGATCACACAGGCAGTATCCAATGTAATACTGAACCCAATGCTGGATCCAGTGTGATGATCACACAGGCAGTATCCAATGTAATACTGAACACAATGCTGGATCTAGTGTGATATTCACACAGGCAGACTCTAATGTAATACTGAACCCAATGCTGGATCTAGTGTCATGGTCACACAGGCAGTATCTAGTGTAATACTGAACACAATGCTGGATCTAGGGTGATGATCACACAGGCAGTATCTATTGTAATACTGCACAGAATGCTAGATCTATTGTGATGATCACACAGGCAGTATCTAGTGTAATACTGAAAACAATGCTGGATCTAGTGTGATGATCACACAGGCAGTATCTAGGGTAATACTGAACACAAGCTGGATCGAGTGTGATGATCACACAGGCAGTATCCAGTGTAATACTGAACACAATGCTGGATCTAGTGTGATGATCACACAGGCAGTATCTAGTGTAATACTGAACACAATGCTGGATCTCGTGTGATGATCACACAGGCAGCATCTAGTGTAATACTGAATACAATGCTGGATCTAGTGTGATGATCACACAGACAGTATCTAGTGTAATACTGAACACAATGCTGGATCTAGTGTGATGATCACACAGGCAGTATCTAGTCTATTACTGAACACAATGCTGGATCTAGTGTGATGATCACACAGGCAGTATCTAGTGTAATACTGAGCACAATGCTGGATCTAGTGTGATGATCACAGAGGCAGTATCTAGTGTAATACTGAACACAATGCTGGATCTAGTGTGATGATCACACAGGCAGTATCTAGAGTAATACTGAACACAATGCTGGATCTAGTGTGATGATCACACAGGCAGTATCTAGTGTAATAATGAAAAAAATGCTGGATCTAGTGTGATGATCACACAGGCAGTATCTAGTGTAATACTGAACACAATGCTGGATCTAGTGTGATGATCACACAGGCAGTATCGAGTGTAATACTGAACACAATGCTGGATCTAGTGTGATGATCACACAGGCAGTATCTTGTGTAATACTGAACACAATGCTGGATCCAGTGTGATGATCATACAGGCAGTATCTAGTGTAATACTGAACACAATGCTGGATCTAGTGTGATGATCACACAGGCAGTATATCGTGTAATACTGAACACAATGCTGGATCTAGTGTGATGATCACACAGGCAGTATCGAGTGTAATACTGAACACAATGCTGGATCTAGTGTGATGTTCACACAGGCTGTATCTAGTGTAATACTGAACACAATGCTGGATCTAGTCTGATGATCATACAGGCAGTATCTAGTGTAATACTGAACACAATGCTGGATCTCGTGTGATGATCACACTGGCAGTATCTAGTGTAATACTGAACACAATGCTGGATCTAGTGTGATGATCACACAGGCAGTATCTAGTGTAATACTGAACACAATGCTGGATCTAGTGTGATGATCACACAGGCAGTATCTCGTGTAATACTGAACACAATGCTGGATCTAGTGTGATGATCACACAGGCAGACTCTAATGTAATACTGAACACAATGCTGCATCTAGTGTGATGATCACACAGGCAGTATCTCGTGTAATACTGAACACAATGCTGGATCTAGTGTGATGATCACACAGGCAGTATCTCGTGTAATGCTGAACACAATGCTGGATCTAGTGTGATGATCACACAGGCAGTATCTTGTGTAATACTGAACACAATGCTGGATCTAGTGTGATGATCACACAGGCAGTATCTAGTGTAATACTGAACACAATGCTGGATCTAGTGTGATGATCACACAGGCAGTATCTAGTGTAATACTGAACACAATGCTGGATCTGGTGTGATGATCACAGAGGCAGTATCTTGTGTAATACTGAACACAATGCTGGATCCAGTGTGATGATCACACAGGCAGTATCCAATGTAATACTGAACACAATGCTGGATCTAGTGTGATGATCACACAGGCAGTATCCAATGTAAAATAACAACAGAAAATGCTGGAAAAACTCAGCAAGTCAGGCAACATCCGTGGAGAGAAATTTGAGTTGACGTTTCGGGTTTGACCCTTCTTCGAAGAAGGGTCAAACCCGAAACGTCAACTCAAATTTCTCTCCACGGATGTTGCCTGACTTGCTGAGTTTTTCCAGCATTTTCTGTTGTTATTTCGGATTTTCAACATCTGCAGTATTTCGCTATCGTACTAGTATCCAATGTAATACTGAACACAATGCTGGATCTAGTGTGATGATCACACAGGCAGTATCTTGTGTAATACTGAACACAATGCTGGATCTAGTGTGATGATCACACAGGCAGTATCTAGTGTAATACTGAACACAATGCTGGATCTAGTGTGATGATCACACAGGCAGACTCCAATGTAATACTGAACACAATGCTGCATCTAGTGTGATGATCACACAGGCAGTATCTCGTGTAATACTGAACACAATGCTGGATCTAGTGTGATGATCACACAGGCAGTATCTAGTGTAATACTGAACACAATGCTGGATCTAGTGTGATGATCACACAGGCAGTATCTCGTGTAAAACTGAACACAATGCTGGATCTAGTGTGATGATCACACAGGCAGTATCTCGTGTAAAACTGAACACAATGCTGGATCTTGTGTGATGATCACACTGGCAGTATCTAGTGTAATACTGAACACAATGCTGGATCTAGTGTGATAATCACACAGGCAGTATCTAGTGTAATACTGAGCACAATGCTGGATCTAGTGTGATGATCACACAGGCAGTATCTCGTGTAATACTGAACACAATGCTGGATCTAGTGTGATGATCACACAGGCAGTATCTTGTGTAATACTGAACACAATGCTGGATCTAGTGTGATGATCACACAGGCAGTATCCAATGTAACACTGAACACAATGCTGGATCTAGTGTGATGATCACACAGGCAGTATCCAATGTAATACTGAACACAATGCTGGATCTAGTGTGATGATCACACAGGCAGTATCTAGTGTAATACTGAACACAATGCTGGATCTAGTGTGATGATCACACAAGCAGTATCCAATGTAATACTGAACACAATGCTGGATCTAGTGTGATGATCACACAGGCAGTATCTAGTGTAATACTGAACACAATGCTGGATCTAGTGTGATGAACACACAGGCAGTATCTAGTGTAATACTGAACACAATGCTGGATCTAGTGTGATGATCACACAGGCAGTATCTTGTGTAATACTGAACACAATGCTGGATCCAGTGTGATGATCACACAGGCAGTATCCAATGTAATACTGAACCCAATGCTGGATCCAGTGTGATGATCACACAGGCAGTATCCAATGTAATACTGAACACAATGCTGGATCTAGTGTGATATTCACACAGGCAGACTCTAATGTAATACTGAACCCAATGCTGGATCTAGTGTCATGGTCACACAGGCAGTATCTAGTGTAATACTGAACACAATGCTGGATCTAGGGTGATGATCACACAGGCAGTATCTATTGTAATACTGCACAGAATGCTAGATCTATTGTGATGATCACACAGGCAGTATCTAGTGTAATACTGCACAGAATGCTAGATCTATTGTGATGATCACACAGGCAGTATCTAGTGTAATACTGAAAACAATGCTGGATCTAGTGTGATGATCACACAGGCAGTATCTAGTGTAATACTGAACACAATGCTGGATCTAGTGTGATGATCACACAGGCAGTATCCAGTGTAATACTGAAAACAATGCTGGATCTAGTGTGATGATCACACAGGCAGTATCTAGTGTAATACTGAAAACAATGCTGGATCTAGTGTGATGATCACACAGGCAGTATCTAGTTTAATACTGAACACAAGGCTGGATTTAGGGTGATGATCACACTGGCAGTATCTAGTGTAATACTGAACACAATGCTGGATCTAGTGTGATGATCACACAGGCAGTATCTTGTGTAATACTGAACACAATGCTGGATCTAGTGTGATGATCACACAGGCAGACTCTAATGTAATACTGAACACAATGCTGGATCTAGTGTGATGATCACACAGGCAGTATCTAGTGTAATACTGAACACAATGCTGGATCTAGTGTGATGATCACACAGGCAGTATCTTGTGTAATACTGAACACAATGCTGGATCTAGTGTGATGATCACACAGGCAGTATCTAGTGTAATACTGAACACAATGCTGGATCTAGTGTGATGATCACACAGGCAGTATCTAGTGTAATACTGAACACAATGCTGGATCTAGTGTGATGATCACACAGGCAGTGTCTCGTGTAATAATGAACACAATGCTGGATCTAGGGTGATGATCACACAGGCAGTATCTATTGTAATACTGCACAGAATGCTAGATCTATTGTGATATTCACACAGGCAGACTCTAATGTAATACTGAACCCAATGCTGGATCTAGTGTCATGATCACACAGGCAGTATCTAGTGTAATACTGAACACAATGCTGGATCTAGGGTGATGATCACACAGGCAGTATCTATTGTAATACTGCACAGAATGCTAGATCTATTGTGATGATCACACAGGCAGTATCTAGTGTAATACTGAACACAATGCTGGATCTAGCGTGATGATCACACAGGCAGTATCTCGTGTAATACTGAACAAAATGCTGGATCTAGTGTGATGATCACACAGGCAGTATCTAGTGTAATACTGAACACAATGCTGGATCTAGTGTGATGATCACACAGGCAGTATCTAGTTTAATACTGAACACAAGGCTGGATTTAGGGTGATGATCACACAGGCAGTATCTAGTGTAATACTGAACACAATGCTGGATCTAGGGTGATGATCACACAGGCAGTATCTAGTGTAATACTGAACACAATGCTGGATCTAGTGTGATGATCACACAGGCAGTATCTAGTGTAATACTGAACACAATGCTGGACCTAGTGTGATGATCACACAGGCAGTATCTAGTGTAATACTGAACACAATGCTGGATCTAGTGTGATGATCACACAGGCAGTATCTTGTGTAATACTGAACACAATGCTGGATCTAGTGTGATGATCACACAGGCAGACTCTAATGTAACACTGAACACAATGCTGGATCTAGTGTGATGATCACACAGGCAGTATCTCGTGTAATACTGAACACAATGCTGGATCGAGTGTGATGATCACACAGGCAGTATCTCGTGTAATGCTGAACACAATGCTGGATCTAGTGTGATGATCACACAGGCAGTATCTTGTGTAATACTGAACACAATGCTGGATCTAGTGTGATGATCTCACAGGCAGTATCTAGTGTAATACAGAACACAATGCTGGATCTAGTGTGATGATCACACAGGCAGTATCTAGTGTAATACTGAACACAATGCTGGATCTAGTGTGATGATCACACAGGCAGTGTCTCGTGTAATAATGAACACAATGCTGGACCTAGTGTGATGATCACACAGGCAGTATCTAGTGTAATACTGAACACAATGCTGGATCTAGTGTGATGATCACACAGGCAGTATCTAGTGTAATACTGAACACAATGCTGGATCTAATGTGATGATCACACAGGCAGTATCTCATGTAATACTGAACAAAATGCTGGATCTAGTGTGATGATCACACAGGCAGTGTGTAGTGTAATACTGAACACAATGCTGGATCTAGTGTGATGATCACACAGGCAGTATCTCGTGTAATACTGAACACAATGCTGGATCTAGTGTGATGATCACAGAGGCAATATCCAATGTAATACTGAACACAATGCTGGATCTAGTGTGATGATCACACAGGCAGTATCCAGTGTAATACTGAACCCAATGCAGGATCTAGTGTGATGATCACACAGGCAGTATCTAGTGTAATACTGAACACAATGCTGGATCTAGTGTGATGATCACACAGGCAGTATCTAGTGTAATACTGAACACAATGCTGGATCTAGTGTGATGATCACACAGGCAGTATCTAGTGTAATACTGAACCCAATGCTGGATCTAGTGTGATGATCACACAGGCAGTATCTAGTGTAATACTGAACACAATGCTGGATCTAGTGTGATGATCACACAGGCAGTATCTTGTGTAATACTGAACACAATGCTGGATCTAGTGTGATGATCACACAGGCAGACTCTAATGTAATACTGAACACAATGCTGGATCAAGTGTGATGATCACACAGGCAGTATCTAGTGTAATACTGAACACAGTGCTGGATCTAGTGTGATGATCACACAGGCAGTATCTTGTGTAATACTGAACACAATGCTGGATCTAGTGTGATGATCACACAGGCAGACTCTAATGTAATACTGAACACAATGCTGGATCAAGTGTGATGATCACACAGGCAGTATCTAGTGTAATACTGCACAGAATGCTAGATCTATTGTGATGATCACACAGGCAGTATCTAGTGTAATACTGAACACAATGCTGGATCTAGTGTGATGATCACACAGGCAGTATCTAGTGTAATACTGAACACAATGCTGGATCTAGTGTGATGATCACACAGGCAGTATCCAGTGTAATACTGAAAACAATGCTGGATCTAGTGTGATGATCACACAGGCAGTATCTAGTGTAATACTGAAAACAATGCTGGATCTAGTGTGATGATCACACAGGCAGTATCTAGTTTAATACTGAACACAAGGCTGGATTTAGGGTGATGATCACACAGGCAGTATCTAGTGTAATACTGAACACAATGCTGGATCTAGGGTGATGATCACACAGGCAGTATCTAGTGTAATACTGAACACAATGCTGGATCTCGTGTGATGATCACAGGCAGTATCTAGTGTAATACTGAACACAATGCTGGACGTAGTGTGATGATCACACAGGCAGTATCTAGTGTAATACTGAACACAATGCTGGACGTAGTGTGATGATCACACAGGCAGTATCTAGTGTAATACTGAACACAATGCTGGATCTAGTGTGATGATCACACAGGCAGTGTCTCGTGTAATAATGAACACAATGCTGGACCTAGTGTGATGATCACACAGGCAGTATCTAGTGCAATACTGAACACAATGCTGGATCTAGTGTGATGATCACACAGGCAGTATCTAGTGTAATACTGAACACAATGCTGGATCTAATGTGATGATCACACAGGCAGTATCTCATGTAATACTGAACAAAATGCTGGATCTAGTGTGATGATCACACAGGCAGTGTGTAGTGTAATACTGAACACAATGCTGGATCTAGTGTGATGATCACACAGGCAGTATCTCGTGTAATACTGAACACAATGCTGGATCTAGTGTGATGATCACAGAGGCAATATCCAATGTAATACTGAACACAATGCTGGATCTAGTGTGATGATCACACAGGCAGTATCCAGTGTAATACTGAACCCAATGCTGGATCTAGTGTCATGATCACACAGGCAGTATCTAGTGTAATACTGAACACAATGCTGGATCTAGTGTGATGATCACACAGGCAGTATCTAGTGTAATACTGAACACAATGCTGGATCTAGTGTGCTGATCTCACAGGCAGTATCTCGTGTAATACTGAACACAATGCTGGATCTAGTGTGATGATCACACAGGCAGTATCTAGTGTAATACTGAACACAATGCTGGATCTAGGGTGATGATCACACAGGCAGTATCTAGTGTAATACTGAACACAATGCTGGATCTAGGGTGATGATCACACAGGCAGTATCTATTGTAATACTGCACAGAATGCTAGATCTATTGTGATATTCACACAGGCAGACTCTAATGTAATACTGAACCCAATGCTGGATCTAGTGTCATGATCACACAGGCAGTATCTAGTGTAATACTGAACACAATGCTGGATCTAGGGTGATGACCACACAGGCAGTATCTATTGTAATACTGCACAGAATGCTAGATCTATTGTGATGATCACACAGGCAGTATCTAGTGTAATACTGAACACAAGGCTGGATTTAGGGTGATGATCACACAGGCAGTATCTAGTGTAATACTGAACACAATGCTGGATCTAGGGTGATGATCACACAGGCAGTATCTAGTGTAATACCGAACACAATGCTGGATCTAGTGTGATGATCACACAGGCAGTATCTAGTGTAATACTGAACACAATGCTGGACCTAGTGTGATGATCACACAGGCAGTATCTAGTGTAATACTGAACACAATGCTGGATCTAGTGTGATGATCACACAGGCAGTATCTTGTGTAATACTGAACACAATGCTGGATCTAGTGTGATGATCACACAGGCAGACTCTAATGTAACACTGAACACAATGCTGGATCTAGTGTGATGATCACACAGGCAGTATCTCGTGTAATACTGAACACAATGCTGGATCGAGTGTGATGATCACACAGGCAGTATCTCGTGTAATGCTGAACACAATGCTGGATCTAGTGTGATGATCACACAGGCAGTATCTTGTGTAATACTGAACACAATGCTGGATCTAGTGTGATGATCTCACAGGCAGTATCTAGTGTAATACAGAACACAATGCTGGATCTAGTGTGATGATCACACAGGCAGTATCTAGTGTAATACTGAACACAATGCTGGATCTAGTGTGATGATCACACAGGCAGTGTCTCGTGTAATAATGAACACAATGCTGGACCTAGTGTGATGATCACACAGGCAGTATCTAGTGTAATAATGAACACAATGCTGGATCTAGTGTGATGATCACACAGGCAGTATCTAGTGTAATACTGAACACAATGCTGGATCTAATGTGATGATCACACAGGCAGTATCTCATGTAATACTGAACAAAATGCTGGATCTAGTGTGATGATCACACAGGCAGTGTGTAGTGTAATACTGAACACAATGCTGGATCTAGTGTGATGATCACACAGGCAGTATCTCGTGTAATACTGAACACAATGCTGGATCTAGTGTGATGATCACAGAGGCAATATCCAATGTAATACTGAACACAATGCTGGATCTAGTGTGATGATCACACAGGCAGTATCCAGTGTAATACTGAACCCAATGCAGGATCTAGTGTGATGATCACACAGGCAGTATCTAGTGTAATACTGAACACAATGCTGGATCTAGTGTGATGATCACACAGGCAGTATCTAGTGTAATACTGAACACAATGCTGGATCTAGTGTGATGATCACACAGGCAGTATCTAGCGTAATACTGAACCCAATGCTGGATCTAGTGTGATGATCACACAGGCAGTATCTAGTGTAATACTGAACACAATGCTGGATCTAGTGTGATGATCACACAGGCAGTATCTTGTGTAATACTGAACACAATGCTGGATCTAGTGTGATGATCACACAGGCAGACTCTAATGTAATACTGAACACAATGCTGGATCAAGTGTGATGATCACACAGGCAGTATCTAGTGTAATACTGAACACAGTGCTGGATCTAGTGTGAAGATCACACAGGCAGTATCTTGTGTAATACTGAACACAATGCTGGATCTAGTGTGATGATCACACAGGCAGACTCTAATGTAATACTGAACACAATGCTGGATCAAGTGTGATGATCACACAGGCAGTATCTAGTGTAATACTGCACAGAATGCTAGATCTATTGTGATGATCACACAGGCAGTATCTAGTGCAATACTGAACACAATGCTGGATCTAGTGTGATGATCACACAGGCAGTATCTAGTGTAATACTGAACACAATGCTGGATCTAGTGTGATGATCACACAGGCAGTATCCAGTGTAATACTGAAAACAATGCTGGATCTAGTGTGATGATCACACAGGCAGTATCTAGTGTAATACTGAAAACAATGCTGGATCTAGTGTGATGATCACACAGGCAGTATCTAGTTTAATACTGAACACAAGGCTGGATTTAGGGTGATGATCACACAGGCAGTATCTAGTGTAATACTGAACACAATGCTGGATCTAGGGTGATGATCACACAGGCAGTATCTAGTGTAATACTGAACACAATGCTGGATCTCGTGTGATGATCACAGGCAGTATCTAGTGTAATACTGAACACAATGCTGGACGTAGTGTGATGATCACACAGGCAGTATCTAGTGTAATACTGAACACAATGCTGGACGTAGTGTGATGATCACACAGGCAGTATCTAGTGTAATACTGAACACAATGCTGGATCTAGTGTGATGATCACACAGGCAGTGTCTCGTGTAATAATGAACACAATGCTGGACCTAGTGTGATGATCACACAGGCAGTATCTAGTGCAATACTGAACACAATGCTGGATCTAGTGTGATGATCACACAGGCAGTATCTAGTGTAATACTGAACACAATGCTGGATCTAATGTGATGATCACACAGGCAGTATCTCATGTAATACTGAACAAAATGCTGGATCTAGTGTGATGAGCACACAGGCAGTGTGTAGTGTAATACTGAACACAATGCTGGATCTAGTGTGATGATCACACAGGCAGTATCTCGTGTAATACTGAACACAATGCTGGATCTAGTGTGATGATCACAGAGGCAATATCCAGTGTAATACTGAACACAATGCTGGATCTAGTGTCATGATCACACAGGCAGTATCTAGTGTAATACTGAACACAATGCTGGATCTAGTGTGATGATCACACAGGCAGTATCCAGTGTAATACTGAACCCAATGCTGGATCTAGTGTCATGATCACACAGGCAGTATCTAGTGTAATACTGAACACAATGCTGGATCTAGTGTGATGATCACACAGGCAGTATCTAGTGTAATACTGAACACAATGCTGGATCTAGTGTGCTGATCTCACAGGCAGTATCTCGTGTAATACTGAACACAATGCTGGATCTAGTGTGATGATCACACAGGCAGTATCTAGTGTAATACTGAACACAATGCTGGATCTAGGGTGATGATCACACAGGCAGTATCTAGTGTAATACTGAACACAATGCTGGATCTAGGGTGATGATCACACAGGCAGTATCTATTGTAATACTGCACAGAATGCTAGATCTATTGTGATATTCACACAGGCAGACTCTAATGTAATACTGAACCCAATGCTGGATCTAGTGTCATGATCACACAGGCAGTATCTAGTGTAATACTGAACACAATGCTGGATCTAGGGTGATGATCACACAGGCAGTATCTATTGTAATACTGCACAGAATGCTAGATCTATTGTGATGATCACACAGGCAGTATCTAGTGTAATACTGAACACAATGCTGGATCTAGCGTGATGATCACACAGGCAGTATCTCGTGTAATACTGAACAAAATGCTGGATCTAGTGTGATGATCACACAGGCAGTATCTAGTGTAATACTGAACACAATGCTGGATCTAGTGTGATGATCACACAGGCAGTATCCAGTGTAATACTGAAAACAATGCTGGATCTAGTGTGATGATCACACAGGCAGTATCTAGTGTAATACTGAAAACAATGCTGGATCTAGTGTGATGATCACACAGGCAGTATCTAGTTTAATACTGAACACAAGGCTGGATTTAGGGTGATGATCACACAGGCAGTATCTAGTGTAATACTGAACACAATGCTGGATCTAGGGTGATGATCACACAGGCAGTATCTAGTGTAATACTGAACACAATGCTGGATCTAGTGTGATGATCACACAGGCAGTATCTAGTGTAATACTGAACACAATGCTGGACCTAGTGTGATGATCACACAGGCAGTATCTAGTGTAATACTGAACACAATGCTGGATCTAGTGTGATGATCACACAGGCAGTATCTTGTGTAATACTGAACACAATGCTGGATCTAGTGTGATGATCACACAGGCAGACTCTAATGTAACACTGAACACAATGCTGGATCTAGTGTGATGATCACACAGGCAGTATCTCGTGTAATACTGAACACAATGCTGGATCGAGTGTGATGATCACACAGGCAGTATCTCGTGTAATGCTGAACACAATGCTGGATCTAGTGTGATGATCACACAGGCAGTATCTTGTGTAATACTGAACACAATGCTGGATCTAGTGTGATGATCTCACAGGCAGTATCTAGTGTAATACAGAACACAATGCTGGATCTAGTGTGATGATCACACAGGCAGTATCTAGTGTAATACTGAACACAATGCTGGATCTAGTGTGATGATCACACAGGCAGTGTCTCGTGTAATAATGAACACAATGCTGGACCTAGTGTGATGATCACACAGGCAGTATCTAGTGTAATACTGAACACAATGCTGGATCTAGTGTGATGATCACACAGGCAGTATCTAGTGTAATACTGAACACAATGCTGGATCTAATGTGATGATCACACAGGCAGTATCTCATGTAATACTGAACAAAATGCTGGATCTAGTGTGATGATCACACAGGCAGTGTGTAGTGTAATACTGAACACAATGCTGGATCTAGTGTGATGATCACACAGGCAGTATCTCGTGTAATACTGAACACAATGCTGGATCTAGTGTGATGATCACAGAGGCAATATCCAATGTAATACTGAACACAATGCTGGATCTAGTGTGATGATCACACAGGCAGTATCCAGTGTAATACTGAACCCAATGCAGGATCTAGTGTGATGATCACACAGGCAGTATCTAGTGTAATACTGAACACAATGCTGGACGTAGTGTGATGATCACACAGGCAGTATCTAGTGTAATACTGAACACAATGCTGGATCTAGTGTGATGATCACACAGGCAGTGTCTCGTGTAATAATGAACACAATGCTGGACCTAGTGTGATGATCACACAGGCAGTATCTAGTGCAATACTGAACACAATGCTGGATCTAGTGTGATGATCACACAGGCAGTATCTAGTGTAATACTGAACACAATGCTGGATCTAATGTGATGATCACACAGGCAGTATCTCATGTAATACTGAACAAAATGCTGGATCTAGTGTGATGATCACACAGGCAGTGTGTAGTGTAATACTGAACACAATGCTGGATCTAGTGTGATGATCACACAGGCAGTATCTCGTGTAATACTGAACACAATGCTGGATCTAGTGTGATGATCACAGAGGCAATATCCAATGTAATACTGAACACAATGCTGGATCTAGTGTGATGATCACACAGGCAGTATCCAGTGTAATACTGAACCCAATGCTGGATCTAGTGTCATGATCACACAGGCAGTATCTAGTGTAATACTGAACACAATGCTGGATCTAGTGTGATGATCACACAGGCAGTATCTAGTGTAATACTGAACACAATGCTGGATCTAGTGTGCTGATCTCACAGGCAGTATCTCGTGTAATACTGAACACAATGCTGGATCTAGTGTGATGATCACACAGGCAGTATCTAGTGTAATACTGAACACAATGCTGGATCTAGGGTGATGATCACACAGGCAGTATCTAGTGTAATACTGAACACAATGCTGGATCTAGGGTGATGATCACACAGGCAGTATCTATTGTAATACTGCACAGAATGCTAGATCTATTGTGATATTCACACAGGCAGACTCTAATGTAATACTGAACCCAATGCTGGATCTAGTGTCATGATCACACAGGCAGTATCTAGTGTAATACTGAACACAATGCTGGATCTAGGGTGATGACCACACAGGCAGTATCTATTGTAATACTGCACAGAATGCTAGATCTATTGTGATGATCACACAGGCAGTATCTAGTGTAATACTGAACACAAGGCTGGATTTAGGGTGATGATCACACAGGCAGTATCTAGTGTAATACTGAACACAATGCTGGATCTAGGGTGATGATCACACAGGCAGTATCTAGTGTAATACCGAACACAATGCTGGATCTAGTGTGATGATCACACAGGCAGTATCTAGTGTAATACTGAACACAATGCTGGACCTAGTGTGATGATCACACAGGCAGTATCTAGTGTAATACTGAACACAATGCTGGATCTAGTGTGATGATCACACAGGCAGTATCTTGTGTAATACTGAACACAATGCTGGATCTAGTGTGATGATCACACAGGCAGACTCTAATGTAACACTGAACACAATGCTGGATCTAGTGTGATGATCACACAGGCAGTATCTCGTGTAATACTGAACACAATGCTGGATCGAGTGTGATGATCACACAGGCAGTATCTCGTGTAATGCTGAACACAATGCTGGATCTAGTGTGATGATCACACAGGCAGTATCTTGTGTAATACTGAACACAATGCTGGATCTAGTGTGATGATCTCACAGGCAGTATCTAGTGTAATACAGAACACAATGCTGGATCTAGTGTGATGATCACACAGGCAGTATCTAGTGTAATACTGAACACAATGCTGGATCTAGTGTGATGATCACACAGGCAGTGTCTCGTGTAATAATGAACACAATGCTGGACCTAGTGTGATGATCACACAGGCAGTATCTAGTGTAATAATGAACACAATGCTGGATCTAGTGTGATGATCACACAGGCAGTATCTAGTGTAATACTGAACACAATGCTGGATCTAATGTGATGATCACACAGGCAGTATCTCATGTAATACTGAACAAAATGCTGGATCTAGTGTGATGATCACACAGGCAGTGTGTAGTGTAATACTGAACACAATGCTGGATCTAGTGTGATGATCACACAGGCAGTATCTCGTGTAATACTGAACACAATGCTGGATCTAGTGTGATGATCACAGAGGCAATATCCAATGTAATACTGAACACAATGCTGGATCTAGTGTGATGATCACACAGGCAGTATCCAGTGTAATACTGAACCCAATGCAGGATCTAGTGTGATGATCACACAGGCAGTATCTAGTGTAATACTGAACACAATGCTGGATCTAGTGTGATGATCACACAGGCAGTATCTAGTGTAATACTGAACACAATGCTGGATCTAGTGTGATGATCACACAGGCAGTATCTAGCGTAATACTGAACCCAATGCTGGATCTAGTGTGATGATCACACAGGCAGTATCTAGTGTAATACTGAACACAATGCTGGATCTAGTGTGATGATCACACAGGCAGTATCTTGTGTAATACTGAACACAATGCTGGATCTAGTGTGATGATCACACAGGCAGACTCTAATGTAATACTGAACACAATGCTGGATCAAGTGTGATGATCACACAGGCAGTATCTAGTGTAATACTGAACACAGTGCTGGATCTAGTGTGAAGATCACACAGGCAGTATCTTGTGTAATACTGAACACAATGCTGGATCTAGTGTGATGATCACACAGGCAGACTCTAATGTAATACTGAACACAATGCTGGATCAAGTGTGATGATCACACAGGCAGTATCTAGTGTAATACTGCACAGAATGCTAGATCTATTGTGATGATCACACAGGCAGTATCTAGTGCAATACTGAACACAATGCTGGATCTAGTGTGATGATCACACAGGCAGTATCTAGTGTAATACTGAACACAATGCTGGATCTAGTGTGATGATCACACAGGCAGTATCCAGTGTAATACTGAAAACAATGCTGGATCTAGTGTGATGATCACACAGGCAGTATCTAGTGTAATACTGAAAACAATGCTGGATCTAGTGTGATGATCACACAGGCAGTATCTAGTTTAATACTGAACACAAGGCTGGATTTAGGGTGATGATCACACAGGCAGTATCTAGTGTAATACTGAACACAATGCTGGATCTAGGGTGATGATCACACAGGCAGTATCTAGTGTAATACTGAACACAATGCTGGATCTCGTGTGATGATCACAGGCAGTATCTAGTGTAATACTGAACACAATGCTGGACGTAGTGTGATGATCACACAGGCAGTATCTAGTGTAATACTGAACACAATGCTGGACGTAGTGTGATGATCACACAGGCAGTATCTAGTGTAATACTGAACACAATGCTGGATCTAGTGTGATGATCACACAGGCAGTGTCTCGTGTAATAATGAACACAATGCTGGACCTAGTGTGATGATCACACAGGCAGTATCTAGTGCAATACTGAACACAATGCTGGATCTAGTGTGATGATCACACAGGCAGTATCTAGTGTAATACTGAACACAATGCTGGATCTAATGTGATGATCACACAGGCAGTATCTCATGTAATACTGAACAAAATGCTGGATCTAGTGTGATGAGCACACAGGCAGTGTGTAGTGTAATACTGAACACAATGCTGGATCTAGTGTGATGATCACACAGGCAGTATCTCGTGTAATACTGAACACAATGCTGGATCTAGTGTGATGATCACAGAGGCAATATCCAGTGTAATACTGAACACAATGCTGGATCTAGTGTCATGATCACACAGGCAGTATCTAGTGTAATACTGAACACAATGCTGGATCTAGTGTGATGATCACACAGGCAGTATCCAGTGTAATACTGAACCCAATGCTGGATCTAGTGTCATGATCACACAGGCAGTATCTAGTGTAATACTGAACACAATGCTGGATCTAGTGTGATGATCACACAGGCAGTATCTAGTGTAATACTGAACACAATGCTGGATCTAGTGTGCTGATCTCACAGGCAGTATCTCGTGTAATACTGAACACAATGCTGGATCTAGTGTGATGATCACACAGGCAGTATCTAGTGTAATACTGAACACAATGCTGGATCTAGGGTGATGATCACACAGGCAGTATCTAGTGTAATACTGAACACAATGCTGGATCTAGGGTGATGATCACACAGGCAGTATCTATTGTAATACTGCACAGAATGCTAGATCTATTGTGATATTCACACAGGCAGACTCTAATGTAATACTGAACCCAATGCTGGATCTAGTGTCATGATCACACAGGCAGTATCTAGTGTAATACTGAACACAATGCTGGATCTAGGGTGATGATCACACAGGCAGTATCTATTGTAATACTGCACAGAATGCTAGATCTATTGTGATGATCACACAGGCAGTATCTAGTGTAATACTGAACACAATGCTGGATCTAGCGTGATGATCACACAGGCAGTATCTCGTGTAATACTGAACAAAATGCTGGATCTAGTGTGATGATCACACAGGCAGTATCTAGTGTAATACTGAACACAATGCTGGATCTAGTGTGATGATCACACAGGCAGTATCCAGTGTAATACTGAAAACAATGCTGGATCTAGTGTGATGATCACACAGGCAGTATCTAGTGTAATACTGAAAACAATGCTGGATCTAGTGTGATGATCACACAGGCAGTATCTAGTTTAATACTGAACACAAGGCTGGATTTAGGGTGATGATCACACAGGCAGTATCTAGTGTAATACTGAACACAATGCTGGATCTAGGGTGATGATCACACAGGCAGTATCTAGTGTAATACTGAACACAATGCTGGATCTAGTGTGATGATCACACAGGCAGTATCTAGTGTAATACTGAACACAATGCTGGACCTAGTGTGATGATCACACAGGCAGTATCTAGTGTAATACTGAACACAATGCTGGATCTAGTGTGATGATCACACAGGCAGACTCTAATGTAACACTGAACACAATGCTGGATCTAGTGTGATGATCACACAGGCAGTATCTCGTGTAATACTGAACACAATGCTGGATCGAGTGTGATGATCACACAGGCAGTATCTCGTGTAATGCTGAACACAATGCTGGATCTAGTGTGATGATCACACAGGCAGTATCTTGTGTAATACTGAACACAATGCTGGATCTAGTGTGATGATCTCACAGGCAGTATCTAGTGTAATACAGAACACAATGCTGGATCTAGTGTGATGATCACACAGGCAGTATCTAGTGTAATACTGAACACAATGCTGGATCTAGTGTGATGATCACACAGGCAGTGTCTCGTGTAATAATGAACACAATGCTGGACCTAGTGTGATGATCACACAGGCAGTATCTAGTGTAATACTGAACACAATGCTGGATCTAGTGTGATGATCACACAGGCAGTATCTAGTGTAATACTGAACACAATGCTGGATCTAATGTGATGATCACACAGGCAGTATCTCATGTAATACTGAACAAAATGCTGGATCTAGTGTGATGATCACACAGGCAGTGTGTAGTGTAATACTGAACACAATGCTGGATCTAGTGTGATGATCACACAGGCAGTATCTCGTGTAATACTGAACACAATGCTGGATCTAGTGTGATGATCACAGAGGCAATATCCAATGTAATACTGAACACAATGCTGGATCTAGTGTGATGATCACACAGGCAGTATCCAGTGTAATACTGAACCCAATGCAGGATCTAGTGTGATGATCACACAGGCAGTATCTAGTGTAATACTGAACACAATGCTGGATCTAGTGTGATGATCACACAAGCAGTATCTAGTGTAATACTGAACACAATGCTGGATCTAGTGTGATGATCACACAGGCAGTATCTAGTGTAAAACTGAACCCAATGCTGGATCTAGTGTGATGATCACACAGGCAGTATCTAGTGTAATACTGAACACAATGCTGGATCTAGTGTGATGATCACACAGGCAGTATCTTGTGTAATACTGAACACAATGCTGGATCTAGTGTGATGATCACACAGGCAGACTCTAATGTAATACTGAACACAATGCTGGATCAAGTGTGATGATCACACAGGCAGTATCTAGTGTAATACTGAACACAGTGCTGGATCTAGTGTGATGATCACACAGGCAGTATCTTGTGTAATACTGAACACAATGCTGGATCTAGTGTGATGATCACACAGGCAGACTCTAATGTAATACTGAACACAATGCTGGATCAAGTGTGATGATCACACAGGCAGTATCTAGTGTAATACTGCACAGAATGCTAGATCTATTGTGATGATCACACAGGCAGTATCTAGTGTAATACTGAACACAATGCTGGATCTAGTGTGATGATCACACAGGCAGTATCGAGTGTAATACTGAACACAATGCTGGATCTAGTGTGATGATCACACAGGCAGTATCCAGTGTAATACTGAAAACAATGCTGGATCTAGTGTGATGATCACACAGGCAGTATCTAGTGTAATACTGAAAACAATGCTGGATCTAGTGTGATGATCACACAGGCAGTATCTAGTGTAATACTGAACACAATGCTGGATCTAGGGTGATGATCACACAGGCAGTAACTAGTGTAATACTGAACACAATGCTGGATCTCGTGTGATGATCACAGGCAGTATCTAGTGTAATACTGAACACAATGCTGGACGTAGTGTGATGATCACACAGGCAGTATCTAGTGTAATACTGAACACAATGCCGGATCTAGTGTGATGATCACACAGGCAGTATCTAGTGTAATACTGAACACAATGCTGGATCTAGTGTGATGATCACACAGGCAGTGTCTCGTGTAATAATGAACACAATGCTGGACCTAGTGTGATGATCACACAGGCAGTATCTAGTGTAATACTGAACACAATGCTGGATCTAGTGTGATGATCACACAGGCAGTATCTAGTGTAATACTGAACACAATGCTGGATCTAATGTGATGATCACACAGGCAGTATCTCATGTAATACTGAACAAAATGCTGGATCTAGTGTGATGATCACACAGGCAGTGTGTAGTGTAATACTGAACACAATGCTGGATCTAGTGTGATGATCACACAGGCAGTATCTCGTGTAATACTGAACACAATGCTGGATCTAGTGTGATGATCACAGAGGCAATATCCAATGTAATACTGAACACAATGCTGGATCTAGTGTGATGATCACACAGGCAGTATCCAGTGTAATACTGAACCCAATGCAGGATCTAGTGTGATGATCACACAGGCAGTATCTAGTGTAATACTGAACACAATGCTGGATCTAGTGTGATGATCACACAGGCAGTATCTAGTGTAATACTGAACACAATGCTGGATCTAGTGTGATGATCACACAGGCAGTATCTAGTGTAATACTGAACCCAATGCTGGATCTAGTGTGATGATCACACAGGCAGTATCTAGTGTAATACTGAACACAATGCTGGATCTAGTGTGATGATCACACAGGCAGTATCTTGTGTAATACTGAACACAATGCTGGATCTAGTGTGATGATCACACAGGCAGACTCTAATGTAATACTGAACACAATGCTGGATCAAGTGTGATGATCACACAGGCAGTATCTAGTGTAATACTGAACACAGTGCTGGATCTAGTGTGATGATCACACAGGCAGTATCTAGTGTAATACTGAACACAATGCTGGATCTAGTGTGATGATCACACAGGCAGTATCCAGTGTAATACTGAAAACAATGCTGGATCTAGTGTGATGATCACACAGGCAGTATCTAGTGTAATACTGAAAACAATGCTGGATCTAGTGTGATGATCACACAGGCAGTATCTAGTTTAATACTGAACACAAGGCTGGATTTAGGGTGATGATCACACAGGCAGTATCTAGTGTAATACTGAACACAATGCTGGATCTAGGGTGATGATCACACAGGCAGTATCTAGTGTAATACTGAACACAATGCTGGATCTCGTGTGATGATCACAGGCAGTATCTAGTGTAATACTGAACACAATGCTGGACGTAGTGTGATGATCACACAGGCAGTATCTAGTGTAATACTGAACACAATGCTGGACGTAGTGTGATGATCACACAGGCAGTATCTAGTGTAATACTGAACACAATGCTGGATCTAGTGTGATGATCACACAGGCAGTGTCTCGTGTAATAATGAACACAATGCTGGACCTAGTGTGATGATCACACAGGCAGTATCTAGTGCAATACTGAACACAATGCTGGATCTAGTGTGATGATCACACAGGCAGTATCTAGTGTAATACTGAACACAATGCTGGATCTAATGTGATGATCACACAGGCAGTATCTCATGTAATACTGAACAAAATGCTGGATCTAGTGTGATGATCACACAGGCAGTGTGTAGTGTAATACTGAACACAATGCTGGATCTAGTGTGATGATCACACAGGCAGTATCTCGTGTAATACTGAACACAATGCTGGATCTAGTGTGATGATCACAGAGGCAATATCCAATGTAATATTGAACACAATGCTGGATCTAGTGTGATGATCACACAGGCAGTATCCAGTGTAATACTGAACCCAATGCTGGATCTAGTGTCATGATCACACAGGCAGTATCTAGTGTAATACTGAACACAATGCTGGATCTAGTGTGATGATCACACAGGCAGTATCTAGTGTAATACTGAACACAATGCTGGATCTAGTGTGCTGATCTCACAGGCAGTATCTCGTGTAATACTGAACACAATGCTGGATCTAGTGTGATGATCACACAGGCAGTATCTAGTGTAATACTGAACACAATGCTGGATCTCGTGTGATGATCACACAGGCAGGATCTAGTGTAATACTGAACACAATGCTGGATCTAGTGTGATGATCACACAGGCAGACTCTAATGTAATACTGAACACAATGCTGGATCAAGTGTGATGATCACACAGGCAGTATCTAGTGTAATACTGAACACAATGCTGGATCTAGTGTGATGATCACACAGGCAGTATCTCGTGTAATGCTGAACACAATGCTGGATCTAGTGTGATGAACACACAGGCAGTATCTAGTGTAATACTGAACACAATGCTGGATCTAGTGTGATGATCACACAGGCAGTATCTCGTGTAAAACTGAACACAAAGCTGGATCTAGTGTGATGATCACACAGGCAGTATCTCGTGTAATACTGAACACAATGCTGGATCTAGTGTGATGATCACACTGGCAGTATCTAGTGTAATACTGAACAGAATGCTGGATCTAGTGTGATGATCACACAGGCAGTATCTTGTGTAATACTGAACACAATGCTGGATCTAGTGTGATGATCACACAGGCAGTATCTCGTGTAATACTGAACACAATGCTGGATCGAGTGGGATGATCACACAGGCAGTATCTAGTGTAATACTGAACACAATGCTGGATCGAGTGTGATGATCACACAGACAGTATGTAGTGTAATACTGAACACAATGCTGGATCTAGTGTGATGATCACACAGGCAGTATCTTGTGTAATACTGAACACAATGCTGGATCCAGTGTGATGATCACACAGGCAGTATCCAATGTAACACTGAACACAATGCTGGATCGAGTGTGATGATCACACAAGCAGTATCCAATGTAATACTGAACCCAATGCTGGATCTAGTGTGATGATCACACAGGCAGTATCCAATGTAATACTGAACCCAATGCTGGATCTAGTGTCATGATCACACAGGCAGTATCTAGTGTAATACTGAACACAATGCTGGATCTAGGGTGATGATCACACAGGCAGTATCTATTGTAATACTGCACAGAATGCTAGATCTATTGTGATGATCACACAGGCAGTATCTAGTGTAATACTGCACAGAATGCTAGATCTATTGTGATGATCACACAGGCAGTATCTAGTGTAATACTGAACACAATGCTGGGTCTAGTGTGATGATCACACAGGCAGTATCTAGTGTAATACTGAACACAATGCTGGATCTAGTTTGATGATCACACAGGCAGTATCTAGTGTAATACTGAACACAATGCTGGATCTAGTGTGATGATCACACAGGCAGTATCCAGTGTAATACTGAAAACAATGCTGGATCTAGTGTGATGATCACACAGGCAGTATCTAGTGTAATACTGAAAACAATGCTGGATCTAGTGTGATGATCACACAGGCAGTATCTAGTTTAATACTGAACACAAGGCTGGATTTAGGGTGATGATCACACAGGCAGTATCTAGTGTAATACTGAACACAATGCTGGATCTAGGGTGATGATCACACAGGCAGTATCGAGTGTAATACTGAACACAATGCTGGATCTAGTGTGATGATCACACAGGCAGTATCTAGTGTAATACTGAACACAATGCTGGATCTAGTGTGATGATCACACAGGCAGTATCTAGTGTAATACTGAACACAATGCTGGATCTAGTGTGATGATCACACAGGCAGTGTCTCGTGTAATAATGAACACAATGCTGGACCTAGTGTGATGATCACACAGGCAGTATCTAGTGCAATACTGAACACAATGCTGGATCTAGTGTGATGATCACACAGGCAGTATCTAGTGTAATACTGAACACAATGCTGGATCTAATGTGATGATCACACAGGCAGTATCTCATGTAATACTGAACAAAATGCTGGATCTAGTGTGATGATCACACAGGCAGTGTGTAGTGTAATACTGAACACAATGCTGGATCTAGTGTGATGATCACACAGGCAGTATCTCGTGTAATACTGAACACAATGCTGGATCTAGTGTGATGATCACAGAGGCAATATCCAATGTAATACTGAACACAATGCTGGATCTAGTGTGATGATCACACAGGCAGTATCCAGTGTAATACTGAACCCAATGCTGGATCTAGTGTCATGATCACACAGGCAGTATCGAGTGTAATACTGAACACAATGCTGGATCTAGTGTGATGATCACACAGGCAGTATCTAGTGTAATACTGAACACAATGCTGGATCTAGTGTGATGATCACACAGGCAGTATCTAGTGCAATACTGAACACAATGCTGGATCTAGTGTGATGATCACACAGGCAGTATCCAGTGTAATACTGAACACAATGCTGGATCTAGTGTGATGATCACACGGGCAGTATCTAGTGTAATACTGAACACAATGCTGAAGCTAGTATGATGATCACACAGGCAGTAACTAGTGTAATACTGAACACAATGCTGGATCTAGTGTGATGATCATACAGGCAGTATCTAGTGTAATACTGAACACAATGCTGGATCTAGTGTGATTATCTCACAGGCAGTGTCTAGTCTAATACTGAACACAATGCTGGATCTTGTGTGATGATCACACAGGCAGTATC
Source organism: Somniosus microcephalus (assembly GCF_052327205.1). Taxonomy (NCBI): domain Eukaryota; kingdom Metazoa; phylum Chordata; class Chondrichthyes; order Squaliformes; family Somniosidae; genus Somniosus; species Somniosus microcephalus. The sequence continues at coordinate 74,129,097 of NC_140990.1, forward strand.
TAGTGTAATACTGAACACAATGCTGGATCAAGTGTGATGATCACACAGGCAGTGTCTAGTGTAATACTGAACACTGCTGGATCTAGTGTGATGATCACACAGGCAGTATCTAGTGTAATACTGAACACAATGCTGGATCTAGTGTGATGATCACACAGGCAGTATCTAGTGTAATACTGAGCACAATGCTGGATCTAGTGCGAAGATCACACAGGCAGTATCTTGTGTAATACTGAACACAATGCTGGATCTGGTGTGATGATCACACAGGCAGCATCCAATGTAATACTGAACACAATGCTGGATCTAGTGTGATATTCACACAGGCAGACTCTAATGTAATACTGAACCCAATGCTGGATCTAGTGTCATGATCACACAGGCAGTATCTAGTGTAATACTGAACACAATGCTGGAGCTAGGGTGATGATCACACAGGCAGTATCTATTGTAATACTGCACAGAATGCTAGATCTATTGTGATGATCACACAGGCAGTATCTAGTGTAACACTGAACACAATGCTGGATCTAGTGTGATGATCACACAGGTAGCATCTAGTGTAATACTGAACACAATGCTGGATCTAGTGTGATGATCACACAGGCAGTATCTCGTGTAATACTGAACACAATGCTGGATCTAGTGTGATGATCACACAGGCAGTATCTCGTGTAATACTGAACACAATGCTGGATCTAGTGTGATGATCACACAGGCAGTATCTAGTGTAATACTGAACACAATGCTGGATCTAGTGTGATGATCACACAGGCAGTATCTCGTGTAATACTGAACACAATGCTGGATCTAGTGTGATGATCACACAGGCAGTATCTAGTGTAATACTGAACACAATGCTGGATCTAGTGTGATGATCACACAGGCAGTATCTTGTGTAATACTGAACACAATGCTGGATCTAGTGTGATGATCACACAGGCAGACTCTAATGTAATACTGAACACAATGCTGGATCAAGTGTGATGATCACACAGGCAGTATCTAGTGTAATACTGCACAGAATGCTAGATCTATTGTGATGATCACACAGGCAGTATCTAGTGTAATACTGAACACAATGCTGGATCTAGTGTGATGATCACACAGGCAGTATCGAGTGTAATACTGAGCACAATGCTGGATCTAGTGTGATGATCACACAGGCAGTATCCAGTGTAATACTGAAAACAATGCTGGATCTAGTGTGATGATCACACAGGCAGTATCTAGTGTAATACTGAAAACAATGCTGGATCGAGTGTGATGATCACACAGGCAGTATCTAGTTTAATACTGAACACAAGGCTGGATTTAGGGTGATGATCACACAGGCAGTATCTAGTGTAATACTGAACACAATGCTGGATCGAGGGTGATGATCACACAGGCAGTATCTAGTGTAATACTGAACACAATGCTGGATCTAGTGTGATGATCACACAGGCAGTATCTAGTGTAATACTGAACACAATGCTGGACCTAGTGTGATGATCACACAGGCAGTATCTAGTGTAATACTGAACACAATGCTGGATCTAGGGTGATGATCACACAGGCAGTATCTATTGTAATACTGCACAGAATGCTAGATCTATTGTGATGATCACACAGGCAGTATCTAGTGTAATACTGCACAGAATGCTAGATCTATTGTGATGATCACACAGGCAGTATCTAGTGTAATACTGAACACAATGCTGGGTCTGGTGTGATGATCACACAGGCAGTATCTAGTGTAATACTGAACACAATGCTGGATCTAGTTTGATGATCACACAGGCAGTATCGAGTGTAATAATGAACACAATGCTGGATCTAGTGTGATGATCACACAGGCAGTATCCAGTGTAATACTGAACACAATGCTGAATCTAGTGTGATGATCACACAGGCAGTATCCAGTGTAATACTGAAAACAATGCTGGATCTAGTGTGATGATCACACAGGCAGTATCTAGTGTAATACTGAAAACAATGCTGGATCTAGTGTGATGATCACACAGGCAGTATCTAGTTTAATACTGAACACAAGGCTGGATTTAGGGTGATGATCACACAGGCAGTATCTTGTGTAATACTGAACACAATGCTGGATCTAGGGTGATGATCACACAGGCAGTATCTAGTGTAATACTGAACACAATGCTGGATCTAGTGTGATGATCACACAGGCAGTATCTAGTGTAATACTGAACACAATGCTGGATCTAGTGTGATGATCACACAGGCAGTATCCAGTGTAATACTGAACACAATGCTGGATCTAGTGTGATGATCACACGGGCAGTATCTAGTGTAATACTGAACACAATGCTGAAGCTAGTATGATGATCACACAGGCAGTAACTAGTGTAATACTGAACACAATGCTGGATCTAGTGTGATGATCATACAGGCAGTATCTAGTGTAATACTGAACACAATGCTGGATCTAGTGTGATTATCTCACAGGCAGTGTCTAGTCTAATACTGAACACAATGCTGGATCTAGTGTGATGATCACACAGGCAGTATCTAGTGTAATACTGAACACAATGCTGGAGCTAGGGTGATGATCACACAGGCAGTATCTATTGTAATACTGCACAGAATGCTAGATCTATTGTGATGATCACACAGGCAGTATCTAGTGTAACACTGAACACAATGCTGGATCTAGTGTGATGATCACACAGGTAGCATCTAGTGTAATACTGAACACAATGCTGGATCTAGTGTGATGATCACACAGGCAGTATCTCGTGTAATACTGAACACAATGCTGGATCTAGTGTGATGATCACACAGGCAGTATCTCGTGTAATGCTGAACACAATGCTGGATCTAATGTGATGATCACACAGGCAGTATCTTGTGTAATACTGAACACAATGCTGGATCTAGTGTGATGATCACACAGGCAGTATCTAGTGTAATACTGAACACAATGCTGGACCGAGTGTGATGATCACACAGGCAGTATCTCGTGTAATACTGAACACAATGCTGGATCTAGTGTGATGATCACACAGGCAGTATCTAGTGTAATACTGAACACAATGCTGGATCTAATGTGATGATCACACAGGCAGTATCTCATGTAATACTGAACAAAATGCTGGATCTAGTGTGATGATCACACAGGCAGTGTGTAGTGTAATACTGAACACAATGCTGGATCTAGTGTGATGATCACACAGGCAGCATCTCGTGTAATACTGAACACAATGCTGGATCGAGTGTGATGATCACAGAGGCAATATCCAATGTAATACTGAACACAATGCTGGATCTAGTGTGATGATCCCACAGGCAGTATCCAGTGTAATACTGAACCCAATGCTGGATCTAGTGTCATGATCACACAGGCAGTATCTAGTGTAATACTGAACACAATGCTGGATCTAGTGTGATGATCACACAGGCAGTATCTAGTGTAATACTGAACACAATGCTGGATCTAGTGTGCTGATCACACAGGCAGTATCTAGTGTAATACTGAACACAATGCTGGATCTAGTGTGCTGATCACACAGGCAGTATCTAGTGTAATACTGAACACAATGCTGGATCTAGTGTGATGATCACACAGGCAGTATCTAGTGTAATACTGAACACAATGCTGGATCTAGTGTGATGATCACACAGGCAATATCTAGTGTAATACTGAACACATTGCTGGATCTAGTGTGATGATCACACAGGCAGTATCTAGTGTAATACTGAACACAATGCTGGATCTAGTGTGATGATCACACAGGCAGTATCTTGTGTAATACTGAACACAATGCTGGATCTAGTGTGATGATCACACAGGCAAACTCTAATGTAATACTGAACACAATGCTGGATCTAGTGTGATGATCACACAGGCAGTATCTAGTGTAATGCTGAACACAATGCTGGATCTAGTGTGATGATCGCACAGGCAGTATCTAGTGTAATACTGAACACAATGCTGGATCTAGTGTGATGATCACACAGGCAGTATCTAGTGTAATACTGAACACAATGCTGGATCTAGTGTGATGATCACACAGGCAGTATCTAGTGTAATACTGAACACAATGCTGGATCTAGTGTGATGATCACACAGGCAGTATCCAGTGTAATACTGAACACAATGCTGGATCTAGTGTGATGATCACACGGGCAGTATCTAGTGTAATACTGAACACAATGCTGAAGCTAGTATGATGATCACACAGGCAGTAACTAGTGTAATACTGAACACAATGCTGGATCTAGTGTGATGATCATACAGGCAGTATCTAGTGTAATACTGAACACAATGCTGGATCTAGTGTGATTATCTCACAGGCAGTGTCTAGTCTAATACTGAACACAATGCTGGATCTAGTGTGATGATCACACAGGCAGTATCTAGTGTAATACTGAACACAATGCTGGAGCTAGGGTGATGATCACACAGGCAGTATCTATTGTAATACTGCACAGAATGCTAGATCTATTGTGATGATCACACAGGCAGTATCTAGTGTAACACTGAACACAATGCTGGATCTAGTGTGATGATCACACAGGTAGCATCTAGTGTAATACTGAACACAATGCTGGATCTAGTGTGATGATCACACAGGCAGTATCTCGTGTAATACTGAACACAATGCTGGATCTAGTGTGATGATCACACAGGCAGTATCTCGTGTAATGCTGAACACAATGCTGGATCTAATGTGATGATCACACAGGCAGTATCTTGTGTAATACTGAACACAATGCTGGATCTAGTGTGATGATCACACAGGCAGTATCTAGTGTAATACTGAACACAATGCTGGACCGAGTGTGATGATCACACAGGCAGTATCTCGTGTAATACTGAACACAATGCTGGATCTAGTGTGATGATCACACAGGCAGTATCTAGTGTAATACTGAACACAATGCTGGATCTAATGTGATGATCACACAGGCAGTATCTCATGTAATACTGAACAAAATGCTGGATCTAGTGTGATGATCACACAGGCAGTGTGTAGTGTAATACTGAACACAATGCTGGATCTAGTGTGATGATCACACAGGCAGCATCTCGTGTAATACTGAACACAATGCTGGATCGAGTGTGATGATCACAGAGGCAATATCCAATGTAATACTGAACACAATGCTGGATCTAGTGTGATGATCCCACAGGCAGTATCCAGTGTAATACTGAACCCAATGCTGGATCTAGTGTCATGATCACACAGGCAGTATCTAGTGTAATACTGAACACAATGCTGGATCTAGTGTGATGATCACACAGGCAGTATCTAGTGTAATACTGAACACAATGCTGGATCTAGTGTGCTGATCACACAGGCAGTATCTAGTGTAATACTGAACACAATGCTGGATCTAGTGTGCTGATCACACAGGCAGTATCTAGTGTAATACTGAACACAATGCTGGATCTAGTGTGATGATCACACAGGCAGTATCTAGTGTAATACTGAACACAATGCTGGATCTAGTGTGATGATCACACAGGCAATATCTAGTGTAATACTGAACACATTGCTGGATCTAGTGTGATGATCACACAGGCAGTATCTAGTGTAATACTGAACACAATGCTGGATCTAGTGTGATGATCACACAGGCAGTATCTTGTGTAATACTGAACACAATGCTGGATCTAGTGTGATGATCACACAGGCAAACTCTAATGTAATACTGAACACAATGCTGGATCTAGTGTGATGATCACACAGGCAGTATCTAGTGTAATGCTGAACACAATGCTGGATCTAGTGTGATGATCGCACAGGCAGTATCTAGTGTAATACTGAACACAATGCTGGATCTAGTGTGATGATCACACAGGCTGTATCTCGTGTATAACTGAACACAATGCTGGATCTAGTGTGATGATCACACAGGCAGTATCTCGTGTAATACTGAACACAATGCTGGATCTAGTGTGATGATCACACTGGCAGTATCTAGTGTAATACTGAACAGAATGCTGGATCTTGTGTGATGATCACACAGGCAGTATCTCGTGTAATACTGAACACAATGCTGGATCTAGTGTGATGATCACACAGGCAGTATCTTGTGTAATACTGAACACAATGCTGGATCTAGTGTGATGATCACACAGGCAGTATCGAGAGTAAAACTGAACACAATGCTGGATCTAGTGTGATGATCACACAGGCAGTATCTTGTGTAACACTGAACACAATGCTGGATCTAGTGTGATGATCACACAGGCAGTATCCAATGTAATACTGAACACAATGCTGGATCTAGTGTGATGATCACACAGGCAGTATCTAGTGTAATACTGAATACAATGCTGGATCTAGTGTAATGATCACACAGGCAGTATCTTGTGTAATACTGAACACAATGCTGGATCCAGTGTTGATCACACAGGCAGTATCCAATGTAATACTGAACCCAATGCTGGATCTAGTGTGATGATCACACAGGCAGTATCTAGTGTAATACTGAATACAATGCTGGATCTAGTGTAATGATCACACAGGCAGTATCTTGTGTAATACTGAACACAATGCTGGATCCAGTGTTGATCACACAGGGAGTATCCAATGTAATACTGAACCCAATGCTGGATCTAGTGTCATGATCACACAGGCAGTATCTAGTGTAATACTGAACCCAATGCTGGATCTAGGGTGATGATCACACAGGCAGTATCTAGTGTAATACTGAGCACAATGCTGGATCTAGTGCGAAGATCACACAGGCAGTATCTTGTGTAATACTGAACACAATGCTGGATCTGGTGTGATGATCACACAGGCAGCATCCAATGTAATACTGAACACAATGCTGGATCTAGTGTGATGATCACACAGGCAGTATCTAGTGCAATACTGAACACAATGCTGGATCTAGTGTGATGATCACACAGGCAGTATCCAGTGTAATACTGAACACAATGCTGGATCTGGTGTGATGATCACACAGGCAGCATCCAATGTAATACTGAACACAATGCTGGATCTAGTGTGATGATCACACAGGCAGTATCTAGTGCAATACTGAACACAATGCTGGATCTGGTGTGATGATCACACAGGCAGTATCTAGTGCAATACTGAACACAATGCTGGATCTAGTGTGATGATCACACAGGCAGTATCCAGTGTAATACTGAACACAATGCTGGATCTAGTGTGATGATCACACGGGCAGTATCTAGTGTAATACTGAACACAATGCTGAAGCTAGTATGATGATCACACAGGCAGTAACTAGTGTAATACTGAACACAATGCTGGATCTAGTGTGATGATCATACAGGCAGTATCTAGTGTAATACTGAACACAATGCTGGATCTAGTGTGATTATCTCACAGGCAGTGTCTAGTCTAATACTGAACACAATGCTGGATCTTGTGTGATGATCACACAGGCAGTATCTAGTGTAATACTGAACACAATGCTGGATCAAGTGTGATGATCACACAGGCAGTGTCTAGTGTAATACTGAACACTGCTGGATCTAGTGTGATGATCACACAGGCAGTATCTAGTGTAATACTGAACACAATGCTGGATCTAGTGTGATGATCACACAGGCAGTATCTAGTGTAATACTGAGCACAATGCTGGATCTAGTGCGAAGATCACACAGGCAGTATCTTGTGTAATACTGAACACAATGCTGGATCTGGTGTGATGATCACACAGGCAGCATCCAATGTAATACTGAACACAATGCTGGATCTAGTGTGATATTCACACAGGCAGACTCTAATGTAATACTGAACCCAATGCTGGATCTAGTGTCATGATCACACAGGCAGTATCTAGTGTAATACTGAACACAATGCTGGAGCTAGGGTGATGATCACACAGGCAGTATCTATTGTAATACTGCACAGAATGCTAGATCTATTGTGATGATCACACAGGCAGTATCTAGTGTAACACTGAACACAATGCTGGATCTAGTGTGATGATCACACAGGTAGCATCTAGTGTAATACTGAACACAATGCTGGATCTAGTGTGATGATCACACAGGCAGTATCTCGTGTAATACTGAACACAATGCTGGATCTAGTGTGATGATCACACAGGCAGTATCTCGTGTAATACTGAACACAATGCTGGATCTAGTGTGATGATCACACAGGCAGTATCTAGTGTAATACTGAACACAATGCTGGATCTAGTGTGATGATCACACAGGCAGTATCTCGTGTAATACTGAACACAATGCTGGATCTAGTGTGATGATCACACAGGCAGTATCTAGTGTAATACTGAACACAATGCTGGATCTAGTGTGATGATCACACAGGCAGTATCTTGTGTAATACTGAACACAATGCTGGATCTAGTGTGATGATCACACAGGCAGACTCTAATGTAATACTGAACACAATGCTGGATCAAGTGTGATGATCACACAGGCAGTATCTAGTGTAATACTGCACAGAATGCTAGATCTATTGTGATGATCACACAGGCAGTATCTAGTGTAATACTGAACACAATGCTGGATCTAGTGTGATGATCACACAGGCAGTATCGAGTGTAATACTGAGCACAATGCTGGATCTAGTGTGATGATCACACAGGCAGTATCCAGTGTAATACTGAAAACAATGCTGGATCTAGTGTGATGATCACACAGGCAGTATCTAGTGTAATACTGAAAACAATGCTGGATCGAGTGTGATGATCACACAGGCAGTATCTAGTTTAATACTGAACACAAGGCTGGATTTAGGGTGATGATCACACAGGCAGTATCTAGTGTAATACTGAACACAATGCTGGATCGAGGGTGATGATCACACAGGCAGTATCTAGTGTAATACTGAACACAATGCTGGATCTAGTGTGATGATCACACAGGCAGTATCTAGTGTAATACTGAACACAATGCTGGACCTAGTGTGATGATCACACAGGCAGTATCTAGTGTAATACTGAACACAATGCTGGATCTAGGGTGATGATCACACAGGCAGTATCTATTGTAATACTGCACAGAATGCTAGATCTATTGTGATGATCACACAGGCAGTATCTAGTGTAATACTGCACAGAATGCTAGATCTATTGTGATGATCACACAGGCAGTATCTAGTGTAATACTGAACACAATGCTGGGTCTGGTGTGATGATCACACAGGCAGTATCTAGTGTAATACTGAACACAATGCTGGATCTAGTTTGATGATCACACAGGCAGTATCGAGTGTAATAATGAACACAATGCTGGATCTAGTGTGATGATCACACAGGCAGTATCCAGTGTAATACTGAACACAATGCTGAATCTAGTGTGATGATCACACAGGCAGTATCCAGTGTAATACTGAAAACAATGCTGGATCTAGTGTGATGATCACACAGGCAGTATCTAGTGTAATACTGAAAACAATGCTGGATCTAGTGTGATGATCACACAGGCAGTATCTAGTTTAATACTGAACACAAGGCTGGATTTAGGGTGATGATCACACAGGCAGTATCTTGTGTAATACTGAACACAATGCTGGATCTAGGGTGATGATCACACAGGCAGTATCTAGTGTAATACTGAACACAATGCTGGATCTAGTGTGATGATCACACAGGCAGTATCTAGTGTAATACTGAACACAATGCTGGATCTAGTGTGATGATCACACAGGCAGTATCCAGTGTAATACTGAACACAATGCTGGATCTAGTGTGATGATCACACGGGCAGTATCTAGTGTAATACTGAACACAATGCTGAAGCTAGTATGATGATCACACAGGCAGTAACTAGTGTAATACTGAACACAATGCTGGATCTAGTGTGATGATCATACAGGCAGTATCTAGTGTAATACTGAACACAATGCTGGATCTAGTGTGATTATCTCACAGGCAGTGTCTAGTCTAATACTGAACACAATGCTGGATCTAGTGTGATGATCACACAGGCAGTATCTAGTGTAATACTGAACACAATGCTGGAGCTAGGGTGATGATCACACAGGCAGTATCTATTGTAATACTGCACAGAATGCTAGATCTATTGTGATGATCACACAGGCAGTATCTAGTGTAACACTGAACACAATGCTGGATCTAGTGTGATGATCACACAGGTAGCATCTAGTGTAATACTGAACACAATGCTGGATCTAGTGTGATGATCACACAGGCAGTATCTCGTGTAATACTGAACACAATGCTGGATCTAGTGTGATGATCACACAGGCAGTATCTCGTGTAATGCTGAACACAATGCTGGATCTAATGTGATGATCACACAGGCAGTATCTTGTGTAATACTGAACACAATGCTGGATCTAGTGTGATGATCACACAGGCAGTATCTAGTGTAATACTGAACACAATGCTGGACCGAGTGTGATGATCACACAGGCAGTATCTCGTGTAATACTGAACACAATGCTGGATCTAGTGTGATGATCACACAGGCAGTATCTAGTGTAATACTGAACACAATGCTGGATCTAATGTGATGATCACACAGGCAGTATCTCATGTAATACTGAACAAAATGCTGGATCTAGTGTGATGATCACACAGGCAGTGTGTAGTGTAATACTGAACACAATGCTGGATCTAGTGTGATGATCACACAGGCAGCATCTCGTGTAATACTGAACACAATGCTGGATCGAGTGTGATGATCACAGAGGCAATATCCAATGTAATACTGAACACAATGCTGGATCTAGTGTGATGATCCCACAGGCAGTATCCAGTGTAATACTGAACCCAATGCTGGATCTAGTGTCATGATCACACAGGCAGTATCTAGTGTAATACTGAACACAATGCTGGATCTAGTGTGATGATCACACAGGCAGTATCTAGTGTAATACTGAACACAATGCTGGATCTAGTGTGCTGATCACACAGGCAGTATCTAGTGTAATACTGAACACAATGCTGGATCTAGTGTGCTGATCACACAGGCAGTATCTAGTGTAATACTGAACACAATGCTGGATCTAGTGTGATGATCACACAGGCAGTATCTAGTGTAATACTGAACACAATGCTGGATCTAGTGTGATGATCACACAGGCAATATCTAGTGTAATACTGAACACATTGCTGGATCTAGTGTGATGATCACACAGGCAGTATCTAGTGTAATACTGAACACAATGCTGGATCTAGTGTGATGATCACACAGGCAGTATCTTGTGTAATACTGAACACAATGCTGGATCTAGTGTGATGATCACACAGGCAAACTCTAATGTAATACTGAACACAATGCTGGATCTAGTGTGATGATCACACAGGCAGTATCTAGTGTAATGCTGAACACAATGCTGGATCTAGTGTGATGATCGCACAGGCAGTATCTAGTGTAATACTGAACACAATGCTGGATCTAGTGTGATGATCACACAGGCAGTATCTAGTGTAATACTGAACACAATGCTGGATCTAGTGTGATGATCACACAGGCAGTATCTAGTGTAATACTGAACACAATGCTGGATCTAGTGTGATGATCACACAGGCAGTATCCAGTGTAATACTGAACACAATGCTGGATCTAGTGTGATGATCACACGGGCAGTATCTAGTGTAATACTGAACACAATGCTGAAGCTAGTATGATGATCACACAGGCAGTAACTAGTGTAATACTGAACACAATGCTGGATCTAGTGTGATGATCATACAGGCAGTATCTAGTGTAATACTGAACACAATGCTGGATCTAGTGTGATTATCTCACAGGCAGTGTCTAGTCTAATACTGAACACAATGCTGGATCTAGTGTGATGATCACACAGGCAGTATCTAGTGTAATACTGAACACAATGCTGGAGCTAGGGTGATGATCACACAGGCAGTATCTATTGTAATACTGCACAGAATGCTAGATCTATTGTGATGATCACACAGGCAGTATCTAGTGTAACACTGAACACAATGCTGGATCTAGTGTGATGATCACACAGGTAGCATCTAGTGTAATACTGAACACAATGCTGGATCTAGTGTGATGATCACACAGGCAGTATCTCGTGTAATACTGAACACAATGCTGGATCTAGTGTGATGATCACACAGGCAGTATCTCGTGTAATGCTGAACACAATGCTGGATCTAATGTGATGATCACACAGGCAGTATCTTGTGTAATACTGAACACAATGCTGGATCTAGTGTGATGATCACACAGGCAGTATCTAGTGTAATACTGAACACAATGCTGGACCGAGTGTGATGATCACACAGGCAGTATCTCGTGTAATACTGAACACAATGCTGGATCTAGTGTGATGATCACACAGGCAGTATCTAGTGTAATACTGAACACAATGCTGGATCTAATGTGATGATCACACAGGCAGTATCTCATGTAATACTGAACAAAATGCTGGATCTAGTGTGATGATCACACAGGCAGTGTGTAGTGTAATACTGAACACAATGCTGGATCTAGTGTGATGATCACACAGGCAGCATCTCGTGTAATACTGAACACAATGCTGGATCGAGTGTGATGATCACAGAGGCAATATCCAATGTAATACTGAACACAATGCTGGATCTAGTGTGATGATCCCACAGGCAGTATCCAGTGTAATACTGAACCCAATGCTGGATCTAGTGTCATGATCACACAGGCAGTATCTAGTGTAATACTGAACACAATGCTGGATCTAGTGTGATGATCACACAGGCAGTATCTAGTGTAATACTGAACACAATGCTGGATCTAGTGTGCTGATCACACAGGCAGTATCTAGTGTAATACTGAACACAATGCTGGATCTAGTGTGCTGATCACACAGGCAGTATCTAGTGTAATACTGAACACAATGCTGGATCTAGTGTGATGATCACACAGGCAGTATCTAGTGTAATACTGAACACAATGCTGGATCTAGTGTGATGATCACACAGGCAATATCTAGTGTAATACTGAACACATTGCTGGATCTAGTGTGATGATCACACAGGCAGTATCTAGTGTAATACTGAACACAATGCTGGATCTAGTGTGATGATCACACAGGCAGTATCTTGTGTAATACTGAACACAATGCTGGATCTAGTGTGATGATCACACAGGCAAACTCTAATGTAATACTGAACACAATGCTGGATCTAGTGTGATGATCACACAGGCAGTATCTAGTGTAATGCTGAACACAATGCTGGATCTAGTGTGATGATCGCACAGGCAGTATCTAGTGTAATACTGAACACAATGCTGGATCTAGTGTGATGATCACACAGGCTGTATCTCGTGTATAACTGAACACAATGCTGGATCTAGTGTGATGATCACACAGGCAGTATCTCGTGTAATACTGAACACAATGCTGGATCTAGTGTGATGATCACACTGGCAGTATCTAGTGTAATACTGAACAGAATGCTGGATCTTGTGTGATGATCACACAGGCAGTATCTCGTGTAATACTGAACACAATGCTGGATCTAGTGTGATGATCACACAGGCAGTATCTTGTGTAATACTGAACACAATGCTGGATCTAGTGTGATGATCACACAGGCAGTATCGAGAGTAAAACTGAACACAATGCTGGATCTAGTGTGATGATCACACAGGCAGTATCTTGTGTAACACTGAACACAATGCTGGATCTAGTGTGATGATCACACAGGCAGTATCCAATGTAATACTGAACACAATGCTGGATCTAGTGTGATGATCACACAGGCAGTATCTAGTGTAATACTGAATACAATGCTGGATCTAGTGTAATGATCACACAGGCAGTATCTTGTGTAATACTGAACACAATGCTGGATCCAGTGTTGATCACACAGGCAGTATCCAATGTAATACTGAACCCAATGCTGGATCTAGTGTGATGATCACACAGGCAGTATCTAGTGTAATACTGAATACAATGCTGGATCTAGTGTAATGATCACACAGGCAGTATCTTGTGTAATACTGAACACAATGCTGGATCCAGTGTTGATCACACAGGGAGTATCCAATGTAATACTGAACCCAATGCTGGATCTAGTGTCATGATCACACAGGCAGTATCTAGTGTAATACTGAACCCAATGCTGGATCTAGGGTGATGATCACACAGGCAGTATCTATTGTAATACTGCACAGAATGCTAGATCTATTGTGATGATCACACAGGCAGTATCTAGTGTAATACTGCACAGAATGCTCGATCTATTGTGATGATCACACAGGCAGTATCTAGTGTAATACTGAACACAATGCTGGGTCTAGTGTGATGATCACACAGGCAGTATCTAGTGTAATACTGAACACAACGCTGGATCTAGTGTGATGATCACACAGGCAGTATCTAGTGTAATACTGAACACAATGCTGGATCTAGTGTGATGATCACACAGGCAGTATCCAGTGTAATACTTATAACAATGCTGGATCTAGTGTGATGATCACACAGGCAGTATCTAGTGTAATACTGAAAACAATGCTGGATCTAGTGTGATGATCACACAGGCAGTATCTAGTTTAATACTGAACACAAGGCTGGATTTAGGGTGATGATCACACAGGCAGTATCTAGTGTAATACTGAACACAATGCTGGATCTAGGGTGATGATCACACAGGCAGTATCTAGTGTAATACTGAACACAATGCTGGATCTAGTGTGATGATCACACAGGCAGTATCTAGTGTAATACTGAACACAATGCTGGATCTAGTGTGATGATCACACAGGCAGTATCTAGTGTAATACTGAACACAATGCTGGATCTAGTGTGATGATCACACAGGCAGTATCCAGTGTAATACTGAACACAATGCTGGATCTAGTGTGATGATCACACGGGCAGTATCTAGTGTAATACTGAACACAATGCTGAAGCTAGTATGATGATCACACAGGCAGTAACTAGTGTAATACTGAACACAATGCTGGATCTAGTGTGATGATCATACAGGCAGTATCTAGTGTAATACTGAACACAATGCTGGATCAAGTGTGATTATCTCACAGGCAGTGTCTAGTCTAATACTGAACACAATGCTGGATCTAGTGTGATGATCACACAGGCAGTATCTAGTGTAATACTGAACACAATGCTGGACCTAGTGTGATGATCACACAGGCAGTGTCTAGTGTAATACTGAACACTGCTGGATCTAGTGTGATGATCACACAGGCAGTATCTAGTGCAATACTGAACACAATGCTCGATCTAGTGTGATGATCACACAGGCAGTATCTAGTGTAATACTGAGCACAATGCTGGATCTAGTGCGAAGATCACACAGGCAGTATCTTGTGTAATACTGAACACAATGCTGGATCTGGTGTGATGATCACACAGGCAGTATCCAATGTAATACTGAACACAATGCTGGATCTAGTGTGATATTCACACAGGCAGACTCTAATGTAATACTGAACCCAATGCTGGATCTAGTGTCATGATCACACAGGCAGTATCTAGTGTAATACTGAACACAATGCTGGAGCTAGGGTGATGATCACACAGGCAGTATCTATTGTAATACTGCACAGAATGCGAGATCTATTGTGATGATCACACAGGCAGTATCTAGTGTAACACTGAACACAATGCTGGATCTAGTGTGATGATCACACAGGTAGCATCTAGTGTAATACTGAACACAATGCTGGATCTAGTGTGATGATCACACAGGCAGTATCTCGTGTAATACTGAACACAATGCTGGATCTAATGTGATGATCACACAGGCAGTATCTCGTGTAATACTGAACACAATGCTGGATCTAGTGTGATGATCACACAGGCAGTATCTAGTGTAATACTGAACACAATGCTGGATCTAGTGTGATGATCACACAGGCAGTATCTCGTGTAATACTGAACACAATGCTGGATCTAGTGTGATGATCACACAGGCAGTATCTTGTGTAACACTGAACACAATGCTGGATCTAGTGTGATGATCACACAGGCAGTATCTAGTGTAATACTGAACACAATGCTGGATCTAGTGTGATGATCACACAGGCAGTATCTAGTGTAATACTGAACACAATGCTGGATCTAGTGTGATGATCACACAGGCAATATCTAGTGTAATACTGAACACATTGCTGGATCTAGTGTGATGATCACACAGGCAGTATCTAGTGTAATACTGAACACAATGCTGGATCTAGTGTGATGATCACACAGGCAGTATCTTGTGTAATACTGAACACAATGCTGGATCTAGTGTGATGATCACACAGGCAAACTCTAATGTAATACTGAACACAATGCTGGATCTAGTGTGATGATCACACAGGCAGTATCTAGTGTAATGCTGAACACAATGCTGGATCTAGTGTGATGATCGCACAGGCAGTATCTAGTGTAATACTGAACACAATGCTGGATCTAGTGTGATGATCACACAGGCAGTATCTAGTGTAATACTGAACACAATGCTGGATCTAGTGTGATGATCACACAGGCAGTATCTAGTGTAATACTGAACACAATGCTGGATCTAGTGTGATGATCACACAGGCAGTATCCAGTGTAATACTGAACACAATGCTGGATCTAGTGTGATGATCACACGGGCAGTATCTAGTGTAATACTGAACACAATGCTGAAGCTAGTATGATGATCACACAGGCAGTAACTAGCGTAATACTGAACACAATGCTGGATCTAGTGTGATGATCATACAGGCAGTATCTAGTGTAATACTGAACACAATGCTGGATCTAGTGTGATTATCTCACAGGCAGTGTCTAGTCTAATACTGAACACAATGCTGGATCTAGTGTGATGATCACACAGGCAGTATCTAGTGTAATACTGAACACAATGCTGGAGCTAGGGTGATGATCACACAGGCAGTATCTATTGTAATACTGCACAGAATGCTAGATCTATTGTGATGATCACACAGGCAGTATCTAGTGTAACACTGAACACAATGCTGGATCTAGTGTGATGATCACACAGGTAGCATCTAGTGTAATACTGAACACAATGCTGGATCTAGTGTGATGATCACACAGGCAGTATCTCGTGTAATACTGAACACAATGCTGGATCTAGTGTGATGATCACACAGGCAGTATCTCGTGTAATGCTGAACACAATGCTGGATCTAATGTGATGATCACACAGGCAGTATCTTGTGTAATACTGAACACAATGCTGGATCTAGTGTGATGATCACACAGGCAGTATCTAGTGTAATACTGAACACAATGCTGGACCGAGTGTGATGATCACACAGGCAGTATCTCGTGTAATACTGAACACAATGCTGGATCTAGTGTGATGATCACACAGGCAGTATCTAGTGTAATACTGAACACAATGCTGGATCTAATGTGATGATCACACAGGCAGTATCTCATGTAATACTGAACAAAATGCTGGATCTAGTGTGATGATCACACAGGCAGTGTGTAGTGTAATACTGAACACAATGCTGGATCTAGTGTGATGATCACACAGGCAGCATCTCGTGTAATACTGAACACAATGCTGGATCGAGTGTGATGATCACAGAGGCAATATCCAATGTAATACTGAACACAATGCTGGATCTAGTGTGATGATCCCACAGGCAGTATCCAGTGTAATACTGAACCCAATGCTGGATCTAGTGTCATGATCACACAGGCAGTATCTAGTGTAATACTGAACACAATGCTGGATCTAGTGTGATGATCACACAGGCAGTATCTAGTGTAATACTGAACACAATGCTGGATCTAGTGTGCTGATCACACAGGCAGTATCTAGTGTAATACTGAACACAATGCTGGATCTAGTGTGCTGATCACACAGGCAGTATCTAGTGTAATACTGAACACAATGCTGGATCTAGTGTGATGATCACACAGGCAGTATCTAGTGTAATACTGAACACAATGCTGGATCTAGTGTGATGATCACACAGGCAATATCTAGTGTAATACTGAACACATTGCTGGATCTAGTGTGATGATCACACAGGCAGTATCTAGTGTAATACTGAACACAATGCTGGATCTAGTGTGATGATCACACAGGCAGTATCTTGTGTAATACTGAACACAATGCTGGATCTAGTGTGATGATCACACAGGCAAACTCTAATGTAATACTGAACACAATGCTGGATCTAGTGTGATGATCACACAGGCAGTATCTAGTGTAATGCTGAACACAATGCTGGATCTAGTGTGATGATCGCACAGGCAGTATCTAGTGTAATACTGAACACAATGCTGGATCTAGTGTGATGATCACACAGGCTGTATCTCGTGTATAACTGAACACAATGCTGGATCTAGTGTGATGATCACACAGGCAGTATCTCGTGTAATACTGAACACAATGCTGGATCTAGTGTGATGATCACACTGGCAGTATCTAGTGTAATACTGAACAGAATGCTGGATCTTGTGTGATGATCACACAGGCAGTATCTCGTGTAATACTGAACACAATGCTGGATCTAGTGTGATGATCACACAGGCAGTATCTTGTGTAATACTGAACACAATGCTGGATCTAGTGTGATGATCACACAGGCAGTATCGAGAGTAAAACTGAACACAATGCTGGATCTAGTGTGATGATCACACAGGCAGTATCTTGTGTAACACTGAACACAATGCTGGATCTAGTGTGATGATCACACAGGCAGTATCCAATGTAATACTGAACACAATGCTGGATCTAGTGTGATGATCACACAGGCAGTATCTAGTGTAATACTGAATACAATGCTGGATCTAGTGTAATGATCACACAGGCAGTATCTTGTGTAATACTGAACACAATGCTGGATCCAGTGTTGATCACACAGGCAGTATCCAATGTAATACTGAACCCAATGCTGGATCTAGTGTGATGATCACACAGGCAGTATCTAGTGTAATACTGAATACAATGCTGGATCTAGTGTAATGATCACACAGGCAGTATCTTGTGTAATACTGAACACAATGCTGGATCCAGTGTTGATCACACAGGGAGTATCCAATGTAATACTGAACCCAATGCTGGATCTAGTGTCATGATCACACAGGCAGTATCTAGTGTAATACTGAACCCAATGCTGGATCTAGGGTGATGATCACACAGGCAGTATCTATTGTAATACTGCACAGAATGCTAGATCTATTGTGATGATCACACAGGCAGTATCTAGTGTAATACTGCACAGAATGCTCGATCTATTGTGATGATCACACAGGCAGTATCTAGTGTAATACTGAACACAATGCTGGGTCTAGTGTGATGATCACACAGGCAGTATCTAGTGTAATACTGAACACAACGCTGGATCTAGTGTGATGATCACACAGGCAGTATCTAGTGTAATACTGAACACAATGCTGGATCTAGTGTGATGATCACACAGGCAGTATCCAGTGTAATACTTATAACAATGCTGGATCTAGTGTGATGATCACACAGGCAGTATCTAGTGTAATACTGAAAACAATGCTGGATCTAGTGTGATGATCACACAGGCAGTATCTAGTTTAATACTGAACACAAGGCTGGATTTAGGGTGATGATCACACAGGCAGTATCTAGTGTAATACTGAACACAATGCTGGATCTAGGGTGATGATCACACAGGCAGTATCTAGTGTAATACTGAACACAATGCTGGATCTAGTGTGATGATCACACAGGCAGTATCTAGTGTAATACTGAACACAATGCTGGATCTAGTGTGATGATCACACAGGCAGTATCTAGTGTAATACTGAACACAATGCTGGATCTAGTGTGATGATCACACAGGCAGTATCCAGTGTAATACTGAACACAATGCTGGATCTAGTGTGATGATCACACGGGCAGTATCTAGTGTAATACTGAACACAATGCTGAAGCTAGTATGATGATCACACAGGCAGTAACTAGTGTAATACTGAACACAATGCTGGATCTAGTGTGATGATCATACAGGCAGTATCTAGTGTAATACTGAACACAATGCTGGATCAAGTGTGATTATCTCACAGGCAGTGTCTAGTCTAATACTGAACACAATGCTGGATCTAGTGTGATGATCACACAGGCAGTATCTAGTGTAATACTGAACACAATGCTGGACCTAGTGTGATGATCACACAGGCAGTGTCTAGTGTAATACTGAACACTGCTGGATCTAGTGTGATGATCACACAGGCAGTATCTAGTGCAATACTGAACACAATGCTCGATCTAGTGTGATGATCACACAGGCAGTATCTAGTGTAATACTGAGCACAATGCTGGATCTAGTGCGAAGATCACACAGGCAGTATCTTGTGTAATACTGAACACAATGCTGGATCTGGTGTGATGATCACACAGGCAGTATCCAATGTAATACTGAACACAATGCTGGATCTAGTGTGATATTCACACAGGCAGACTCTAATGTAATACTGAACCCAATGCTGGATCTAGTGTCATGATCACACAGGCAGTATCTAGTGTAATACTGAACACAATGCTGGAGCTAGGGTGATGATCACACAGGCAGTATCTATTGTAATACTGCACAGAATGCGAGATCTATTGTGATGATCACACAGGCAGTATCTAGTGTAACACTGAACACAATGCTGGATCTAGTGTGATGATCACACAGGTAGCATCTAGTGTAATACTGAACACAATGCTGGATCTAGTGTGATGATCACACAGGCAGTATCTCGTGTAATACTGAACACAATGCTGGATCTAATGTGATGATCACACAGGCAGTATCTCGTGTAATACTGAACACAATGCTGGATCTAGTGTGATGATCACACAGGCAGTATCTAGTGTAATACTGAACACAATGCTGGATCTAGTGTGATGATCACACAGGCAGTATCTCGTGTAATACTGAACACAATGCTGGATCTAGTGTGATGATCACACAGGCAGTATCTTGTGTAACACTGAACACAATGCTGGATCTAGTGTGATGATCACACAGGCAGTATCTAGTGTAATACTGAACACAATGCCGGATCCAGTGTGATGATCACACAGGCAGTATCCAATGTAATACTGAACACAATGCTGGATCTAGTGTGATATTCACACAGGCAGACAATAATGTAATACTGAACCCAATGCTGGATCTAGTGTCATGATCACACAGGCAGTATCTAGTGTAATACTGAACACAATGCTGGATCTAGTGTGATGATCACACAGGCAGTATCTAGTGTAATACTGAACACAATGCTGGATCTAGTGTGATGATCACACAGGCAGTATCTAATGTAATACTGAACACAATGCTGGATCTAGTGTGATGATCACACAGGCAGTATCTAGTGTAATACTGAACACAATGCTGGATCTCGTGTGATGATCACACAGGCAGTATCGAGTGTAATACTGAACACAATGCTGGATCTAGTGTGATGATCACACAGGCAGTATTGAGTGTAATACTGAACACAATGCTGGATCTAGTGTGATGATCACACAGGCAGTATCTAGTGTAATACTGAACACAATGCTGGATCTAGTGTGATGATCACACAGGCAGTATCTAGTGTAATACTGAACACAATGCTGGATCTAGTGTGATGATCACACAGGCAGTATCTAGTGTAATACTGAACACATTGCTGGATCTAGTGTGATGATCACACAGGCAGTATCTAGTGTAATACTGAACACAATGCTGGATCTAGTGTGATGATCACACAGGCAGTATCTAGTGTAATACTGAACACAATGCTGGATCTAGTGTGATGATCACACAGGCAGTATCTAGTGTAATACTGAACACAATGCTGGATCTAGTATGATGATCACCCAGGCAGCATCTAGTGTAATAGTGAACACAATGCTGGATCTAGTGTGATGATCACACAGGCAGTATCTAGTGTAACACTGAACACAATGCTGGATCTAGTGTGATGATCACACAGGCAGTATCTAGTGCAATACTGAAAAGAATGCTGGACCTAGTGTGATGATCACACAGGCAGTATCTCGTGTAATACTGAACACAATGCTGGATCTAGTGTGATGATCACACAGGCAGTATCTAGTGTAATACTGAACACAATGCTGGATCTAGTGTGATGATCACACAGGCAGTATCTAGTGTAATACTGAACACAATGCTGGATCTAGTGTGATGATCACACAGGCAGTATCTAGAGTAATACTGAACACAATGCTGGATCTAGTGTGATGATCACACAGGCAGTATCTAGTGTAATGCTGAACACAATGCTGGATCTAGTGTGATGATCACACAGGCAGTATCTAGT
The DNA here is from genome assembly GCF_052327205.1 of Somniosus microcephalus. Taxonomy (NCBI): domain Eukaryota; kingdom Metazoa; phylum Chordata; class Chondrichthyes; order Squaliformes; family Somniosidae; genus Somniosus; species Somniosus microcephalus. Next base: position 74,151,257 of record NC_140990.1, read on the forward strand.
GTAATGCTGAACACAATGCTGGATCTAGTGTGATGATCACACAGGCAGTATCTTGTGTAATACTGAACACCATGCTGGATCTAGTGTGATGATCACACAGGCAGTATCTTGTGTAATACTGAACACAATGCTGGATCTAGTGTGATGATCACACAGGCAGACTCTAATGTAATACTGAACACAATGCTGGATCTAATGTGCTGATCACACAGGCAGTATCTGGTGTAATACTGAACACAATGCTGGATCTAGTGTGATGATCACACAGGCTGTATCTGGTGTAATACTGAACACAATGCTGGATCTAGTGTGATGATCACACAGGCAGTATCTAGTGTAATACTGAACACAATGCTGGATCTAGTGTGATGATCACACAGGCAGTATCTCGTGTAATACTGAACACAATGCTGGATCTAGTGTGATGATCACACAGGCTGTATCTGGTGTAATACTGAACACAATGCTGGATCTAGTGTGATGATCACACAGGCAGTATCTAGTGTAATACTGAACACAATGCTGGATCTAGTGTGATGATCACACAGGCAGTATCTCGTGTAATGCTGAACACAATGCTGGATCTAGTGTGATGATCAGACAGGCAGTATCTAGTGTAATACTGAACACAATGCTGGATCTAGTGTGATGATCACACAGGCAGTATCTCGTGTAAAACTGAACACAATGCTGGATCTAGTGTGATGATCACACAGGCAGTATCTCGTGTAATACTGAACACAATGCTGGATCTAGTGTGATGATCACACAGACAGTATCTCGTGTAATACTGAACACAATGCTGGATCTAGTGCGATATCACACAGGCAGTATCTTGTGTAATACTGAACACAATGCTGGATCTAGTGTGATGATCACACAGGCAGTATCTAGTGTAATACTGAACACAATGCTGGATCTAGTGTGATGATCACACAGGCAGTATCTAGTGTAATACTGAACACAATGCTGGATCGAGTGTGATTATCACACAGGCAGTATCTCGAGTAATACTGAACACAATGCTGGATCTAGTGTGATGATCACACAGGCAGTATCTAGTGTAATGCTGAACACAATGCTGGATCTAGTGTGATCACACAGGCAGTACCTAGTGTAATACTGAACACAATGCTGGATCTAGTGTGATGATCACACAGGCAGTATCTAGTGTAATACTGAACACAATGCTGGATCTAGTGTGATGATCACACAGGCAGTATCTAGTGTAATACTGAACACAATGCTGGATCTAGTGTGATGATCACACAGGCAGTATCTAGTGTAATACTGAACACAATGCTGGATCTAGTGTGATGATCACACAGGCAGACTCTAATGTGATACTGAACACAATGCTGGATCTAGTGTGATGATCACACAGGCAGTATCTAGTGTAATACTGAACACAATGCTGGATCTAGTGTGATGATCACACAGGCAGTATCTAGTGTAATACTGAACACAATGCTGGATCGAGTGTGATGATCACACAGGCAGTATCTCGTGTAATGCTGAACACAATGCTGGATCTAGTGTGATGATCACACAGGCAGTATCTAGTGTAATACTGAACACAATGCTGGATCTAGTGTGATGATCACACAGGCAGTATCTCGTGTAAAACTGAACACAATGCTGGATCTAGTGTGATGATCACACAGGCAGTATCTCGTGTAATACTGAACACAATGCTGGATCTAGTGTGATGATCACACAGACAGTATCTCGTGTAATACTGAACACAATGCTGGATCTAGTGTGATATCACACAGGCAGTATCTTGTGTAATACTGAACACAATGCTGGATCTAGTGTGATGATCACACAGGCAGTATCTAGTGTAATACTGAACACAATGCTGGATCTAGTGTGATGATCACACAGGCAGTATCTCGTGTAATACTGAACACAATGCTGGATCTAGTGTGATTATCACACAGGCAGTATCTCGAGTAATACTGAACACAATGCTGGATCTAGTGTGATGATCACACAGGCAGTATCTAGTGTAATGCTGAACACAATGCTGGATCTAGTGTGATGATCACACAGGCAGTACCTAGTGTAATACTGAACACAATGCTGGATCTAGTGTGATGATCACACAGGCAGTATCTAGTGTAATACTGAACACAATGCTGGATCTAGTGTGATGATCACGCAGGCAGTATCTAGTGTAATACTGAACACAATGCTGGATCTGGGGTGATGATCACACAGGCAGTATCTTGTGTAATACTGAACACCATGCTGGATCTAGTGTGATGATCACACAGGCAGTATCTTGTGTAATACGGAGCACAATGCTGGATCTAGTGTAATGATCACACAGGCAGCACCTAGTGTGATACTGAACACAATGCTGGATCTAGTGTGATGATCACACAGGCAGTATCTAGTGTAATACTGAACACAATGCTGGATCTAGTGTGATGATCACACAGGCAGTATCTCATGTAATACTGAACAAAATGCTGGATCTAGTGTGATGATCACACAGGCAGTGTGCAGTGTAATACTGAACACAATGCTGGATCTAGTGTGATGATCACACAGGCAGTATCTCGTGTAATACTGAACACAATGCTGGATCTAGTGTGATGATCACAGAGGCAATATCCAATGTAATACTGAACCCAATGCTGGATCTAGTGTCATGATCACACAGGCAGTATCTTGTGTAATACTGAACACAATGCTGGATCTAGTGTGATGATCACACAGGCAGTATCTAGTGTAATACTGAACACACTGCTGGATCTAGTGTGCTGATCACACAGGCAGTATCTAGTGTAATACTGAACACAATGCTGGATCTAGTGTGATGATCACACAGGCAGTATCTAGTGTAATACTGAACACAATGCTGGATCTAGTGTGATGATCACACAGGCAGTATCTAGTGTAATACTGAACACAATGCTGGATCTAGTGTGATGATCACACAGGCAGTATCTAGTGTAATACTGAACACAATGCTGGATCTAGGGTGATGACCACACAGGCAGTATCTACTGTAATGCTGAACACAATGCTGGATCTAGTGTGATGATCACACAGGCAGTATCTAGTGTAATACTGAACACAATGCTGGATCTAGTGTGATGATCACACAGGCAGTATCTCGTGTAATGCTGAACACAATGCTGGATCTAGTGTGATGCTCACACAGGCAGTATCTAGTGTAATACTGAACACAATGCTGGATCTAGTGTGATGATCACACTGGCAGTATCTCGTGTAAAACTGAACACAATGCTGGATCTAGTGTGATGATCACACAGGCAGTATCTCGTGTAATACTGAACACAATGCTGGATCTAGTGTGATGATCACACAGGCAGTATCTCGTGTAATACTGAACACAATGCTGGATCTAGTGTGATGATCACACAGGCAGTATCTTGTGTAATAGTGAACACAATGCTGGATCTAGTGTGATGATCACACAGACAGTATCTAGTGTAATACTGAACACAATGCTGGATCTAGTGTGATGATCACACAGGCAGTATCTAGTGTAATACTGAACACAATGCTGGATCTAGTGTGATGATCACACAGGCAGTATCATGTGTAATACTGAACACAATGCTGGATCCAGTGCGATGATCACACAGGCAGTATCCAATGTAATACTGAACACAATGCTGGATCTAGTGTGATGATCACACAGGCAGTATCCAATGTAATACTGAACACAATGCTGGATCTAGTGTGATGATCACACAGGCAGTATCTAGTGTAATACTGAACACAATGCTGGATCTAGTGTGATGATCACACAGGCAGTATCTTGTGTAATACTGAACACAATGCTGGATCCAGTGTGATGATCACACAGGCAGTATCCAATGTAATACTGAACACAATGCTGGATCTAGTGTGATGATCACACAGGCAGTATCTAGTGTAATACTGAACACAATGCTGGATCTAGTGTGATGATCACACAGGCAGTATCTTGTGTAATACTGAACACAATGCTGGATCTAGTGTGATGATCACACAGGCAGTATCCGATGTAATACTGAACACAATGCTGGATCTAGTGTGATATTCACACAGGCAGACTCTAATGTAATACTGAACCCAATGCTGGATCTAGTGTCATGATCACACAGGAAGTATCTCGTGTAATACTGAACACAATGCTGGATCTAGGGTGATGATCACACAGGCAGTGTCTAGTGTAATACTGAACACAATGCTGGATCTAGGGTGATGATCACACAGGCAGTATCTATTGTAATACTGCACAGAATGCCAGATCTATTGTGATGATCACACAGGCAGTATCTAGTGTAATACTGAACACAATGCTGGATCTAGTGTGATGATCACACAGGCAGTATCTAGTGTAATACTGAACACAATGCTGGATCTAGTGTGATGATCACACAGGCAGTATCTAGTGTAATACTGAACACAATGCTGGATCTAGTGTGATGATCACACAGGCAGTATCCAGTGTAATACTGAAAACAATGCTGGATCTAGTGTGATGATCACACAGGCAGTATCTAGTGTAATACTGAAAACAATGCTGGATCTAGTGTGATGATCACACAGGCAGTATCTAGTTTAATACTGAACACAAGGCTGGATTTAGGGTGATGATCACACAGGCAGTATCTAGTGTAATACTGAACACAATGCTGGATCTAGGGTGATGATCACACAGGCAGTATCTGGTGTAATACTGAACACAATGCTGGATCTAGTGTGATGATCACACAGGCAGTATCTAGTGTAATACTGAACACAATGCTGGATCTTTTTTGATGATCACACGGGCAGTATCTAGTGTAATACTGAACACAATGCTGAAGCTAGTATGATGATCACACAGGCAGTATCTAGTGTAATACTGAACACAATGCTGGATCTTTTTTGATGATCACACGGGCAGTATCTAGTGTAATACTGAACACAATGCTGGATCTAGTGTGATGATCATACAGGCAGTATCTAGTGTAATACTGAACACAATGCTGGATCTAGTGTGATTATCTCACAGGCAGTGTCTAGTCTAATGCTGAACACAATGCTGGATCTAGTGTGATGATCACACAGGCAGTATCTAGTGTAATACTGAACACAATGCTGGATCCAGTGTGATGATCACACAGGCAGTATCTAGTGTAATACTGAACACAATGCTGGATCTAGTGTGATGATCACACAGGCAGTATCCAATGTAATACTGAACACAATGCTGGATCTAGTGCGAAGATCACACAGGCAGTGTCTTGTGTAATACTGAACACAATGCTGGATCTGGTGTGATGATCACACAGGCAGTATCCAATGTAATACTGAACCCAATGCTGGATCTAGTGTCATGATCACACAGGCAGTATCTAGTGCAATACTGAACACAATGCTGGATCTAGTGTGATGATCACACAGGTAGCATCTAGTGTAATACTGAACACAATGCTGGATCTAGGGTGATGATCACACAGGCAGTATCTATTGTAATACTGCACAGAATGCTAGATCTATTGTGATGATCACACAGGCAGTATCTAGTGTAACACTGAACACAATGCTGGATCTATTGTGATGATCACACAGGCAGGATCTCGTGTAATACTGAACACAATGCTGGATCTAGTGTGATGATCACACAGGCAGTATCTCGTGTAATACTGAACACAATGCTGGATCTAGTGTGATGATCACACAGGCAGTATCTAGTGCAATACTGAACGCAATGCTGGATCTAGTATGATGATCTCACAGGCAGTATCTAGTGCAATACTGAACGCAATGCTGGATCTAGTGTGATGATCACACAGGCAGTATCCAGTGTAATTCTGAAAACAATGCTGGATCTAGTGTGATGATCACACAGGCAGTGTCTAGTGTAATACTGAACACAATGCTGGATCTAGTGTGATGATCACACAGGCAGTATCTAGTGTAATACTGAACACAATGCTGGATCTAGTGTGATGATCACACAGGCAGTATCTCGTGTAATACTGAAAACAATGCTGGATCTAGTGTGATGATCACACAGGCAGTATCTAGTTTAATACTGAACACAAGGCTGGATTTAGGGTGATGATCACACAGGCAGTATCTAGTGTAATACTGAACACAATGCTGGATCTAGTGTGATGATCATACAGGCAGTATCTAGTGTAATACTGAACACATTGCTGGATCTAGTGTGATGATCACACAGGCAGTATCTAGTGTAATACTGAACACAATGCTGGATCTAGTGTGATGATCATACAGGCAGTATCTTGTGTAATACTGAACACAATGCTGGATCTAGTGTGATGATCATACAGGCAGTATCTAGTGTAATACTGAACACAATGCTGGATCTTTTGTGATGATCACACAGGCAGTATCTAGTGTAATACTGAACACAATGCTGGATCTAGTGTGATAATCATACAGGCAGTGTCTAGTCTAATACTGAACACAGTGCTGGATCTAGTGTGATGATCACACAGGCAGTATCTAGTGTAATACTGAACACAATGCTGGATCTAGTGTGATGATCATACAGGCAGTATCTAGTGTAATACTGAACACAATGCTGGATCTAGGGTGATGATCACACAGACAGTATCTAGTGTAATACTGAACACAATGCTGGATGTTGTGTGATGATCACACAGGCAGTATCTCGTGTAATAATGAACACAATGCTGGACCTGGTGGGATGATCACACAGGCGGTATCTAGTGTAATACTGAACACAATGCTGGATCTAGTGTGATGATCACACAGGCAGACTCCAATGTAATACTGAACACAATGCAGGATCTAGTGTGATGATCACACAGGCAGTGTCTCGTGTAATAATGAACACAATGCTGGACCTAGTGTGATGATCACACAGGCGGTATCTAGTGTAATACTGAACGCAATGCTGGATCTAGTGTCATGATCACACAGGCAGTATCCAATGTAATACTGAACCCAATGCTGGATCCAGTGTCATGATCACACAAGCAGTATCTATTGTAATACTGCACAGAATGCTAGATCTATTGTGATGATCACACAGGCAGTATCTAGTGTAATACTGAACGCAAGGCTGGATTTAGGGTGATGATCACACAGGCAGTAGCTCGTGTAATACTGAACACAATGCTGGATCTAGTGTGATGATCACACAGGCAGTATCTAGTGTAATACTGAACACAATGCTGGATCTAGTGTGATGATCACACAGGCAGTGTCTCGTGTAATACTGAACACAATGCTAGATCTATTGTGATGATCTCACAGGCAGTATCTAGTGTAATACTGAACACAATGCTGGATCTAGTGTGATGATCACACAAGTAGTATCTAGTGTAATACTGAACACAATGCTGGATCTAGTGTGATGATCACACAGGCAGTATCCAGTGTAATACTGAACACAATGCTGGATCGAGTGTGATGATCACACAGGCAGTATCTAGTGTAATACTGAACACAATGCTGGATCTAGTGTGATGATCACACAGGCAGTATCTTGTGTAATACTGAACACAATGCTGGATCTAGTGTGATGAACACACAGGCAGTATCTAGTGTAATACTGAACACAATGCTGGACCTAGTGTGATGATCACACAGGCAGTATCTCGTGTAATACTGAACACAATGCTGGATCTAGTGCGATGATCACACAGGCAGTATCCAGTGTAATACTGAACACAATGCTGGATCTAGTGTGATGATCACACAGGCAGTATCTTGTGTAATACTGAACACAATGCTGGATCTAGTGTGATGATCATACAGGCAGTATCTAGTGTAATACTGAACACATTGCTGGATCTAGTGTGATGATCACACAGGCAGTATCTAGTGTAATACTGAACACAATGCTGGATCTAGTGTGATGATCATACAGGAAGTATCTAGTGTAATACTGAACACAATGCTGGATCTAGTGTGATGATCACAAAGGCAGTATCTAGTGTAATACTGAACACAATGCTGGATCTAGTGTGATGATCACACAGGCAGTATCTAGTGTAATACTGAACACAATGCTGGATCTAGTGTGATGATCACACAGGCAGTATCTCGTGTAATACTGAACACAATGCTGGATCTAGTGTGATGATCACACAGGCAGTATCTAGTGTAATACTGAACACAATGCTGGATCTTTTGTGATGATCACACAGGCAGTATCTAGTGTAATACTGAACACAATGCTGGATCTAGGGTGATGATCACACAGACAGTATCTAGTGTAATACTGAACACAATGCTGGATCTAGTGTGATGATCACACAGGCAGTATCTCGTGTAATAATGAACACAATGCTGGACCTAGTGGGATGATCACACAGGCGGTATCTAGCGTAATACTGAACACAATGCTGGATCTAGTGTGATGATCACACAGGCAGACTCTAATGTAATACTGAACACAATGCAGGATCTAGTGTGATGATCACACAGGCAGTGTCTCGTGTAATAATGAACACAATGCTGGACCTAGTGTGATGATCACACAGGCGGTATCTAGTGTAATACTGAACACAATGCTGGATCTAGTGTGATGATCACACAGACAGTATCTTGTGTAATACTGAACACAATGCTGGATCTAGTGTGATGATCACACAGGCAGTATCTAGTGTAATACTGAACACAATGCTGGATCTAGTGTGATGATCACACAGGCAGTATCTAGTGTAATACTGAACGCAATGCTGGATCTAGTGTCATGATCACACAGGCAGTATCCAATGTAATACTGAACCCAATGCTGGATCCAGTGTCATGATCACACAGGCAGTATCTATTGTAATACTGCACAGAATGCTAGATCTATTGTGATGATCACACAGGCAGTATCTAGTGTAATACTGAACGCAAGGCTGGATTTAGGGTGATGATCACACAGGCAGTATCTAGTGTAATACTGAACACAATGCTGGATCTAGTGTGATGAACACACAGGCAGTATCTAGTGTAACACTGAACACAATGCTGGACCTAGTGTGATGATCACACAGGCAGTATCTAGTGTAATACTGAACACAATGCTGGATCTAGTGCGATGATCACACAGGCAGTATCTAGTGTAATACTGAACACAATGCTGGATCTAGTGCGATGATCACACAGGCAGTATCGAGTGTAATACTGAACACAATGCTGGATCTAGTGTGATGAACACACAGGCAGTATCTAGTGTAACACTGAACACAATGCTGGACCTAGTGTGATGATCACACAGGCAGTATCTAGTGTAATACTGAACACAATGCTGGATCTAGGGTGATGATCACACAGGCAGTATCTAGTGTAATACTGAACACAATGCTGGATCTAGTGTGATGAACACACAGGCAGTATCTAGTGTAATACTGAACACAATGCTGGATCTAGTGTGATGATCACACAGGCAGTATCCAGTGTAATACTGAACACAATGCTGGATCTAGTGTGATGATCACACAGGCAGTATCTAGTGTAATACTGAACACAATGCTGGATCTAGTGTGATGATCACACAGGCAGTATCTAGTGTAATACTGAACACAATGCTGGACCTAGTGTGATGATCACACAGGCAGTATCTAGTGTAATACTGAACACAATGCTGGATCTAGTGCGATGATCACACAGGCAGTATCCAGTGTAATACTGAACACAATGCTGGATCTAGTGTGATGATCACACAGGCAGTATCTAGTGTAATACTGAACACAATGCTGGATCTAGTGTGATGATCACACAGGCAGTATCTAGTGTAATAGTGAACACAATGCTGGATCTAGTGTGATGATCACACAGGCAGTATCTAGTGTAATAGTGAACACAATGCTGGATCTAGTGTGATGATCACACAGGCAGTATCTAGTGTAATACTGAACACAGTGCTGGATCTATTGTGATGATCACACAGGCAGTATCTAGTGTAATAGTGAACACAATGCTGGATCTAGTGTGATGATCACACAGGCAGTATCTAGTGTAATAGTGAACACAATGCTGGATCTAGTGTGATGATCACACAGGCAGTATCTAGTGTAATAGTGAACACAATGCTGGATCTAGTGTGATGATCACACAGGCAGTATCTAGTGTAATAGTGAACACAATGCTGGATCTAGTGTGATGATCACACAGGCAGTATCTAGTGCAACAAAACAAAGATTGGGTCATATATAACAGTGCGCATGAGTCAGGGCCGCTTGTTTTAGTTGCAAATGCTTTGGCGAATGTCTAATAACAGAGTGAAGGACCACTGCAGTATGAATGTGGTGGGGTTAGTGTAATAACACGGGCACGGTCCAGTGTAATGGGAACCGGGAATGGATTTTATCAGTCTTGGCTCAGTGGAAGCACTCTCGCCCCTGAGTCAGAGGATCTTGGGTTCAAATCCGACTCCAGAGGTTCGAGCACATATTTAGGCCGACACTCACGGTGCCAGTGCTGAGCGAGTGCTGCACTGTTGGAGGTGCCGTCTTTCCAATGAGACTTTAATCCGAGGCCTCGACTGCCCTCTCAGGTGGACGTAAAAAATCCTACGGCCACAATTGGAAGAGGAGCTGGGAAATTCTCTCCGGTGTTCCGGGCCAGTATTTAAACCGCACCCAACTTCACTAAAAACAGATTGACTTGTCATTGTCCCATTGCTGTTAATGGGATCTTGCTGTGCAAAAAATATCTGCTGCGTTTCCAACATTACAACAGTGACTGCACTTCAATAATACTTCACTGGCTGTAAAGGTGCTGCGGTTGTGAAAGGTGCGTCTTAAATGCAAATCTACCTTCCTTTCTTTCTGTCCAGTAACTATAGATGTGTGGTTGGCTTGTATTCCTGGAATATAGAAGGCCAAGGGGTGATTTGATTGAGGTTTTTAGGATTTTGAAAGGAACTGACGCAGAGAAACCTTTTCCGCTGGTGGGGAAGTCTAAAGAAAGGGGACGTAACCTTAAAATCAGAGCCCGGTCATTCAGGAGGGAAGTTAGGAAACACTTCCTCACACCAAGGGTGGTAGAAGTGTGGAACTCTCTCCCACAAAGAGCAGTAGATGTTAGGACAATCAATAATTTTAAATCTGAGACAGATAGATTTTTGCTAGACATGGATATTAAGAGATATGGAGTGAAGGCGGGTAGATGGAGTTACGATACAGATTAAACATGATCTCATTGATTGGCTGAACAGGCTCGAGAGGCTGAACGGTCTCCTCCTGTGCCTATGTTGGTGTTACTGGCCTGTGGTCAGATGCGGTTGGAGTTATGATACAGATTAAACATGGTCTCATTGATTGGCTGAACAGGCTCGAGAGGCTGAACGGTCTCCTCCTGTTCCTATGTTGGTGTTACTGGCCTGCGGTCAGATGCGGTTGGAGTTACGATACAGATTAAACATGATCTCATTGATTGGCTGAACAGGCTCCAGGGGCTGAACGGTCTCCTCCTGTTCCTATGTTGGTTTTACTGGCTTGCGGTCAGATGCGGTTGGAGTTACGATACAGATTAAACATGGTCTCATTGATTGGCTGAACAGGCTCGAGAGGCTGAACGGTCTCCTCCTGTGCCTATGTTGGTGTTACTGGCCTGCGGTCAGATCTCCTTCTGACTTTCTCTCAGCAGACTGACACATTAGAAATGCTCACTAATGACAGATATTAGTGAACTACCTTGTAGTGTATGTACTTTGCAGAAGGAACTATATTCTGCAGCCCCTGTATACTGCAGTACCAGTAGTGACCACCCCTGTATATAAGCCTGTGTAGTAACATTTGCATAGTAGTTCCAGGTTGCCTCCATTCAGTAAAGACCTGTTATAACCAACTCCTGCAGTCCGTGTCTCAATTATACACGGACATAATACTGGCGACGAGCAGATACGAACTTACCTACAGTCTGCACCACCTCATGGGGATCCATCCCTGAAGCGAAGTTATCAGAGGTCGAGGCCAGAAGGAAGAAAGAAACAGAAGAAACGGGCGTCGACCGTGGGCATCCGCCTCTGAGTCAGCGGAGTTGAAGATTTGCAGGAGAGGCTGTCGAGAGCAGGGCTTGGTTATTCTGTCGATGGTGCTTCAGCTAATCGGGCTGGTGGCAGGTAGTACACTGATCCTTCCTGGGCTGCAGCGGTCTAGAGCTCGAGCGGGTGGCTTTGCAATGGGGCCGAGCAGCGTTGTTGGGAAGAGGAGAGAGAGAGAGAGGGTGGAGCACACAGGGCGCGGCCGGTGCTACGAAGCCGGGCAGCGTACAGACCCGAGAAGAGGGAGGCAAGAGTCCTGCAGGGTTGTTCCGACGATGGGGAAATAATAAAAATTAAACGCGCAGAAAGCCGCGAGGAGCTGCAGTTTGCCACGGGAACCGCGGAGAGCGGCGTTAGCAGCAGCGCGGGGGGGAAGTGCGCGAAGACCATAGGGCATCGCCATCAAGGCATAAAGCACTAGCAACAGCGGAGAAGGCAAAGCGCGGGAGGCGCCATTTTGTTAAATCGGGGAAGAAGGCAAAGCGCGGGAGGCGCCATCTTAGATTTCCAAGATGCCGAAGACTGGCAATATCACTGCCTTCGATAATGCAATCGAAGACTGGACCACGTATGTGGAAAGAGTCGAGGTATATTGCGAGGCAAACGAAGTAGCCGATGAGAAAAAGGCATCGGTACTGCTAAACTTAATGGGCGCAAGAACGTACGGCCTATTGCGGGACCTGATTACTCCAGCCAAACCGAAGGTGAAGAGTTTTAACAAAATTGTTGCTATCCTACAGGAACACCTAAATCCTACACCGCTGCTGATAGCAGAAAGATTTAAATTCCACAGGAGAAATCAGCATAAAGATGAGAGCAATGCTGATTACCTTACGGAACTATGCAAGCTATCAAAGCACTGCCAGTTCGGAGCAGGACTGGCAGATACCTTACGGGACAAATTTGTCTGTGGACTCCTGAGTGAAGGAACCCAGAAGAGGTTACTCTCAGAGAAAGAGCTGACGCTAGATAAGGCTTTCAGCGTGGCAGTATCGTATGAAGCAGCAGCAAGGGGAGCTGCGGAAATACAGCAAAAGCCACAGGAATACGGCACCCACGAAATGACACGGGGATTTACAAAATGTTATCGCTGCGGCAGAACAACCTATGACCAGAAGGACTACTGGTCCAAGGACAAAATATGCAGGCAATGCGGAAAGATGGGACACATTGCACGAGTTTGCAGGTCTGAGAAGAAGACCAACGACAACAGAAAGGCTACTAAGGAACCGTACAGGAAAGTACAAAAGATGATGGACAGTAGTTCCGAAGACCAGATGAGCGATAGTGAATCCAGGAACAAGAGACTAAGCTGTCTCAAACTTCACAACGTAATCGCAAAAGAAGATCACCGAACCATTTGGGTCACCCTCACGGTAGCAGGGTCCCAAGTCAAAATGGAATTGGATACAGGATCAGCTCTAACCATCATGAATCGATGAGACTACGAGCGGCTATTCTCACACATACCCTTGAAAGAGATATCCATTGTCTTGAAGACGTATACGGGGCAAAAAGTATACCCCAGAGGAAAAATAAGGGTGCCTGTCGAATACAACGGCAAGGAAAGACAGAAATTGTATCTGTACATACTGCAAGATGGTGGACCACCGTTATTGGGACGTGAATGGATCAGAAAGATAAGTTTAGACTGGCACTCCATTCAGGCACTGACGGTGGCTGGTAAAAAGGATGATGACGTCACTCCTGGACGATTGTCAACAATCTTAGCTAACACCAAAGAGGTATTTCAACAAGAACTGGGAACTCTTAAAGGTGTAACTGCCTCGATAAAAATAGAAGAGAATGCAATTCCCAAGTTTTTCAAAGCAAGACCGGTACCGTATGCAATTCGCCCAGCCGTCGAGGCAGAGCTGGAGAATCTGGAGAATGCAGGCATGTTATCTAAGGTAGACTGGAGCGAGTGGGCAACACCCATCATTCCTGTCATGAAGAAAACGATAAACAGTAAGTCTGAGGAGCCAAGGAAGGTTCGCATCTGTGGGTACTTCAAGGTGACGGTGAACCCAGTCCTTCACACAGTACAATATCCTCTTCCAAGGATAGAAGATATCTTCGCCTCACTATCTGGAGGGAAGCGTTTTACAAAAATTGACCTAGCACAAGCATATTTGCAGATGGAGGTTGAAGAATCCTCTAGGAAGTATCTCACGATAAACACGCACAAAGATCTTTACAAGTATAATCGACTGGTATTCGGAGTAGCATCAGCTCCGGCGATATGGCAAAAAGCGATGGAACAAGTCCTGCAAGGAATTCCAGGGACTCAGTGTTACTTGGACGACATCCTAGTGACAGGTGAAGATGACAGTGAACATCTTGCCAACCTAGAGCAGGTGCTCACTAGACTACGTGAACATGGGCTACGGGCCAATCACCCCAAGTGCGAGTTTTTTAAGAAACAGATATCGTATTGTGGCCACGTGATTGATGAAGAGGGGTTACATAAGTCCCCTGACAAAATTGAAGCGGTAGTTAAGGCTCCAGCGCCTGAAAATGTGTCGCAACTGAGGTCATTCCTCGGATTGGTGAATTACTACCATAAGTTTTTGCCGAATTTGTCCACAATTCTGCACCCACTGAACGCCCTACTACAAACGGGAGTAGCATGAAAATGGAGCGATGAATGTAAGCGGGCCTTTCAGAAGAGTAAGGACCTAATCACTTCAAGAGAAGTATTGGCTCACTACAACCCATCACTACCGATAAGACTGGCGTGTGATGCGTCTCCCTACGGCATTGGGGCGGTACTGTCACATAAATTCCTTGATGGTTCTGAGAGGCTGATAGCTTTTGCGTCACGCTCGTTAACTTCAGCTGAGCGTAACTACACCCAGATTGACAGAGAGGCCCTCAGCCTGGTGTGGGGGGTGAAGAAGTTCAATCACTACCTGCACGGTCAGAAATTTACTCTACTTACTGATCATCAACCTCTTGTCTCCATTTTCAACCCTCAGAAGGGCATACCGATAATGACAGCATAACGGCTACAGAGGTGGTCCCTTTTCCTAGGGGCACACCAATATGACATCGAGTACAAAGGAACTAAACAGCATGGGAATGCTGATGGATTGTCGCACCTACCGTTGCCGATGGCGGAAGAAGAACTTGCAGTGGATCCAGTGTAGATATTCCACTCGACCATAGTTGAATATCTCCCTGTGACGAATGCAAACATAGAAAAGGAAACACGAAATGACCCGACACTCTCCTGGGTCTATGATTTAACGGTGAAGGGATGGCCAGCACATGGCGAACCACTGCTGCCAGCATTCTCGCCGAGAAGAGAACAGCTGTCAGTGTGCAGAGGAACCTTGATGTGTGGATCCAGAGTAGTAATTCCACCCAAATTGAAGGATAGAGTGCTCAATGAGCTTCATGAGGGTCATCTGGGAGGGGTAAAAATGAAGAACTTAGCCAGAGCGTTTGTGTGGTGGCCGGGAATCGATAGAGAAATCGAAGAGATGACCAAGAGCTGTACAGGATGCCAGAAGGTCCAAAACGCCCCACCACAAGCCCCTCTACATCCATGGGAGTGGCCCTCATCTCCATGGCAAAGGGTGCACATTGATTTTGCTGGTCCCTTCATGGACTCGATGTTTTTAATTGCGGTGGATGCACATTCAAAGTGGCCAGAGGTAATAAAAATGTCCTCAACCACCACAGAAAAAACTATCACAGTCTTACGAACCATATTCGCCAGGAATGGGCTGCCTGAACAGATTTGCTCCGACAATGGACCACAGTTTGTGTCTGAAGAGTTCCGGAGGTTCTTAAAGAACAATGGTGTTAAGCATTACACATCCGCCCCATATCATCCAGCCACTAATGGATTGGCCGAGAGGTTCGTTCAAACATTCAAGAAGGCTATCAAGACAATGTGTAATGAAGATATACCCCTACAGCACAAGGTGGATAACTTCTTGTTTGCCTACCGGAATGCAACACATGCGGTTACCAACCAAACTCCAGCCATGATGTTCTTCAATCGAAGACTACGATGCCGCTTGGATTTGGTTAAGCCAAACATCAGAAGAGATGTGGAGAACAGGCAGTTTCAGAATATGAATGAAAGGCCGACCAGGAGTTTTAAGATAGGTCAACCAGTTTTGGCCCGGGACTACCGCACAGAGAAATGGCAGCCAGGAACGATCTGTACACGGCAAGGACCTCTAATGTATACCGTGGACGTTGGAGAGAGCATTGTAAGACACCATGCTGACCAGATTCTAGAGTCACTGGGAAACGTCAACTCCACACCACGATCTGATACACCTGGCGATGAAACCGAGGTACCAATTGCATCTACCTCAGAATCGGTGATATTGGAAGCAGACGAACCAAACAACGACATTGATCCCGACTCAATGTTGCCAGAAGAACCTGATACCCCAAAGAGGCGTTATCCAGACAGAATCAGGAAGCCTCCTGAAAGACTGAACTTACAATTGCTTAACTTCAACTAATGTATCTAGCAACTGTAATTGTAAATATGTTATTTCATTGTTAATCGAATGTTATGTACTGTTTAGCTAAAAGGGGAGAAATTGTAGTGTATGTACTTTGCAGAAGGAACTATATTCTGCAGCCCCTGTATACTGCTGTACCAGTAGTGACCACCCCTGTATATAAGCCTGTGCAGTAACATTTGCATAGTAGTTCCAGGTTGCCTCCATTCAGTAAAGACCTGTTATAACCAACTACTGCAGTCCGTGTCTCAATTATACACGGACATAATATACCTCACACCTATGTTGCTGTGCAATACATGCACGGTTGGTGTAAAACTAACCAGGAGGGTGTGTGTCGTGTTACAAGAGCGGAAATGGAATCTGGTTTAAGAATAACAACGGGAAGTGATAACAGCAGAAGCGAGGTCGAGTGTAAAAACAAAGGTGCGGGAGAGGACTGAAAGTTGCCGTGAGCCCCATTGTGGCCTTAAATAAGGGCCCGGACCCTTCACCAGATTCCAGGTCATCGATCCTGGGACAGGATTACTGCCTGGGCCTGAAGATGGCAATTACTCCCAGGGTTTTTACTGTAACCGCAACAAAAACAGGTTCTTGTACCAGAATACCTGTAGATGGTGCATTAACTCCTCCAGCAGGGTCAGAAACTTGTTTATTTTGCCCATTGTTTTCACACTAAAACAAAGGCGATATTGATAAAGCTTTATAAATCACAGGTCAGGCCCCAGCTGCAATGTTTGTGTCTAATTTTGTCATCTATATCTCTATTTATGAAGCCCAGAAAGACTGAGAAAGAGAGAAATAAAGAGAGAAAGAGACTTAAAAACAGGAGACACGAGGTGATGAGAGATAAAAGCTGAGAAATGGAATCACAGAATGAAACAGCACAGAAAGAGGCCATTCGGCCCATCGTGCCTGTGCCAGCTCTTTGAAAGGGCTCTCCGATTAGTCCCACTCCTCTGCTCTTTCCCCATATCCCGGTAATTGTTTTTCAATACTGTATGTGTACAATTCTCTTCTGAAAGTTATTATTGAACCTGCTTCCACCACACTTTCAGGCCATGCATTCCAGATTAAAACTCGCTGCGTAAAGAACAATGTCCTCATATAAAATGAAAGGGATTAAATTACCAGCTCCCAGCTTCAGAGAGCAGAGGGAGCCCAGTGACTGATCCACAGACACCGCCAGTCCTGGCCGGGAACGGAGACTCTGAACACAAACAACAGGCTCATTTGTAAATGTCACCACAATCTGTGGCTCTGCACCGACTCTGTGCCAGTTATAGGCCGCCCTGTCAGATGTTCCCACCTGATTGTGGCCCCTGGATTTATTTTCTGCTCAGAAGTGAGATGTGCGGTTTGAACCGGCAGCTGAGAAACAGGAAGTTGTGTTGCCTGAGAATGAAATCAGGCATCAGTTTGATGTTATCACCATGAACAGGCTTCCTGTCTGTGAGGGCGGCCTCACCCTGACAGCACCAAGAACCACAACACTGGTGGCTTCTCATCTCAACATTGTATTCACCTCCATTCTCATCTTAAAGAGTAAAACACACGAGCTTACTTGGGTTTCACACATTCACTAAAGAGGGAGATGGGCAGAGGGTTTATCACTGGGAGAAACAAGGGGGTGTAATAAAACATATTTCTAAAAGAGGCTTATTAGAAAATAGGCATTAAGTGAGTGAGGTGCTGTCTGAGACAGCGATAGGGAGGAAGGAGTCCTCCTCTCCACTGCACACTCGCCTCCTTCATCCCTCAGTGACCAAGCCCTACCCTGACACTCCACTGCACACTCGCCTCCTTCATCCCTCAGTGACCAAGCCTGACCCTGACTCTCCACTGCACACTCGCCTCCTTCATCCCTCAGTGACCTAGCCCGACCCTGACTCTCCACTGCACACTCGCCTCCTTCATCCCTCAGTGACCAAGCCTGACCCTGACTCTCCACTGCACACTCGCCTCCTTCATCCCTCAGTGACCAAGCCTGACCCTGACTCTCCACTGCACACTCGCCTCCTTCATCCCTCAGTGACCTAGCCCGACCCTGACTCTCCACTGCACACTCGCCTCCTTCATCCCTCAGTGTCCCAGCCCGACCCTGACTCTCCACTGCACACTCGCCTCCTTCATCCCTCAGTGACCAAGCCCTACCCTGACACTCCACTGCACACTCGCCTCCTTCATCCCTCAGTGACCAAGCCTGACCCTGACTCTCCACTGCACACTCGCCTCCTTCATCCCTCAGTGACCCAGCCCGACCCTGACTCTCCACTGCATACTCGCCTCCTTCATCCCTCAGTGACCCAGCCGGACCCTGACTCTCCACTGCACACTCGCCTCCTTCATCCCGCAGTGACCGAGCTATACCCTGACTCGCCACTACACACTCGCCTCCTTCATCCCTCAGTGACCTAGCCTGACCCTGACTCTCCACTGCACACTCGCCTCCTTCATCCCTCAGTGACCTAGCCCAACCCTGACTCTCCACTGCACACTCGCCTCCTTCATCCCTCAGTGACCTAGCCCGACACTGACTCTCCACTGCACACTCGCCTCCTTCATCCCTCAGTGACCTAGCCCGACCCTGACTCTCCACTGCACACTTGCCTCCTTCATCCCTCAGTGACCTAGCCCTACCCTGACTCTCCACTACACACTCGCTTCCTTCATCCCTCAGTGACCTAGCCCGACCCCGACTCTCCACTGCACACTCGCCTCCTTCATCTCTCAGTGACCTAGCCCTACCCTGACTCCCCACTGCACACTCGCCTCCTTCATCCCTCAGTGACCTAGACCGAGCCTGACTCTCCACTGCATACTCGCCTCCTTCATCCCTCAGTGACCAAGCCCGAGCCCAACTCTCCACTGCACACTCGCCTCCTTCATCACTCAGTGACCTAGCCCGACCCTGACTCTCCACTGCACACTCGCCTCCTTCATCCCTCAGTGACCTAGCCAGACCCTGACCCTCCACTGCACACTCGCCTCCTTCATCCCTCAGTGATCTAGCCCTACCTAACTCTCCACTGCACACTCGCCTCCTTCATCCCTCAGTGACCTAGCCCTACCCTGACTCTCCACTACACTCTCGCCTCCTTCATCCCTCAGTGACCCAGCCCTACCCTGACTCTCCACTGCACACTCGCCTCCTTCATCCCTTAGTGACCTAGCCCTACCCTGACTCTCCACTGCACACTCGCCTCCTTCATCCCTCAGTGACCGAGCCCGACCCTGACTCTCCAATGCACTCTCGCCTCCTCCATCCCTCAGTGACCCAGCCCGACCCTGTCTCTCCACTGCACACTCGCCTCCTTCATCCCTCAGTGACCTAGCCCGACCCTGACTCCCCACTGAACACTCGCCTCCTTCATCCCTCAGTGACCTAGCCCGACCCTGAGTCTCCACTGCACACTCGCTTCCTTCATCCCTCAGTGACCTAGCCCTACCCTGACTCTCCACTGCACACTCGCCTCCTTCATCTCTCAGTGACCTAGCCCTACCCTGACTCGCCACTGCACACTCGCCTCCTTCATCCCTCAGTGACCTAGCCCGAGCCCGACTCTCCACTGCACACTCGCCTCCTTCATCACTCAGTGACCTAGCCCTACCCTGACTCTCCACTGCACACTCGCCTCCTTCATCTCTCAGTGACCTAGCCCGACCCTGACTCTCCAGTGCACACTCACCTCCTTCATCCCTCTGTGACCTAGCCAGACCCTGACCCTCCACTGCACACTCGCCTCCTTCATCCCTCAGTGACCTAGCCCGACCCTGACTCTCCACTGCACACTCGCCTCCTTCATCCCTCAGTGACCTAGCCCGACCCTGACTCTCCACTGCACGCTCGCCTCCTTCATCCCTTAGTGACCTAGCCCTACCCTGACTCTCCACTGCACACTCGCCTCCTTCATCCCTCAGTGACCCAGCCCTACCCTGACTCTCCACTGCACACTCGCCTCCTTCATCCCTTAGTGACCTAGCCCTACCCTGACTCTCCACTGCACACTCGCCTCCTTCATCCCTCAGTGACCGAGCCCGACCCTGACTCTCCACTGCACACTCGCCTCCTTCATCCCTCAGTGACCGAGCCCGACCCTGACTCTCCACTGCACACTCGCCTCCTTCATCCCTTAGTGACCTAGCCCTACCCTGACTCTCCACTGCACACTCGCCTCCTTCATCCCTTAGTGACCTAGCCCTACCCTGACTCTCCACTGCACACTCGCCTCCTTCATCTCTCAGTGACCTAGCCCTACCCTGACTCTCCACTGCACACTCGCCTCCTTCATCCCTCAGTGACCTAGACCGAGCCTGACTCTCCACTGCATACTCGCCTCCTTCATCCCTCAGTGACCTAGCCCGAGCCCGACTCTCCACTGCACACTCGCCTCCTTCATCACTCAGTGACCTAGCCCGACCCTGACTCTCCACTGCACACTCGCCTCCTTCATCCCTCAGTGACCTAGCCAGACCCTGACCCTCCACTGCACACTCGCCTCCTTCATCCCTCAGTGATCTAGCCCTACCCTAACTCTCCACTACACTCTCGCCTCCTTCATCCCTCAGTGACCCAGCCCTACCCTGACTCTCCACTGCACACTCGCCTCCTTCATCCCTTACTGACCTAGCCCTACCCTGACTCTCCACTGCACACTCGCCTCCTTCATCCCTCAGTGACCGAGCCCGACCCTGACTCTCCACTGCACACTCGCCTCCTTCATCCCTCAGTGACCTAGCCCGACCCTGACTCCCCACTGAACACTCGCCTCCTTCATCCCTCAGTGACCTAGCCCGACCCTGAGTCTCCACTGCACACTCGCTTCCTTCATCCCTCAGTGACCTAGCCCTACCCTGACTCTCCACTGCACACTCGCCTCCTTCATCTCTCAGTGACCTAGCCCTACCCTGACTCCCCACTGCACACTCGCCTCCTTCATCCCTCAGTGACCTAGCCCGAGCCCGACTCTCCACTGCACACTCGCCTCCTTCATCTCTCAGTGACCTAGCCCGACCCTCACTCTCCAGTGCACACTCGCCTCCTTCATCCCTCTGTGACCTAGCCAGACCCTGACCCTCCACTGCACACTCGCCTCCTTCATCCCTCAGTGACCTAGCCCGACACTGACTCTCCACTGCATACTCGCCTCCTTCATCCCTCAGTGACCTAGCCCTACCCTGACACTCCACTGCACACTCGCCTACTTCATCCCTCAGTGACCTAGCCCTACCCTGACTCTCCACTGCACACTCACCTCCTTCATCCCTCAGTGACCTCGCCTAACACTGACTCTCCACTGCACACTCGCCTCCTTCATCCCTCAGTGACCTAGCCCTACCCTGACTCTCCACTGCACACTCGCCTCCTTCATCCCTCAGTGACCTAGCTCGACCCTGACTCTCCACTGCTCACTCGCCTCCTTCATCCCTCAGTGACCTAGCCCTACCCTGACTCTCCACTGCACACTCGCCTCCTTCATCCCTCAGTGACCTAGCTCGACCCTGACTCTCCACTGCTCACTCGCCTCCTTCATCCCTCAGTGACCTAGCTCGACCCTGACTCTCCACTGCACTCTCGCCTCATTCATCCCTCAGTGACCGAGCCCGACCCTGACGCTCCACTACATACTCGCCTCCTTCATCCCTCAGTGACCGAGCGCGACCCTGACTCTCCACTACACACTCCCCTCCTTCATCCGTCAGTGACCGAGCCTGACCCTGACTCTCCACTGCACACTCCCCTCCTTCATCCGTCAGTGACCGAGCCTGACCCTGACTCTCCACTGCACACTCCCCTCCTTCATCCGTCAGTGACCTAGCCCTACCCTGACTCTCCACTACACACTCGCCTCCTTCATCCCTCAGTGACCTCGCCCGACCCTGAGTCTCCACTACACACTCGCCTCCTTCATCCCTCAGTGACCTAGCCCGACCCTGACTCTCCACTGCATACTCGACTCCTTCATCCCTCAGTGACCTAGCCCGTCCCTGACTCTCCACTGCACACTCGCCTCCTTCATCCCTCAGTGACCTAGCCCGACCCTGACTCTCCACTGCACACTCGACTCCTTCATCCCTCAGTGACCTAGCCCGTCCCTGACTCTCCACTGCACACTCGACTCCTTCATCCCTCAGTGACCTAGCCCGACCCTGACTCTCCACTGCACACTCGACTCCTTCATCCCTCAGTGACCGAGCCCGTCCCTGACTCTCCACTGCACACTCGCCTCCTCCATCCTTCATTGACCTCGCCCGACCCTGAGTCTCCACTACACACTCGCCTCCTTCATCCCTCAGTGACCTCGCCTGACCCTGACTCTCCACTGCACACTCGCCTCCTTCATCCCTCAGTGACCAAGCCATACCCTGACTCTCCACTGCACACTCACCTCCTTCATCCCTCAGTGACCTCGCCCGACCCTGAGTCTCCACTACACACTCGCCTCCTTCTTCCCTCTGTGACCTCGCCCGACCCTGACTCTCCACTGCATTCTCGCCTCCTTCATCCCTCAGTCACCTAGCCCGACCCTGAGTCTCCACTGTACACTCGCCTCCTTCATCCCTCACTGACCTAGCCCGACCCTGACTCTCCACTGCATGCTCGCCTCCTTCATCCCTCAGTGACCTAGCCCGACCCTGACTCTCCACTGCACACTCGCCTCCTTCATCCCTCACTGACCTAGCCCTACCCTGACTCTCCACTGCACACTCGCCTCCTCCATCCCTCAGTGACCTAGCCCGACCCTGATTCTCCACTACACACTCGCCTCCTTCATCCCTCAGTGACCTAGCCCTACCCTGACTCTCCACTGCACACTCACCTCCTTCATCCCTCAGTGACCTAGCCCTCCCCTGACTCTCCACTGCACACTCGCCTCCTTCATCCCTCAGTGACCTAGCCCTACCCTGACTCTCCACTGCACACTCGCCTCCTCCATCCCTCAGTGACCTAGCCCGACCCAGACTCTCCACTACACACTCGCCTCCTTCATCCCTCAGTGACCTAGCCCGACCCTGACTCTCCACTGCACACTCGCCTCCTTCATCCCTCAGTGACCTAGCCCTACCCTGACTCTCTACTGCACACTCGCCTCCTTCATCCCTCAGTGACCTAGCCCGACCCTGACTCTCCACTGCACACTCGCCTCCTTCATCCCTCAGTGACCTAGCCCTACCCTGACTCTCCACTGCACACTCGCCTCCTTCATCCGTCAGTGACCTCGCCCGACCCTGACTCTCCACTGCACACTCGCCTCCTTCATCCCTCAGTGACCTAGCCCGACCCTGACGCTCCACTGCACACTCGCCTCCTTCATCCCTCAGTGACCTTGCCCGACCCTGAATCTCCACTGCACGCTCGCCTCCTTCATCCCTTAATGACCTTTCCCGACCCTGACTCTCCACTGCACGCTCACCTCCTTCATCCCTCAGTGACCTAGCCCGACCCTGACTCTCCACTACACACTCGCGTCATTCATCCCTCAGTGACCTAGCCCGACCCTGACTCTCCACGACACACTCGCCTTCTTCATCCCTCAGTGACCTAGCCCGACCCTGACTCTCCACTGCACACTCGCCTCCTTCATCCCTCAGTGACCTCGCCCGACCCTGACGCTCCACTGCACACTCGCCTACTTCATCCCTCAGGGACCTAGCCCTACCCTGACACTCCACTGCACACTCGCCTCCTTCATCCCTCAGTGACTAAGCCCGACACTGACTCTCCACTGCACACTCGCCCCCTTCATCCCTCAGTGACTAAGCCCGACCCTGACTCTCCACTGCACACTCGCCCCCTTCATCCCTCAGTGACCTAGCCCTACCCTGACTCTCCACTGCACACTCGCCCCCTTCATCCCTCAGTGACTAAGCCCGACCCTGACTCTCCACTGCACACTCGCCTCCTTCATCTCTCAGTGACCTTGCCCGACCCTGACTCTCCACTGCACACTCGCCTCCTTCATCCCTCACTGACCTAGCCCTACCCTGACTCTCCACTGCACACTCGCCTCCTCCATCCCTCAGTGACCTAGCCCGACCCTGACTCTCCACTACTCACTCGCCTCCTTCACCCCTCAGTGACCTGGCCCTACCCTGACTCTCCACTGCACACTCACCTCCTTCATCCCTCAGTGACCTAGCCCTACCCTGACTCTCCACTGCACACTCGCCTCCTTCATCCCTCACTGACCTAGCCCTACCCTGACTCTCCACTGCACACTCGCCTCCTCCATCCCTCAGTGAGCTAGCCCGACCCTGACTCTCCACTACTCACTCGCCTCCTTCACCCCTCAGTGACCTGGCCCTACCCTGACTCTCCACTGCACACTCACCTCCTTCATCCCTCAGTGACCTAGCCCTACCCTGACTCTCCACTGCACACTCGCCTCCTTCATCCCTCAGTGACCTAGCCCTACCCTGACTCTCCACTGCACACTCGCCTCCTCCATCCCTCAGTGACCTAGCTCGACCCTGACTCTCCACTACACACTCGCCTCCTTCATTCCTCAGTGACCTAGCCCTACCCTGACTCTCCACTGCACACTCGCCTCCTTCATCCCTCAGTGACCTAGCCCGACCCTGACTCTCCACTACACACTCGCCTCCTTCATCACTAAGTGACCTACCCCAACCCTGACTCTCCACTACACACTCGCCTCCTTCATTCCTCAGTGACCTAGCCTGACCCTGACTCTCCACTGCACACTCGCCTCCTTCATCCCTCACTGACCTAGCCTGACCCTGACTCTCCACTGCACACTCGCCTCCTTCATTCCTCAGTGACCTAGCCCTGCCCTGACTCTCCACTGCACACTCGCCTCCTTCATCCTTCAGTGACCTAGCCCGACCCTGACTCTCCACTGCACACTCGCCTCCTTCATCCCTCAGTGACCGAGCCAGACCCTGACTCTCCACTGCACACTCGCCTCCTTCATCCCTTAGTGACCTAGCCCTACCCTGACTCACCACTGCACACTCGCCTCCTTCATCCCCCAGTGACCTATCCCGACCCTGACTATCCACTGCACTCTCGCCTCCTTCATCCCTCAGTGACCGAGCCCGACCCTGACTCTCCACTACACACTCGCCTCCTTCATCCCTCAGTGACCTAGCCTGACCCTGACTCTCCACTGCACACTCGCCTCCTTCATCCCTAAGTGACCAAGCCCGACCCTGACTCTCCACTACACACTCGCCTCCGTCATCCCTCACTGACCTAGCCCTACCCTGACTCTCCACTGCACACTCGCCTCCTACATCCCTCAGTGACCTAGCCCGACCCTGATTCTCCACTACACACTCGCCTCCTTCATCCCTCAGTGACCTAGCCCTACCCTGACTCTCCACTGCACACTCACCTCCTTCATCCCTCAGTGACCTAGCCCTCCCCTGACTCTCCACTGCACACTCGCCTCCTTCATCCCTCAGTGACCTAGCCCTACCCTGACTCTCCACTGCACACTCGCCTCCTCCATCCCTCAGTGACCTAGCCCGACCCAGACTCTCCACTACACACTCGCCTCCTTCATCCCTCAGTGACCTAGCCCGACCCTGACTCTCCACTGCACACTCGCCTCCTTCATCCCTCAGTGACCTAGCCCTACCCTGACTCTCTACTGCACACTCGCCTCCTTCATCCCTCAGTGACCTAGCCCGACCCTGACTCTCCACTGCACACTCGCCTCCTTCATCCCTCAGTGACCTAGCCCTACCCTGACTCTCCACTGCACACTCGCCTCCTTCATCCGTCAGTGACCTCGCCCGACCCTGACTCTCCACTGCACACTCGCCTCCTTCATCCCTCAGTGACCTAGCCCGACCCTGACGCTCCACTGCACACTCGCCTCCTTCATCCCTCAGTGACCTTGCCCGACCCTGAATCTCCACTGCACGCTCGCCTCCTTCATCCCTTAATGACCTTTCCCGACCCTGACTCTCCACTGCACGCTCACCTCCTTCATCCCTCAGTGACCTAGCCCGACCCTGACTCTCCACTACACACTCGCGTCATTCATCCCTCAGTGACCTAGCCCGACCCTGACTCTCCACGACACACTCGCCTTCTTCATCCCTCAGTGACCTAGCCCGACCCTGACTCTCCACTGCACACTCGCCTCCTTCATCCCTCAGTGACCTCGCCCGACCCTGACGCTCCACTGCACACTCGCCTACTTCATCCCTCAGGGACCTAGCCCTACCCTGACACTCCACTGCACACTCGCCTCCTTCATCCCTCAGTGACTAAGCCCGACACTGACTCTCCACTGCACACTCGCCCCCTTCATCCCTCAGTGACTAAGCCCGACCCTGACTCTCCACTGCACACTCGCCCCCTTCATCCCTCAGTGACCTAGCCCTACCCTGACTCTCCACTGCACACTCGCCCCCTTCATCCCTCAGTGACTAAGCCCGACCCTGACTCTCCACTGCACACTCGCCTCCTTCATCTCTCAGTGACCTTGCCCGACCCTGACTCTCCACTGCACACTCGCCTCCTTCATCCCTCACTGACCTAGCCCTACCCTGACTCTCCACTGCACACTCGCCTCCTCCATCCCTCAGTGACCTAGCCCGACCCTGACTCTCCACTACTCACTCGCCTCCTTCACCCCTCAGTGACCTGGCCCTACCCTGACTCTCCACTGCACACTCACCTCCTTCATCCCTCAGTGACCTAGCCCTACCCTGACTCTCCACTGCACACTCGCCTCCTTCATCCCTCACTGACCTAGCCCTACCCTGACTCTCCACTGCACACTCGCCTCCTCCATCCCTCAGTGAGCTAGCCCGACCCTGACTCTCCACTACTCACTCCCCTCCTTCACCCCTCAGTGACCTGGCCCTACCCTGACTCTCCACTGCACACTCACCTCCTTCATCCCTCAGTGACCTAGCCCTACCCTGACTCTCCACTGCACACTCGCCTCCTTCATCCCTCAGTGACCTAGCCCTACCCTGACTCTCCACTGCACACTCGCCTCCTCCATCCCTCAGTGACCTAGCTCGACCCTGACTCTCCACTACACACTCGCCTCCTTCATTCCTCAGTGACCTAGCCCTACCCTGACTCTCCACTGCACACTCGCCTCCTTCATCCCTCAGTGACCTAGCCCGACCCTGACTCTCCACTACACACTCGCCTCCTTCATCACTAAGTGACCTACCCCAACCCTGACTCTCCACTACACACTCGCCTCCTTCATTCCTCAGTGACCTAGCCTGACCCTGACTCTCCACTGCACACTCGCCTCCTTCATCCCTCACTGACCTAGCCTGACCCTGACTCTCCACTGCACACTCGCCTCCTTCGTTCCTCAGTGACCTAGCCCTGCCCTGACTCTCCACTGCACACTCGCCTCCTTCATCCTTCAGTGACCTAGCCCGACCCTGACTCTCCACTGCACACTCGCCTCCTTCATCCCTCAGTGACCGAGCCAGACCCTGACTCTCCACTGCACACTCGCCTCCTTCATCCCTTAGTGACCTAGCCCTACCCTGACTCACCACTGCACACTCGCCTCCTTCATCCCCCAGTGACCTATCCCGACCCTGACTATCCACTGCACTCTCGCCTCCTTCATCCCTCAGTGACCGAGCCCGACCCTGACTCTCCACTACACACTCGCCTCCTTCATCCCTCAGTGACCTAGCCTGACCCTGACTCTCCACTGCACACTCGCCTCCTTCATCCCTAAGTGACCAAGCCCGACCCTGACTCTCCACTACACACTCGCCTCCGTCATCCCTCACTGATCTAGCCCTACCCTGACTCTCCACTGCACACTCGCCTCCTTCATCCCTCAGTGACCTAGCCCGACCCTGACTCTCCACTGCACACTCGCCTCCTTCATCCCTCAGTGACCAAGCACGACCCTGACTCTCCAGTGCACACTCGCCTCCTTCATCCCGAAGTGACCAAGCCCGACCCTGACTCTCCACTGCACACTCGCCTCCTTCAACCCTCAGTGACCTAGCCCGACCCTGAGTCTCCACTACACACTCGCCTCCTTCATCCCGAAGTGACCAAGCCCGACCCTGACTCTCCACTGCACACTCGCCTCCTCCATCCTTCAGTGACCTCGCCCGACCCTGACTCTCCACTGCACACTCGCCTCCTTCATCCCTCAGTGACCTAGCCTGACACTGACTCTTCACTGCACACTCGCCTCCTTCATCCCTCAGTGACCTAGCCCTACCCTGACTCTCCACTGCACTCTCGCCTCCTTCATCCCTCAGTGACCGAGCCCGACCCTGAATCTCCACTACACACTCGCCTCCTTCATCCCTCAGTGACCTAGCCCGACCCTGACTCTCCACTGCACACTCGCCTCCTTCATCCCTCTGTGACCTAGCCCGACCTTGAGTCTCCACTGCACACTCGCCTCCTCCATCCCTCTGTGACCTAGCCCGACCCTGACTCTCCACTGCATTCTCGCCTCCTTCATCCCTCTGTGACCTAGCCCGACCCTGACTCTCCACTGCACACTCGCCTCCTCCATCCCTCAGTGACCTAGCCCGACCCTGACTCTCCACTGCATTCTCGCCTCCTTCATCCCTCTGTGACCTAGCCCGACCCTGACTCTCCACTGCACACTCGCCTCCTCCATCCTTCAGTGACCTCGCCCGACCCTGACTCTCCACTGCACACTCGCCTCCTTCATCCCTCAGTGACCTAGCCCGACCCTGACTCTCCACTGCACACTCGCCTCCTTCATCCCTCAGTGACCAAGCCCGACCCTGACTCTCCACTACACACTCGCCTCCTTCATCCCGAAGTGACCAAGCCCGACCCTGACTCTCCACTGCACACTCGCCTCCTTCAACCCTCAGTGACCTAGCCCGACCCTGAGTCTCCACTACACACTCGCCTCCTTCATCCCGAAGTGACCAAGCCCGACCCTGACTCTCCACTGCACACTCGCCTCCTCCATCCTTCAGTGACCTCGCCCGACCCTGACTCTCCACTACACACTCGCCTCCTTCATCCCTCAGTGACCTAGCCTGACACTGACTCTCCACTGCACACTCGCCTCCTTCATCCCTCAGTGACCTAGCCCTACCCTGACTCTCCACTGCACTCTCGCCTCCTTCATCCCTCAGTGACCGAGCCCGACCCTGACTCTCCACTACACACTCGCCTCCTTCATCCCTCAGTGACCTAGCCCGACCCTGACTCTCCACTGCACACTCGCCTCCTCCATCCCTCTGTGACCTAGCCCGACCCTGACTCTCCACTGCATTCTCGCCTCCTTCATCCCTCTGTGACCTAGCCCGACCTTGAGTCTCCACTGCACACTCGCCTCCTCCATCCCTCTGTGACCTAGCCCGACCCTGACTCTCCACTGCATTCTCGCCTCCTTCATCCCTCTGTGACCTAGCCCGACCCTGACTCTCCACTGCACACTCGCCTCCTCCATCCCTCAGTGACCTAGCCCGACCCTGACTCTCCACTGCATTCTCGCCTCCTTCATCCCTCTGTGACCTAGCCCGACCCTGACTCTCCACTGCACACTCGCCTCCTCCATCCTTCAGTGACCTCGCCCGACCCTGACTCTCCACTGCACACTCGCCTCCTTCATCCCTCAGTGACCTAGCCCGACCCTGACTCTCCACTGCACACTCGCCTCCTTCATCCCTCAGTGACCAAGCCCGACCCTGACTCTCCACTACACACTCGCCTCCTTCATCCCGAAGTGACCAAGCCCGACCCTGACTCTCCACTGCACACTCGCCTCCTTCAACCCTCAGTGACCTAGCCCGACCCTGAGTCTCCACTACACACTCGCCTCCTTCATCCCGAAGTGACCAAGCCCGACCCTGACTCTCCACTGCACACTCGCCTCCTCCATCCTTCAGTGACCTCGCCCGACCCTGACTCTCCACTACACACTCGCCTCCTTCATCCCTCAGTGACCTAGCCTGACACTGACTCTCCACTGCACACTCGCCTCCTTCATCCCTCAGTGACCTAGCCCTACCCTGACTCTCCACTGCACTCTCGCCTCCTTCATCCCTCAGTGACCGAGCCCGACCCTGACTCTCCACTACACACTCGCCTCCTTCATCCCTCAGTGACCTAGCCCGACCCTGACTCTCCACTGCATTCTCGCCTCCTTCATCCCTCTGTGACCTAGCCCGACCCTGACTCTCCACTGCACACTCGCCTCCTCCATCCTTCAGTGACCTCGCCCGACCCTGACTCTCCACTGCATTCTCGCCTCCTTCATCCCTCTGTGACCTAGCCCGACCCTGACTCTCCACTGCACACTCGCCTCCTTCATCCCTCAGTGACCAAGCCCGACCCTGACTCTCCAGTGCACACTCGCCTCCTTCATCCCGAAGTGACCAAGCCCGACTCTGACTCTCCACTGCACACTCGCCTCCTTCAACCCTCAGTGACCTAGCCCGAACCTGAGTCTCCACTACACACTCGCCTCCTTCATCCCGAAGTGACCAAGCCCGACCCTGACTCTCCACTGCACACTCGCCTCCTCCATCCTTCAGTGACCTCGCCCGACCCTGACTCTCCACTGCACACTCGCCTCCTTCATCCCGAAGTGACCAAGCCCGACTCTGACTCTCCACTGCACACTCGCCTCCTTCAACCCTCAGTGACCTAGCCCTACCCTGACTCTCCACTGCACACTCGCCTCCTTCATTCCTCAGTGACCTAGCCTGACACTGACTCTCCACTGCACACTCGCCTCCTTCATCCCTCAGTGACCTAGCCCTACCCTGACTCTCCACTGCACTCTCGCCTCCTTCATCCCTCAGTGACCGAGCCCGACCCTGACTCTCCACTACACACTCGCCTCCTTCATCCCTCAGTGACCTAGCCCGACCCTGACTCTCCACTGCACACTCGCCTCCTCCATCCCTCTGTGACCTAGCCCGACCCTGACTCTCCACTGCATTCTCGCCTCCTTCATCCCTCTGTGACCTAGCCCGACCCTGACTCTCCACTGCACACTCGCCTCCTCCATCCCTCAGTGACCTAGCCCGACCCTGACTCTCCACTGCATTCTCGCCTCCTTCATCCCTCTGTGACCTAGCCCGACCCTGACTCTCCACTGCACACTCGCCTCCTCCATCCTTCAGTGACCTCGCCCGACCCTGACTCTCCACTGCACACTCGCCTCCTTCATCCCTCAGTGACCTAGCCCGACCCTGACTCTCCACTGCACACTCGCCTCCTTCATCCCTCAGTGACCAAGCCCGACCCTGACTCTCCACTACACACTCGCCTCCTTCATCCCTCAGTGACCTAGCCCGACCCTGACTCTCCACTGCACACTCGCCTCCTTCATCCCGAAGTGACCAAGCCCGACCCTGACTCTCCACTGCACACTCGCCTCCTTCAACCCTCAGTGACCTAGCCCGACCCTGAGTCTCCACTACACACTCGCCTCCTTCATCCCGAAGTGACCAAGCCCGACCCTGACTCTCCACTGCACACTCGCCTCCTCCATCCTTCAGTGACCTCGCCCGACCCTGACTCTCCACTGCACACTCGCCTCCTTCATCCCTCAGTGACCTAGCCTGACACTGACTCTCCACTGCACACTCGCCTCCTTCATCCCTCAGTGACCTAGCCCTACCCTGACTCTCCACTGCACTCTCGCCTCCTTCATCCCTCAGTGACCGAGCCCGACCCTGACTCTCCACTACACACTCGCCTCCTTCATCCCTCAGTGACCTAGCCCGACCCTGACTCTCCACTGCACACTCGCCTCCTTCATCCCTCTGTGACCTAGCCCGACCTTGAGTCTCCACTGCACACTCGCCTCCTCCATCCCTCTGTGACCTCGCCCGACCCTGACTCTCCACTGCATTCTCGCCTCCTTCATCCCTCTGTGACCTAGCCCGACCCTGACTCTCCACTGCACACTCGCCTTCTCCATCCCTCAGTGACCTAGCCCGACCCTGACTCTCCACTGCATTCTCGCCTCCTTCATCCCTCTGTGACCTAGCCCGACCCTGACTCTCCACTGCATTCTCGCCTCCTTCATCCCTCAGTGACCTAGCCCGACCCTGACTCTCCACTGCACACTCGCCTCCTCCACCCTTCAGTGACCTCGCCCTACCCCGACTCTCCACTACACACTCGCCTCCTCCATCCCTCAGTGACCTAGCCCGACCCGGACTCTCCACTACACACTCGCCTCCTTCATCCCTCAGTGACCTTGCCCGACCCTGACTCTCCACTGCACACTCCCCTCCTCCATCCCTCAGTGACCTAGCCCTACCCTGACTCTCCACTGCACACTCGCCTCCTTCATCCCTCAGTGACCTAGCCCGACCCTGACTCTCCACTGCACACTCGCCTCCTTCATCCCTCAGTGACCTAGCCCGACCCTGACGCTCCACTGCACACTCGCCTCCTTCATCACTCAGTGACCTCGCCCGACCCTGAATCTCCACTACACCCTCGCCTCCTTCATCCCTCAGTGACCTATCCCGACCTTGAATCTCCACTGCACGCTCGCCTCCTTCATCCCTCAGTGACCTAGCCCGACCCTGACTCTCCACTACACACTCGCCTCCTTCATCCCTCAGTGACCTTGCCCGACCCTGACTCTCCACTGCACATTCGCCTCCTTCATCCCTCAGTGACCTAGCCCGACCCTGACTCTCCACTGCACACTCGCCTCCTTCATCCGTCAGTGACCTAGCCCGACCCTGACTCTCCACTGTACACTCGCCTCCTTCATCCCTCAGTGACCTAGCCCGACCCTGACTCTCCACTGCACACTCGCCTCCTTCATCCATCAGTGACCTAGCCCGACCCTGACTCTCCACTACACACTCGCCTCCTTCATCCCTCAGTGACCTAGCCCGACCCTGACTCTCCACTGCACACTCGCCTCCTTCATCCCTCAGTGACCGAGCCTGACCCTGACTCTCCACTGCACACTCGCCTCCTTCATCCCTCAGTGACCTAGCCCGACCCTGACGCTCCACTGCACACTCGCCTCCTTCATCCCTCAGGGACCTTGCCCTACCCTGACACTCCACTGCACACTCGCCTCCTTCATCCCTCAGTGACTAAGCCCGACACTGACTCTCCACTGCACACTCACCTCCTTCATCCCTCAGTGACCTAGCCCGACCCTGACGCTCCACTGCACACTCGCCTCCTTCATCCCTCAGGGACCTAGCCCTACCCTGACACTTCACTGCACACTCGCCTCCTTCATCCCTCAGTGACCTAGCCCGACACTCACTCTCCACTGCACACTCGCCCCCTTCATCCCTCAGTGACTAAGCCCGACCCTGACTCTCCACTGCACACTCGCCTCCTCCATCCCTCAGTGACCTAGCCCGACCCTGACTCTCCACTACACACTCGCCTCCTTCATTCCTCAGTGACCTAGCCCTACCCTGACTCTCCACTGCACACTCGCCTCCTTCATCCCTCAGTGACCTAGCCCTACCCTGACTCTCCACTGCACACTCGCCTCCTTCATCCCTCACTGACCTAGCCCTACCCTGACTCTCCACTGCACACTCACCTCCTTCATCCCTCAGTGACCGAGCCCGACCCTGACTCTCCACTGCACACTCGACTCCTTCATCCCTCAGGGACCTTGCCCTACCCTGACACTCCACTGCACACTCGCCTCCTTCGTCCCTCAGTGACTAAGCCCGACACTGACTCTCCACTGCACACTCACCTCCTTCATCCCTCAGTGACCTAGCCCGACCCTGACGCTCCACTGCACACTCGCCTCCTTCATCCCTCAGGGACCTAGCCCTACCCTGACACTTCACTGCACACTCGCCTCCTTCATCCCTCAGTGACCTAGCCCGACACTCACTCTCCACTGCACACTCGCCCCCTTCATCCCTCAGTGACTAAGCCCGACCCTGACTCTCCACTGCACACTCGCCTCCTCCATCCCTCAGTGACCTAGCCCGACCCTGACTCTCCACTACACACTCGCCTCCTTCATTCCTCAGTGACCTAGCCCGGCCCTGACTCTCCACTGCACACTCGCCTCCTTCATCCCTCAGTGACCTAGCCCTACCCTGACTCTCCACTGCACACTCGCCTCCTCCATCCCTCAGTGACCTAGCTCGACCCTGACTCTCCACTGCACACTCGCCTCCTCCATCCCTCAGTGACCTAGCTCGACCCTGACTCTCCACTGCACACTCGCCTCCTTCATTCCTCCGTGACCTAGCCCTACCCTGACTCTCCACTGCACACTCGCCTCCTTCATCCCTCAGTGACCTAGCCCGACCCTGAGTCTCCACTGCACACTCGCCTCCTTCATCCCTCAGTGACCTAGCCCGACCCTGATTCTCCACTGCACACTCGCCCCCTCCGTCCTTCAGTGACCTCGCCCTACCCCGAATCTCCATTGCACTCTCGCCTCCTTCATCCCTCAGTGACCGAGCCCGACCCTGACTCTCCACTGCACACTCGCCTCCTTCATCCCTCAGTGACCTCGCCCGACCCTGACTCTCCACTGCACACTCGCCTCCTTCATCCCTCAGTGACCTCGCCCGACCCTGACTCTCCACTGCACACTCGCCTCCTTCATCCCTCAGTGACCTAGCCCGACCCTGACTCTCCACTGCACCCTCGCCTCCTTCATCCCTCAGTGACCTCGCCCGGCCCTGACTCTCCACTGCACACTCGCCTCCTTCATCCCTCTGTGACCTCGCCCGACCCTGAGTCTCCACTGCACACTCGCCTCCTCCATCCTTCAGTGACCTCGCCCTACCCTGACTCTCCAGTGCACACTCGCCTCCTTCATCCCGAAGTGACCAAGCCCGACCCTGACTCTCCACTGCACACTCGCCTCCTTCAACCCTCAGTGACCTAGCCCGACCCTGAGTCTCCACTACACACTCGCCTCCTTCATCCCGAAGTGACCAAGCCCGACCCTGACTCTCCACTGCACACTCGCCTCCTCCATCCTTCAGTGACCTCGCCCGACCCTGACTCTCCACTGCACACTCGCCTCCTTCATCCCTCAGTGACCTAGCCCTACCCTGACTCTCCACTGCACTCTCGCCTCCTTCATCCCTCAGTGACCGAGCCCGACCCTGACTCTCCACTACACACTCGCCTCCTTCATCCCTCAGTGACCTAGCCCGACCCTGACTCTCCACTGCACACTCGCCTCCTTCATCCCTCTGTGACCTAGCCCGACCTTGAGTCTCCACTGCACACTCGCCTCCTCCATCCCTCTGTGACCTAGCCCGACCCTGACTCTCCACTGCATTCTCGCCTCCTTCATCCCTCTGTGACCTAGCCCGACCCTGACTCTCCACTGCACACTCGCCTCCTCCATCCCTCAGTGACCTAGCCCGACCCTGACTCTCCACTGCATTCTCGCCTCCTTCATCCCTCTGTGACCTAGCCCGACCCTGACTCTCCACTGCACACTCGCCTCCTCCATCCTTCAGTGACCTCGCCCGACCCTGACTCTCCACTGCATTCTCGCCTCCTTCATCCCTCTGTGACCTAGCCTGACCCTGACTCTCCACTGCACACTCGCCTCCTTCATCCCGAAGTGACCTAGCCCGACCCTGACTCTCCACTGCACACTCGCCTCCTCCATCCCTCTGTGTCCTAGCCCGACCCTGACTCTCCACTGCACACTCGCCTCCTTCATCCCTCAGTGACCTAGCCCGACCCTGACTCTCCACTGCACACTCGCCTCCTTCAACCCTCAGTGACCTAGCCCGACCCTGAGTCTCCACTACACACTCGCCTCCTTCATCCCGAAGTGACCAAGCCCGGCCCTGACTCTCCACTGCACACTCGCCTCCTCCATCCTTCAGTGACCTCGCCCGACCCTGACTCTCCACTGCACACTCGCCTCCTTCATCCCTCAGTGACCTAGCCTGACACTGACTCTCCACTGCACACTCGCCTCCTTCATCCCTCAGTGACCTAGCCCGACCCTGACTCTCCACTGCACACTCGCCTCCTTCATCCCTCTGTGACCTAGCCCGACCTTGAGTCTCCACTGCACACTCGCCTCCTCCATCCTTCAGTGACCTCGCCCGACCCTGACTCTCCACTGCATTCTCGCCTCCTTCATCCCTCTGTGACCTAGCCCGACCCTGACTCTCCACTGCACACTCGCCTCCTCCATCCCTCAGTGACCTAGCCCGACCCGGACTCTCCACTACACACTCGCCTCCTTCATCCCTCAGTGACCTAGCCCGATCCTGACTCTCCACTGCACACTCGCCTCCTCCACCCTTCAGTGACCTCGCCCTACCCCGACTCGCCACAACACACTCGCCTCCTCCATCCCTCAGTGACCTAGCCCGACCCGGACTCTCCACGACACACTCGCCTCCTTCATCCCTCAGTGACCTTGCCCGACCCTGACTCTCCAGTGCACACTCCCCTCCTCCATCCCTCAGTGACCTAGCCCTACCCTGACTCTCCACTGCACACTCGCCTCCTTCATCCCTCAGTGACCTAGCCCTACCCTGACTCTCCACTACACACTCGCCTCCTTCATCCCTCAGTGACCTAGCCCGACCCTGACTCTCCACTGCACATTCGCCTCCTTCATCCCTCAGTGACCTAGCCCGACCCTGACGCTCCACTGCACACTCGCCTCCTTCATCCCTCAGTGACCTCGCCCGACCCTGAATCTCCACTGCACACTCGCCTCCTTCATCCCTCAGTGACCTATCCCGACCCTGAATCTCCACTGCACGCTCGCCTCCTTCATCCCTCAGTGACCTAGCCCGACCCTGACTCTCCACTACACACTCGCCTCCTTCATCCCTCAGTGACCTTGCCCGACCCTGACTCTCCACTGCACACTCGCCTCCTTCATCCCTCAGTGACCTAGCCCGACCCTGACTCTCCACTGCACACTCGCCTCCTTCATCCGTCAGTGACCTACCCGACCCTGACTCTCCACTGTACACTCGCCTCCTTCATCCCTCAGTGACCTAGCCCGACCCTGACTCTCCAGTGCACACTCGCCTCCTTCATCCATCAGTGACCTAGCCCGACCCTGACTCTCCACTACACACTCGCCTCCTTCATCCCTCAGTGACCTAGCCTGACCCTGACTCTCCACTGCACACTCGCCTCCTTCATCCCTCAGTGACCGAGCCTGACCCTGACTCTCCACTGCACACTCGCCTCCTTCATCCCTCAGTGACCTAGCCCGACCCTGACGCTCCACTGCACACTCGCCTCCTTCATCCCTCAGGGACCTTGCCCTACCCTGACACTCCACTGCACACTCGCCTCCTTCATCCCTCAGTGACTAAGCGCGACACTGACTCTCCACTGCACACTCACCTCCTTCATCCCTCAGTGACCTAGCCCGACCCTGACGCTCCACTGCACACTCGCCTCCTTCATCCCTCAGGGACCTAGCCCTACCCTGACACTTCACTGCACACTCGCCTCCTTCATCCCTCAGTGACCTAGCCCGACACTCACTCTCCACTGCACACTCGCCCCCTTCATCCCTCAGTGACTAAGCCCGACCCTGACTCTCCACTGCACACTCGCCTCCTCCATCCCTCAGTGACCTAGCCCGACCCTGACTCTCCACTACACACTCGCCTCCTTCATTCCTCAGTGACCTAGCCCTACCCTGACTCTCCACTGCACACTCGCCTCCTTCATCCCTCAGTGACCTAGCCCTACCCTGACTCTCCACTGCACACTCGCCTCCTTCATCCCTCAGTGACCTAGCCCTACCCTGACTCGCCACTGCACACTCACCTCCTTCATCCCTCAGTGACCGAGCCCGACCCTGACTCTCCACTGCACACTCGCCTCCTTCATCCCTCAGGGACCTTGCCCTACCCTGACACTCCACTGCACACTCGCCTCCTTCATCCCTCAGTGACTGAGCCCGACACTCACTCTCCACTGCACACTCGCCCCCTTCATCCCTCAGTGACTAAGCCCGACCCTGACTCTCCACTGCACACTCGCCTCCTCCATCCCTCAGTGACCTAGCCCGACCCTGACTCTCCACTACACACTCGCCTCCTTCATTCCTCAGTGACCTAGCCCTACCCTGACTCTCCACTGCACACTCGCCTCCTTCATCCCTCAGTGACCTAGCCCTACCCTGACTCTCCACTGCACACTCGCCTCCTTCATCCCTCAGTGACCTAGCCCTACCCTGACTCTCCACTGCACACTCGCCTCCTCCATCCCTCAGTGACCTAGCTCGACCCTGACTCTCCACTGCACACTCGCCTCCTCCATCCCTCAGTGACCTAGCTCGACCCTGACTCTCCCCTACACACTCGCCTCCTTCATCCCTCAGTGACCTAGCTCGACCCTGACTCTCCACTGCACACTCGCCTCCTCCATCCCTCAGTGACCTAGCTCGACCCTGACTCTCCACTGCACACTTGCCTCCTTCATTCCTCCGTGACCTAGCCCGACCCTGAGTCTCCACTGCACACTCGCCTCCTTCATCCCTCAGTGACCTAGCCCGACCCTGATTCTCCACTGCACACTCGCCCCCTCCGTCCTTCAGTGACCTCGCCCTACCCCGAATCTCCATTGCACTCTCGCCTCCTTCATCCCTCAGTGACCGAGCCCGACCCTGACTCTCCACTGCACACTCGCCTCCTTCATCCCTCAGTGACCTCGCCCGACCCTGACTCTCCACTGCACACTCGCCTCCTTCATCCCTCAGTGACCTCACCCGACCCTGACTCTCCACTGCACACTTGCCTCCTTCATCCCTCAGTGACCTCACCCGGCCCTGACTCTCCACTGCACACTCGCCTCCTTCATCCCTCTGTGACCTCGCCCGACCCTGAGTCTCCACTGCACACTCGCCTCCTCCATCCTTCAGTGACCTCGCCCTACCCCGAATCTCCACTGCACACTCGCCTCCTTCATCCCTCCGTGACCCAGCCCTACCCTGATTCTCCACTGCACACTCGCCTCCGTCATCCCTCAGTGACCCAGCCCGACACTGACTCTCCACTACACACTCGCCTCCTTCATCCCTCAGTGACCGAGCCCTAACCTGACTCCCCACTGCACACTCGCCTCCTTCATCCCTCCGTGACCCAGCCCTACCCTGATTCTCCACTGCACACTCGCCTCCGTCATCCCTCAGTGACCCAGCCCGACACTGACTCTCCACTGCACACTCGCCTCCTTCATCCCTCAGTGACCTCGCCTGACCCTGACTCTCCACTGCAAACTCGCCTCCTTCATCCCTCAGTGACCGAGCCCGACCCTGACTCTCCACTGCAAACTCGCCTCCTTCATCCCTCAGTGACCGAGCCCGACCCTGACTCTCCACTGAACACTCGCCTCCTTCATCCCTCAGTGACCTAGACCGACCCTGACTCTCCACTGCACACTCGCCTCCTTCATCCCTCAGTGACCGAGCCCGACCCTGACTCTCCACTGAACACTCGCCTCCTTCATCCCTCAGTGACCAAGACCGACCCTGACTCTCCACTGCACACCCGCCTCCTTCATCCCTCAGTGACCTAGCCCGACCCTGACACTCCACTACCCACTCGCCTCCTTCATCCCTCAGTGACCTAGACCGACCCTGACTCTCCACTGCACACTCGCCTCCTTCATCCCTCAGTGACCTCGCCCGACCCTGACTCTCCACTGCACACTCGCCTCCTTCATCCCTCAGTGACCTAGACCGACCCTGACTCTCCACTGCACACTCGCCTCCTTCATCCCTCAGTGACCTCGCCCGACCCTGACTCTCCACTGCATTCTCGCCTCCTCCATCGTTCAGTGAACTAGCCCGACCCTGACTCTCCACTGCACACTCGCCTCCTTCATCCCTCAGTGACCTCGCCCGACCCTGACTCTACACTGCATTCTCGCCTCCTCCATCGTTCAGTGACCTAGCCCGACCCTGACTCTTCACTGCACACTCGATTCCTTCATCCCTCAGTGACCTAGCCCGACCCTGACTCTCCACTGCACACTCGCCTCCTTCATCCCTCAGTGACCTCGCCCGACCCTGACTCTCCACTGCACACTCGCCTCCTTCATCTCTCAGTGACCTAGCCTGACCCTGACTCTCCACTGCACACTCGCCTCCTTCATCCCTCAGTGACCAAGCCCTACCCTGACTCTCCACTGCACACTCACCTCCTTCATCCCTCAGTGACCTCGCCTGACCCTGACTCTCCACTAC
Source organism: Somniosus microcephalus (assembly GCF_052327205.1). Taxonomy (NCBI): domain Eukaryota; kingdom Metazoa; phylum Chordata; class Chondrichthyes; order Squaliformes; family Somniosidae; genus Somniosus; species Somniosus microcephalus. The sequence goes on from NC_140990.1 coordinate 74,191,885, forward strand.
AAACTCGCCTCCTTCATCCTTCAGTGACCTCGCCCGACCCTGACTCTCCACTGCATTCTCGCCTCCTTCATCCCTCAGTGACCGAGCCCGACCCTGACTCTCCACTGCACGCTCGCCTCCTTCATCCCTCAGTGACCCAGCCCTACCCTGACTCTCCACTGCACACTCGCCTCCTTCATCCCTCAGTGACCTCGCTCGAACCTCAGTCTCCACAACACACTCGCCTCCTTCATCCCTCAGTGACCTAGCCCGACCCTGACGCCCCCCTGCACACTCGCCTCCTTCATCCCTCAGTGACCTCTCTCGACCCTGAATCTCCACTGCACGCTCGCCTCCTTCATCCCTCAGTGACCTAGCCTGACCCTGACTCTCCACTGCACACTTGCCTCCTTCATCCCTCAGTGACCTAGCCCTACCCTGACTCTCCACTGCACACTCGCCTCCTTCATCCCTCAGTGGCCTAGCCCGACCCTGACTCTCCACTACACACTCGCGTCATTCATCCCTCAGTGACCTAGCCCTACCCTGATTCTCCACTGTACACTCGCCTCCTTCATCCCTCAGTGACCTAGCCCTACCCTGACACTCCACTGCACACTCGCCTCCTTCATCCCTCAGTGACTAAGCCCGACCCTGACTCTCCACTGCACACTCGCCCCCTTCATCCCTCAGTGACTAAGCCCGACCCTGACTCTCCACTGCACACTCGCCCCCTTCATCCCTCAGTGACTAAGCCCGACCCTGACTCTCCACTGCACACTCGCCTCCTTCATCTCTCAGTGACCTAGCCCGACCCTGACTCCCCACTGCATACTCGCCTCCTTCATCTCTCAGTGACCTAGCCTGACCCTGAGTCTCCACTGCACACTCGCCTCCTTCATCCCTCAGTGACCGAGCCTGACCCTGACTCTCCACTGCACACTCGCCTCCTTCATTCCTAAGTGACCAAGCCCTGCCCTGACTCTCCACTGCACACTCGCCTCCTTCATCCCTTAGTGACCTAGCCCGACCCTGACTCACCACTGCACACTCGCCTCCTTCATCCCTCAGTGACCAAGCCCTACCCTGACTCTCCACTGCACACTCGCCTCCTTCATCCCTCAGTGACCGAGCCTGACCCTGACTCTCCACTGCACACTCGCCTCCTTCATTCCTAAGTGACCAAGCCCTGCCCTGACTCTCCACTGCACTCTCGCCTCCTTCATCCCTCAGTGACCGAGCCCGACCCTGACTCTCCACTACACACTCGCCTCCTTCATCCCCCAGTGAACTAGCCTGACACTGACTCTCCACTGCACACTCGCCTCCTTCATCCCTCAGTGACCTAGCCCTACCCTGACTCTCCACTGCACTCTCGCCTCCTTCATCCCTCAGTGACCTAGCCCGACCCCGAGTCTCCACTAAACACTCGCCTCCTCCAACCCTCTGTGACCTAGCCCGACCCAGACTCTCCACTGCACACTCGCCTCCTCCATCCTTCAGTGACCTAGCCCGACCCTGACTCTCCACTGCTCACACGCCTCCTCCATCCTTCAGTGACCTCGCCCTACCCCGAATCTCCATTGCACACTCGCCTCCTTCATCCCTCAGTGATCTAGCCCGAACCTGACTCTCCACTGCACTCTCGCCTCCTTCATCCCTCAGTGATCTAGCCCGACCCTGACTCTCCACTGCACACTCGCCTCCTTCATCCCTCAGTGACCTAGCCCTACCCTGACTCTCCACTGCACTCTCGCCTCCTTCATCCCTCAGTGACCGAGCCCGACCCTGACTCTCCACTGCACACTCGCCTCCTTCATCCCCCAGTGACCTATCCCGACCCTGACTATCCACTGCACTCTCGCCTCCTTCATCCCTCAGTGACCGAGCCCGACCCTGACTCTCCACTGCACACTCGCCTCCTTCATCCCTCAGTGCCCTAGCCTGACCCTGACTCTCCACTGCACACTCGCCTCCTTCATCCCTAAGTGACCAAGCCCGACCCTGACTCTCCACTACACACTCGCCTCCGTCATCCCTCACTGACCTAGCCCTACCCTGACTCTCCACTGCACACTCGCCTCCTTCATCCCTCAGTGACCTAGCCCGACCCTGACTCTCCACTGCACACTCGCCTCCTTCATCCCTCAGTGACCAAGCCCGACCCTGACTCTCCACTGCACACTCGCCTCCTTCATCCCGAAGTGACCAAGCCCGACCCTGACTCTCCACTGCACACTCGCCTCCTTCAACCCTCAGTGACCTAGCCCGACCCTGAGTCTCCACTACACACTCGCCTCCTTCATCCCGAAGTGACCAAGCCCGACCCTGACTCTCCACTGCACACTCGCCTCCTCCATCCTTCAGTGACCTCGCCCGACCCTGACTCTCCACTGCACACTCGCCTCCTTCATCCCTCAGTGACCTAGCCTGACACTGACTCTCCACTGCACACTCGCCTCCTTCATCCCTCAGTGACCTAGCCCTACCCTGACTCTCCACTGCACTCTCGCCTCCTTCATCCCTCAGTGACCGAGCCCGACCCTGACTCTCCACTACACACTCGCCTCCTTCATCCCTCAGTGACCTAGCCCGACCCTGACTCTCCACTGCACACTCGCCTCCTTCATCCCTCTGTGACCTAGCCCGACCTTGAGTCTCCACTGCACACTCGCCTCCTCCATCCCTCTGTGACCTCACCCGGCCCTGACTCTCCACTGCACACTCGCCTCCTTCATCCCTCTGTGACCTCGCCCGACCCTGAGTCTCCACTGCACACTCGCCTCCTCCATCCTTCAGTGACCTCGCCCTACCCCGAATCTCCACTGCACACTCGCCTCCTTCATCCCTCCGTGACCCAGCCCTACCCTGATTCTCCACTGCACACTCGCCTCCGTCATCCCTCAGTGACCCAGCCCGACACTGACTCTCCACTACACACTCGCCTCCTTCATCCCTCAGTGACCGAGCCCTAACCTGACTCCCCACTGCACACTCGCCTCCTTCATCCCTCCGTGACCCAGCCCTACCCTGATTCTCCACTGCACACTCGCCTCCGTCATCCCTCAGTGACCCAGCCCGACACTGACTCTCCACTACACACTCACCTCCTTCATCCCTCAGTGACCTCGCCTGACCCTGACTCTCCACTGCAAACTCGCCTCCTTCATCCCTCAGTGACCGAGCCCGACCCTGACTCTCCACTGCAAACTCGCCTCCTTCATCCCTCAGTGACCGAGCCCGACCCTGACTCTCCACTGAACACTCGCCTCCTTCATCCCTCAGTGACCTAGAACGACCCTGACTCTCCACTGCACACTTGCCTCCTTCATCCCTCAGTGACCGAGCCCGACCCTGACTCTCCACTGAACACTCGCCTCCTTCATCCCTCAGTGACCAAGACCGACCCTGACTCTCCACTGCACACCCGCCTCCTTCATCCCTCAGTGACCTAGCCCGACCCTGACACTCCACTACCCACTCGCCTCCTTCATCCCTCAGTGACCTAGACCGACCCTGACTCTCCACTGCACACTCGCCTCCTTCATCCCTCAGTGACCTCGCCCGACCCTGACTCTCCACTGCACACTCGCCTCCTTCATCCCTCAGTGACCTAGACCGACCCTGACTCTCCACTGCACACTCGCCTCCTTCATCCCTCAGTGACCTCGCCCGACCCTGACTCTCCACTGCATTCTCGCCTCCTCCATCGTTCAGTGAACTAGCCCGACCCTGACTCTCCACTGCACACTCGCCTCCTTCATCCCTCAGTGACCTCGCCCGACCCTGACTCTCCACTGCATTCTCGCCTCCTCCATCGTTCAGTGACCTAGCCCGACCCTGACTCTTCACTGCACACTCGATTCCTTCATCCCTCAGTGACCTAGCCCGACCCTGACTCTCCACTGCACACTCGCCTCCTTCATCCCTCAGTGACCTCGCCCGACCCTGACTCTCCACTGCACACTCGCCTCCTTCATCTCTCAGTGACCTAGCCTGACCCTGACTCTCCACTGCACACTCGCCTCCTTCATCCCTCAGTGACCAAGCCCTACCCTGACTCTCCACTGCACACTCACCTCCTTCATCCCTCAGTGACCTCGCCTGACCCTGACTCTCCACTACAAACTCGCCTCCTTCATCCTTCAGTGACCTCGCCCGACCCTGACTCTCCACTGCATTCTCGCCTCCTTCATCCCTCAGTGACCGAGCCCGACCCTGACTCTCCACTGCACGCTCGCCTCCTTCATCCCTCAGTGACCCAGCCCGACCCTGACTGTCCACTGCACACTCGCCTCCTTCATCCCTCAGTGACCTAGCCCTACCCTGACTCTCCACTGCACACTCGCCTCCTTCATCCCTCAGTGACCTCGCTCGAACCTCAGTCTCCACAACACACTCGCCTCCTTCATCCCTCAGTGACCTAGCCCGACCCTGACGCCCCCCTGCACACTCGCCTCCTTCATCCCTCAGTGACCTCTCTCGACCCTGAATCTCCACTGCACGCTCGCCTCCTTCATCCCTCAGTGACCTAGCCTGACCCTGACTCTCCACTGCACACTTGCCTCCTTCATCCCTCAGTGACCTAGCCCTACCCTGACTCTCCACTGCACACTCGCCTCCTTCATCCCTCAGTGGCCTAGCCCGACCCTGACTCTCCACTACACACTCGCGTCATTCATCCCTCAGTGACCTAGCCCTACCCTGATTCTCCACTGTACACTCGCCTCCTTCATCCCTCAGTGACCTAGCCCTACCCTGACACTCCACTGCACACTCGCCTCCTTCATCCCTCAGTGACTAAGCCCGACCCTGACCCTCCACTGCACACTCGCCCCCTTCATCCCTCAGTGACTAAGCCCGACCCTGACTCTCCACTGCACACTCGCCTCCTTCATCTCTCAGTGACCTAGCCCGACCCTGACTCTCCACTGCACACTCGCCCCCTTCATCCCTCAGTGACTAAGCCCGACCCTGACTCTCCACTGCACACTCGCCTCCTTCATCTCTCAGTGACCTAGCCCGACCCTGACTCCCCACTGCACACTCGCCTCCTTCATCTCTCAGTGACCTAGCCTGACCCTGAGTCTCCACTGCACACTCGCCTCCTTCATCCCTCAGTGACCGAGCCTGACCCTGACTCTCCACTGCACACTCGCCTCCTTCATTCCTAAGTGACCAAGCCCTGCCCTGACTCTCCACTGCACACTCGCCTCCTTCATCCCTTAGTGACCTAGCCCGACCCTGACTCACCACTGCACACTCGCCTCCTTCATCCCTCAGTGACCAAGCCCTACCCTGACTCTCCACTGCACACTCGCCTCCTTCATCCCTCAGTGACCGAGCCTGACCCTGACTCTCCACTGCACACTCGCCTCCTTCATTCCTAAGTGACCAAGCCCGACCCTGACTCACCACTGCACACTCGCCTCCTTCATCCCTCAGTGACCAAGCCCTACCCTGACTCTCCACTGCACACTCGCCTCCTTCATCCCTCAGTGACCGAGCCTGACCCTGACTCTCCACTGCACACTCGCCTCCTTCATTCCTAAGTGACCAAGCCCTGCCCTGACTCTCCACTGCACACTCGCCTCCTTCATCCCTTAGTGACCTAGCCCGACCCTGACTCACCACTGCACACTCGCCTCCTTCATCCCTCAGTGACCAAGCCCTACCCTGACTCACCACTGCACACTCGCCTCCTTCATCCCCCAGTGACCGAGCCCGACCCTGACTCTCCACTACACACTCGCCTCCTTCATCCCCCAGTGAACTAGCCTGACACTGACTCTCCACTGCACACTCGCCTCCTTCATCCCTCAGTGACCTAGCCCTACCCTGACTCTCCACTGCACTCTCGCCTCCTTCATCCCTCAGTGACCTAGCCCGACCCCGAGTCTCCACTAAACACTCGCCTCCTCCAACCCTCTGTGACCTAGCCCGACCCAGACTCTCCACTGCACACTCGCCTCCTCCATCCTTCAGTGACCTAGCCCGACCCTGACTCTCCACTGCTCACACGCCTCCTCCATCCTTCAGTGACCTCGCCCTACCCCGAATCTCCATTGCACACTCGCCTCCTTCATCCCTCAGTGATCTAGCCCGAACCTGACTCTCCACTGCACTCTCGCCTCCTTCATCCCTCAGTGATCTAGCCCGACCCTGACTCTCCACTGCACACTCGCCTCCTTCATCCCTCAGTGACCTAGCCCTACCCTGACTCTCCACTGCACTCTCGCCTCCTTCATCCCTCAGTGACCGAGCCCGACCCTGACTCTCCACTGCACACTCGCCTCCTTCATCCCCCAGTGACCTATCCCGACCCTGACTATCCACTGCACTCTCGCCTCCTTCATCCCTCAGTGACCGAGCCCGACCCTGAATCTCCACTGCACACTCGCCTCCTTCATCCCTCAGTGCCCTAGCCTGACCCTGACTCTCCACTGCACACTCGCCTCCTTCATCCCTAAGTGACCAAGCCCGACCCTGACTCTCCACTACACACTCGCCTCCGTCATCCCTCACTGACCTAGCCCTACCCTGACTCTCCACTGCACACTCGCCTCCTTCATCCCTCAGTGACCTAGCCCGACCCTGACTCTCCACTGCACACTCGCCTCCTTCATCCCTCAGTGACCAAGCCCGACCCTGACTCTCCACTGCACACTCGCCTCCTTCATCCCGAAGTGACCAAGCCCGACCCTGACTCTCCACTGCACACTCGCCTCCTTCAACCCTCAGTGACCTAGCCCGACCCTGAGTCTCCACTACACACTCGCCTCCTTCATCCCGAAGTGACCAAGCCCGACCCTGACTCTCCACTGCACACTCGCCTCCTCCATCCTTCAGTGACCTCGCCCGACCCTGACTCTCCACTGCACACTCGCCTCCTTCATCCCTCAGTGACCTAGCCTGACACTGACTCTCCACTGCACACTCGCCTCCTTCATCCCTCAGTGACCTAGCCCTACCCTGACTCTCCACTGCACTCTCGCCTCCTTCATCCCTCAGTGACCGAGCCCGACCCTGACTCTCCACTACACACTCGCCTCCTTCATCCCTCAGTGACCTAGCCCGACCCTGACTCTCCACTGCACACTCGCCTCCTTCATCCCTCTGTGACCTAGCCCGACCTTGAGTCTCCACTGCACACTCGCCTCCTCCATCCCTCTGTGACCTAGCCCGACCCTGACTCTCCACTGCACACTCGCCTCCTTCATCCCTCAGTGACCTAGCCCGACCCTGACTCTCCACTACACACTCGCCTCCTTCATCCCTCAGTGACCTAGCCCGACCCTGACTCTCCACTGCATTCTCGCCTCCTTCATCCCTCTGTGACCTAGCCCGACCCTGACTCTCCACTGCACACTCGCCTCCTCCATCCCTCAGTGACCTAGCCCGACCCTGACTCTCCACTGCATTCTCGCCTCCTTCATCCCTCTGTGACCTAGCCCGACCCTGACTCTCCACTGCACACTCGCCTCCTCCATCCTTCAGTGACCTCGCCCGACCCTGACTCTCCACTGCATTCTCGCCTCCTTCACCCCTCTGTGACCTAGCCCGACCCTGACTCTCCACTGCACACTCGCCTCCTCCATCCCTCAGTGACCTAGCCCGACCCGGACTCTCCACTACACACTCGCCTCCTTCATCCCTCAGTGACCTAGGCCGACCCTGACTCTCCACTGCACACTCGCCTCCTTCACCCTTCAGTGACCTCGCCCTACCCCGACTCTCCACTACACACTCGCCTCCTCCATCCCTCAGTGACCTAGCCCGACCCGGACTCGCCACTACACACTCGCCTCTTTCATCCCTCAGTGACCTTGCCCGACCCTGACTCTCCACTGCACACTCCCCTCCTCCATCCCTCAGTGACCTAGCCCTATCCTGACTCTCCACTACACACTCGCCTCCTTCATCCCTCAGTGACCTAGCCCGACCCTGACTCTCCACTGCACACTCGCCTCCTTCATCCCTCAGTGACCTAGCCCGACCCTGACGCTCCACTGCACACTCGCCTCCTTCATCCCTCAGTGACCTCGCCCGACCCTGAATCTCCACTACACACTCGCCTCCTTCATCCCTCAGTGACCTATCCCGACCCTGACTCTCCACTGCATGCTCGCCTCCTTCATCCCTCAGTGACCACGCCCGACCCTGACTCTCCACTGCACACTCGCCTCCTTCATCCCTCAGTGACCACGCCCGACCCTGACTCTCCACTGCACACTCGCCTCCTTCATCCATCAGTAACCTAGCCCGACCCTGACTCTCCACTACACACTCGCCTCCTTCATCCCTCAGTGACCTAGCCCGACCCTGACTCTCCACTGCACACTCGCCTCCTTCATCCCTCAGTGACCGAGCCTGACCCTGACTCTCCACTGCACACTCGCCTCCTTCATCCCTCAGTGACCTAGCCCGACCCTGACGCTCCACTGCACACTCGCCTCCTTCATCCCTCAGGGACCTAGCCCTACCCTGACACTCCACTGCACACTCGCCTCCTTCATCCCTCAGTGACTAAGCCCGACACTGACTCTCCACTGCACACTCACCTCCTTCATCCCTCAGTGACCTAGCCCGACCCTGACGCTCCACTGCACACTCGCCTCCTTCATCCCTCAGGGACCTAGCCCTACCCTGACACTTCACTGCACACTCGCCTCCTTCATCCCTCAGTGACCTAGCCCGACCCTGACTCTCCACTGCACACTCGCCTCCTTCATCCCTCAATGACCTAGCCACACCCTGACTCTCCACTGCACACTCGCCTCCTTCATCCCTTAGTGACCTAGCCCTACCCTGACTCACCACTGCACACTCGCCTCCTTCATCCCCCAGTGACCTATCCCGACCCTGACTATCCACTGCACTCTGGCCTCCTTCATCCCTCAGTGACCGAACCCGACCCTGACTCTCCACTACACACTCGCCTCCTTCATCCCTCAGTGACCTAGCCTGACCCTGACTCTCCACTGCACACTCGCCTCCTTCATCCCTAAGTGACCAAGCCCGACCCTGACTCTCCACTACACACTCGCCTCCGTCATCCCTCACTGACCTAGCCCTACCCTGACTCTCCACTGCACACTCGCCTCCTTCATCCCTCAGTGACCTAGCCCGACCCTGACTCTCCACTGCACACTCGCCTCCTTCATCCCTCAGTGACCAAGCCCGACCCTGACTCTCCACTGCACACTCGCCTCCTTCATCCCGAAGTGACCAAGCCCGACCCTGACTCTCCACTGCACACTCGCCTCCTTCAACCCTCAGTGACCTAGCCCGACCCTGAGTCTCCACTACACACTCGCCTCCTTCATCCCGAAGTGACCAAGCCCGACCCTGACTCTCCACTGCACACTCGCCTCCTCCATCCTTCAGTGACCTCGCCCGACCCTGACTCTCCACTGCACACTCGCCTCCTTCATCCCTCAGTGACCTAGCCTGACACTGACTCTCCACTGCACACTCGCCTCCTTCATCCCTCAGTGACCTAGCCCTACCCTGACTCTCCACTGCACTCTCGCCTCCTTCATCCCTCAGTGACCGAGCCCGACCCTGACTCTCCACTACACACTCGCCTCCTTCATCCCTCAGTGACCGAGCCCGACCCTGACTCTCCACTGCACACTCGCCTCCTTCATCCCTCTGTGACCTAGCCCGACCTTGAGTCTCCACTGCACACTCGCCTCCTCCATCCCTCTGTGACCTAGCCCGACCCTGACTCTCCACTGCATTCTCGCCTCCTTCATCCCTCTGTGACCTAGCCCGACCCTGACTCTCCACTGCACACTCGCCTCCTCCATCCCTCAGTGACCTAGCCCGACCCTGACTCTCCACTGCATTCTCGCCTCCTTCATCCCTCTGTGACCTAGCCCGACCCTGACTCTCCACTGCACACTCGCCTCCTCCATGCTTCAGTGACCTCGCCCGACCCTGACTCTCCACTGCATTCTCGCCTCCTTCATCCCTCAGTGACCTAGCCCGACCCTGACTCTCCACTGCACACTCGCCTCCTCCATCCCTCAGTGACCTAGCCCGACCCGGACTCTCCACTACACACTCGCCTCCTTCATCCCTCAGTGACCTAGCCCGACCCTGACTCTCCACTGCACACTCGCCTCCTCCACCCTTCAGTGACCTCGCCCTACCCCGACTCTCCACTACACACTCGCCTCCTCCATCCCTCAGTGACCTAGCCCGACCCGGACTCTCCACTACACACTCGCCTCCTTCATCCCTCAGTGACCTTGCCCGACCCTGACTCTCCACTGCACACTCCCCTCCTCCATCCCTCAGTGACCTAGCCCTACCCTGACTCTCCACTGCACACTCGCCTCCTTCATCCCTCAGTGACCTAGCCCTACCCTGACTCTCCACTACACACTCACCTCCTCCATCCCTGTGAACTAGCCCTACCCTGACTCTCCACTGCACACTCGCCTCCTTCATCCCTCAGTGACCTAGCCCTACCCTGACTCTCCACTACACACTCGCCTCCTTCATCCCTCAGTGACCTAGCCCGACCCTGACTCTCCACTACACACTCGCCTCCTTCATCACTAAGTGACCTACCCCAACCCTGACTCTCCACTACACACTCGCCTCCTTCATTCCTCAGTGACCTAGCCTGACCCTGACTCTCCACTGCACACTCGCCTCCTTCATCCCTCAGTGACCTAGCCAGACCCTGACTCTCCACTGCACACTCGCCTCCTTCATCCCTTAGTGACCTAGCCCTACCCTGACTCACCACTGCACACTCGCCTCCTTCATCCCCCAGTGACCTATCCCGACCCTGACTATCCACTGCACTCTCGCCTCCTTCATCCCTCAGTGACCGAGCCCGACCCTGACTCTCCACTGCACACTCGCCTCCTTCATCCCTCAGTGACCTAGCCTGACCCTGACTCTCCACTGCACACTCGCCTCCTTCATCCCTAAGTGACCAAGCCCGACCCTGACTCTCCACTACACACTCGCCTCCGTCATCCCTCACTGACCTAGCCCTACCCTGACTCTCCACTGCACACTCGCCTCCTTCATCCCTCAGTGACCTAGCCCGACCCTGACTCTCCACTGCACACTCGCCTCCTTCATCTCTCAGTGACCAAGCCCGACCCTGACTCTCCACTGCACACTCGCCTCCTTCATCCCGAAGTGACCAAGCCCGACCCTGACTCTCCACTGCACACTCGCCTCCTTCAACCCTCAGTGACCTAGCCCGACCCTGAGTCTCCACTACACACTCGCCTCCTTCATCCCGAAGTGACCAAGCCCGACCCTGACTCTCCACTGCACACTCGCCTCCTCCATCCTTCAGTGACCTCGCCCGACCCTGACTCTCCACTGCACACTCGCCTCCTTCATCCCTCAGTGACCTAGCCTGACACTGACTCTCCACTGCACACTCGCCTCCTTCATCCCTCAGTGACCTAGCCCTACCCTGACTCTCCACTGCACTCTCGCCTCCTTCATCCCTCAGTGACCGAGCCCGACCCTGACTCTCCACTACACACTCGCCTCCTTCATCCCTCAGTGACCTAGCCCGACCCTGACTCTCCACTGCACACTCGCCTCCTTCATCCCTCTGTGACCTAGCCCGACCTTGAGTCTCCACTGCACACTCGCCTCCTCCATCCCTCTGTGACCTAGCCCGACCCTGACTCTCCACTGCATTCTCGCCTCCTTCATCCCTCTGTGACCTAGCCCGACCCTGACTCTCCACTGCACACTCGCCTCCTCCATCCCTCAGTGACCTAGCCCGACCCTGACTCTCCACTGCATTCTCGCCTCCTTCATCCCTCTGTGACCTAGCCCGACCCTGACTCTCCACTGCACACTCGCCTCCTCCATCCTTCAGTGACCTCGCCCGACCCTGACTCTCCACTGCATTCTCGCCTCCTTCATCCCTCAGTGACCTAGCCCGACCCTGACTCTCCACTGCACACTCGCCTCCTCCATCCCTCAGTGACCGAGCCCGACCCGGACTCTCCACTACACACTCGCCTCCTTCATCCCTCAGTGACCTAGGCCGACCCTGACTCTCCACTGCACACTCGCCTCCTCCACCCTTCAGTGACCTCGCCCTACCCCGACTCTCCACTACACACTCGCCTCCTCCATCCCTCAGTGACCTAGCCCGACCCGGACTCTCCACTACACACTCGCCTCTTTCATCCCTCAGTGACCTTGCCCGACCCTGACTCTCCACTGCACACTCCCCTCCTCCATCCCTCAGTGACCTAGCCCTACCCTGACTCTCCACTGCACACTCGCCTCCTTCATCCCTCAGTGACCTAGCCCTACCCTGACTCTCCACTACACACTCGCCTCCTTTATCCCTCAGTGACCTAGCCCGACCCTGACTCTCCACTGCACACTCGCCTCCTTCATCCCTCAGTGACCTAGCCCGACCCTGACGCTCCACTGCACACTCGCCTCCTTCATCCCTCAGTGACCTCGCCCGACCCTGAATCTCCACTACACACTCGCCTCCTTCATCCCTCAGTGACCTATCCCGACCCTGACTCTCCACTGCACGCTCGCCTCCTTCATCCCTCAGTGACCTAGCCCGACCCTGACTCTCCACGACACACTCGCCTCCTTCATCCCTCAGTGACCGAGCCCGACCCTGACTCTCCACTGCACACTCGCCTCCTTCATCCCTCAGTGACCTAGCCCGACCCTGACTCTCCACTGCACACTCGCCTCCTTCATCCGTCAGTGACCTAGCCCGACCCTGACTCTCCACTGTACACTCGCCTCCTTCATCCCTCAGTGACCTAGCCCGACCCTGACTCTCCACTGCACACTCGCCACCTTCATCCATCAGTGACCTAGCCCGACCCTGACTCTCCACGACACACTCGCCTCCTTCATCCCTCAGTGACCTAGCCCGACCCTGACTCTCCACTGCACACTCGCCTCCTTCATCCCTCAGTGACCGAGCCTGACCCTGACTCTCCACTGCACACTCGCCTCCTTCATCCCTCAGTGACCTAGCCCGACCCTGACGCTCCACTGCACACTCGCCTCCTTCATCCCTCAGGGACCTAGCCCTACCCTGACACTTCACTGCACACTCGCCTCCTTCATCCCTCAGTGACCTAGCCCGACCCTGACTCTCCACTGCACACTCGCCTCCTTCATCCCTCAGTGACCTAGCCAGACCCTGACTCTCCACTGCACACTCGCCTCCTTCATCCCTTCGTGACCTAGCCCTACCCTGACTCACCACTGCACACTCGCCTCCTTCATCCCCCAGTGACCTATCCCGACCCTGACTATCCACTGCACTCTCGCCTCCTTCATCCCTCAGTGACCGAGCCCGACCCTGACTCTCCACTGCACACTCGCCTCCTTCATCCCTCAGTGACCTAGCCTGACCCTGACTCTCCACTGCACACTCGCCTCCTTCATCCCTAAGTGACCTAGCCCTACCCTGACTCTCCACTGCACACTCGCCTCCTTCATCCCTCAGTGACCTAGCCCGACCCTGACTCTCCACTGCACACTCGCCTCCTTCATCCCTCAGTGACCTAGCCCGACCCTGAGTCTCCACTACACACTCGCCTCCTTCATCCCGAAGTGACCAAGCCCGACCCTGACTCTCCACTGCACACTCGCCTCCTCCATCCTTCAGTGACCTCGCCCGACCCTGACTCTCCACTGCACACTCGCCTCCTTCATCCCTCAGTGACCTAGCCTGACACTGACTCTCCACTGCACACTCGCCTCCTTCATCCCTCAGTGACCTAGCCCTACCCTGACTCTCCACTGCACTCTCGCCTCCTTCATCCCTCAGTGACCGAGCCCGACCCTGACTCTCCACTACACACTCGCCTCCTTCATCCCTCAGTGACCTAGCCCGACCCTGACTCTCCACTGCACACTCGCCTCCTTCATCCCTCTGTGACCTAGCCCGACCTTGAGTCTCCACTGCCCACTCGCCTCCTCCATCCCTCTGTGACCTAGCCCGACCCTGACTCTCCACTGCATTCTCGCCTCCTTCATCCCTCTGTGACCTAGCCCGACCCTGACTCTCCACTGCACACTCGCCTCCTCCATCCCTCAGTGACCTAGCCCGACCCTGACTCTCCACTGCATTCTCGCCTCCTTCATCCCTCTGTGACCTAGCCCGACCCTGACTCTCCACTGCACATTCGCCTCCTCCATCCTTCAGTGACCTCGCCCGACCCTGACTCTCCACTGCATTCTCGCCTCCTTCATCCCTCAGTGACCTAGCCCGACCCTGACTCTCCACTGCACACTCGCCTCCTCTATCCCTCAGTGACCGAGCCCGACCCGGACTCTCCACTACACACTCGCCTCCTTCATCCCTCAGTGACCTAGGCCGACCCTGACTCTCCACTGCACACTCGCCTCCTCCACCCTTCAGTGACCTCGCCCTACCCCGACTCTCCACTACACACTCGCCTCCTCCATCCCTCAGTGACCTAGCCCGACCCGGACTCTCCACTACACACTCGCCTCTTTCATCCCTCAGTGACCTTGCCCGACCCTGACTCTCCACTGCACACTCCCCTCCTCCATCCCTCAGTGACCTAGCCCTACCCTGACTCTCCACTGCACACTCGCCTCCTTCATCCCTCAGTGACCTAGCCCTACCCTGACTCTCCACTACACACTCGCCTCCTTTATCCCTCAGTGACCTAGCCCGACCCTGACACTCCACTGCACACGAGCCTCCTTCATCCCTCAGTGACCTAGCCCGACCCTGACGCTCCACTGCACACTCGCCTCCTTCATCCCTCAGTGACCTCGCCCGACCCTGAATCTCCACTACACACTCGCCTCCTTCATCCCTCAGTGACCTATCCCGACCCTGACTCTCCACTGCACGCTCGCCTCCTTCATCCCTCAGTGACCTAGCCCGACCCTGACTCTCCACGACACACTCGCCTCCTTCATCCCTCAGTGACCTAGCCCGACCCTGACTCTCCACTGCACACTCGCCTCCTTCATCCCTCAGTGACCTAGCCCGACCCTGACTCTCCACTGCACACTCGCCTCCTTCATCCGTCAGTGACCTAGCCCGACCCTGACTCTCCACTGTACACTCGCCTCCTTCATCCCTTAGTGACCTAGCCCGACCCTGACTCTCCACTGCACACTCGCCACCTTCATCCATCAGTGACCTAGCCCGACCCTGACTCTCCACGACACACTCGCCTCCTTCATCCCTCAGTGACCTAGCCCGACCCTGACTCTCCACTGCACACTCGCCTCCTTCATCCCTCAGTGACCTAGCCCGACCCTGACGCTCCACTGCACACTCGCCTCCTTCATCCCTCAGGGACCTAGCCCTACCCTGACACTCCACTGCACACTCGCCTCCTTCATCCCTCAGTGACTAAGCCCGACACTGACTCTCCACTGCACACTCACCTCCTTCATCCCTCAGTGACCTAGCCCGACCCTGACGCTCCACTGCACACTCGCCTCCTTCATCCCTCAGGGACCTAGCCCTACCCTGACACTTCACTGCACACTCGCCTCCTTCATCCCTCAGTGACCTAGCCCGACCCTGACTCTCCACTGCACACTCGCCTCCTTCATCCCTCAGTGACCTAGCCAGACCCTGACTCTCCACTGCACACTCGCCTCCTTCATCCCTTCGTGACCTAGCCCTACCCTGACTCACCACTGCACACTCGCCTCCTTCATCCCCCAGTGACCTATCCCGACCCTGACTATCCACTGCACTCTGGCCTCCTTCATCCCTCAGTGACCGAGCCCGACCCTGACTCTCCACTACACACTCGTCTCCTTCATCCCTCAGTGACCTAGCCTGACCCTGACTCTCCACTGCACACTCGCCTCCTTCATCCCTAAGTGACCAAGCCCGACCCTGACTCTCCACTACACACTCGCCTCCGTCATCCCTCACTGACCTAGCCCTACCCTGACTCTCCACTGCACACTCGCCTCCTTCATCCCTCAGTGACCTAGCCCGACCCTGACTCTCCACTGCACACTCGCCTCCTTCATCCCTCAGTGACCAAGCCCGACCCTGACTCTCCACTGCACACTCGCCTCCTTCATCCCGAAGTGACCAAGCCCGACCCTGACTCTCCACTGCACACTCGCCTCCTTCAACCCTCAGTGACCTAGCCCGACCCTGAGTCTCCACTACACACTCGCCTCCTTCATCCCGAAGTGACCAAGCCCGACCCTGACTCTCCACTGCACACTCGCCTCCTCCATCCTTCAGTGACCTCGCCCGACCCTGACTCTCCACTGCACACTCGCCTCCTTCATCCCTCAGTGACCTAGCCTGACACTGACTCTCCACTGCACACTCGCCTCCTTCATCCCTCAGTGACCTAGCCCTACCCTGACTCTCCACTGCACTCTCGCCTCCTTCATCCCTCAGTGACCGAGCCCGACCCTGACTCTCCACTACACACTCGCCTCCTTCATCCCTCAGTGACCGAGCCCGACCCTGACTCTCCACTGCACACTCGCCTCCTTCATCCCTCTGTGACCTAGCCCGACCTTGAGTCTCCACTGCACACTCGCCTCCTCCATCCCTCTGTGACCTAGCCCGACCCTGACTCTCCACTGCATTCTCGCCTCCTTCATCCCTCTGTGACCTAGCCCGACCCTGACTCTCCACTGCACACTCGCCTCCTCCATCCTTCAGTGACCTCGCCCGACCCTGACTCTCCACTGCATTCTCGCCTCCTTCATCCCTCAGTGACCTAGCCCGACCCTGACTCTCCACTGCACACTCGCCTCCTCCATCCCTCAGTGACCGAGCCCGACCCGGACTCTCCACTACAAACTCGCCTCCTTCATCCCTCAGTGACCTAGGCCGACCCTGACTCTCCACTGCACACTCGCCTCCTCCACCCTTCAGTGACCTCGCCCTACCCCGACTCTCCACTACACACTCGCCTCCTCCATCCCTCAGTGGCCTAGCCCGACCCGGACTCTCCACTACACACTCGCCTCTTTCATCCCTCATTGACCTTGCCCGACCCTGACTCTCCACTGCACACTCCCCTCCTCCATCCCTCAGTGACCTAGCCCTACCCTGACTCTCCACTGCACACTCGCCTCCTTCATCCCTCAGTGACCTAGCCCTACCCTGACTCTCCACTACACACTCGCCTCCTTTATCCCTCAGTGACCTAGCCCGACCCTGACTCTCCACTGCACACTCGCCTCCTTCATCCCTCAGTGACCTAGCCCGACCCTGACGCTCCACTGCACACTCGCCTCCTTCATCCCTCAGTGACCTCGCCCGACCCTGAATCTCCACTACACACTCGCCTCCTTCATCCCTCAGTGACCTATCCCGACCCTGACTCTCCACTGCACGCTCGCCTCCTTCATCCCTCAGTGACCTAGCCCGACCCTGACTCTCCACGACACACTCGCCTCCTTCATCCCTCAGTGACCTAGCCCGACCCTGACTCTCCACTGCACACTCGCCTCCTTCATCCCTCAGTGACCTAGCCCGACCCTGACTCTCCACTGCACACTCGCCTCCTTCATCCGTCAGTGACCTAGCCCGACCCTGACTCTCCACTGTACACTCGCCTCCTTCATCCCTCAGTGACCTAGCCCGACCCTGACTCTCCACTGCACACTCGCCACCTTCATCCATCAGTGACCTAGCCCGACACTGACTCTCCACGACACTCTCGCCTCCTTCATCCCTCAGTGACCTAGCCCGACCCTGACTCTCCACTGCACACTCGCCTCCTTCATCCCTCAGTGACCGAGCCTGACCCTGACTCTCCACTGCACACTCGCCTCCTTCATCCCTCAGTGACCTAGCCCGACCCTGACGCTCCACTGCACACTCGCCTCCTTCATCCCTCAGGGACCTAGCCCTACCCTGACACTCCACTGCACACTCGCCTCCTTCATCCCTCAGTGACTAAGCCCGACACTGACTCTCCACTGCACACTCACCTCCTTCATCCCTCAGTGACCTAGCCCGACCCTGACGCTCCACTGCACACTCGCCTCCTTCATCCCTCAGGGACCTAGCCCTACCCTGACACTTCACTGCACACTCGCCTCCTTCATCCCTCAGTGACCTAGCCCGACCCTGACTCTCCACTGCACACTCGCCTCCTTCATCCCTCAGTGACCTAGCCAGACCCTGACTCTCCACTGCACACTCGCCTCCTTCATCCCTTCGTGACCTAGCCCTACCCTGACTCACCACTGCACACTCGCCTCCTTCATCCCCCAGTGACCTATCCCGACCCTGACTATCCACTGCACTCTGGCCTCCTTCATCCCTCAGTGACCGAGCCCGACCCTGACTCTCCACTACACACTCGCCTCCTTCATCCCTCAGTGACCTAGCCTGACCCTGACTCTCCACTGCACACTCGCCTCCTTCATCCCTAAGTGACCAAGCCCGACCCTGACTCTCCACTACACACTCGCCTCCGTCATCCCTCACTGACCTAGCCCTACCCTGACTCTCCACTGCACACTCGCCTCCTTCATCCCTCAGTGACCTAGCCCGACCCTGACTCTCCACTGCACACTCGCCTCCTTCATCCCTCAGTGACCAAGCCCGACCCTGACTCTCCACTGCACACTCGCCTCCTTCATCCCGAAGTGACCAAGCCCGACCCTGACTCTCTACTGCACACTCGCCTCCTTCAACCCTCAGTGACCTAGCCCGACCCTGAGTCTCCACTACACACTCGCCTCCTTCATCCCGAAGTGACCAAGCCCGACCCTGACTCTCCACTGCACACTCGCCTCCTCCATCCTTCAGTGACCTCGCCCGACCCTGACTCTCCACTGCACACTCGCCTCCTTCATCCCTCAGTGACCTAGCCTGACACTGACTCTCCACTGCACACTCGCCTCCTTCATCCCTCAGTGACCTAGCCCTACCCTGACTCTCCACTGCACTCTCGCCTCCTTCATCCCTCAGTGACCGAGCCCGACCCTGACTCTCCACTACACACTCGCCTCCTTCATCCCTCAGTGACCGAGCCCGACCCTGACTCTCCACTGCACACTCGCCTCCTTCATCCCTCTGTGACCTAGCCCGACCTTGAGTCTCCACTGCACACTCGCCTCCTCCATCCCTCTGTGACCTAGCCCGACCCTGACTCTCCACTGCATTCTCGCCTCCTTCATCCCTCTGTGACCTAGCCCGACCCTGACTCTCCACTGCACACTCGCCTCCTCCATCCCTCAGTGACCTAGCCCGACCCTGACTCTCCACTGCATTCTCGCCTCCTTCACCCGACCCTGACTCTCCACTGCACACTCGCCTCCTCCATCCTTCAGTGACCTCGCCCGACCCTGACTCTCCACTGCATTCTCGCCTCCTTCATCCCTCAGTGACCTAGCCCGACCCTGACTCTCCACTGCACACTCGCCTCCTCCATCCCTCAGTGACCTAGCCCGACCCGGACTCTCCACTACACACTCGCCTCCTTCATCCCTCAGTGACCTAGCCCGACCCTGACTCTCCACTGCACACTCGCCTCCTCCACCCTTCAGTGACCTCGCCCTACCCCGACTCTCCACTACGCACTCGCCTCCTCCATCCCTCAGTGACCTAGCCCGACCCGGACTCTCCAGTGCACACTCGCCTCCTTCATCCCTCAGTGACCTTGCCCGACCCTGACTCTCCACTGCACACTCCCCTCCTCCATCCCTCAGTGACCTAGCCCTACCCTGACGCTCCACTGCACACTCGCCTCCTTCATCCCTCAGTGACCTAGCCCTACCCTGACTCTCCACTACACACTCGCCTCCTTCATCCCTCAGTGACCTAGCCCGACCCTGACTCTCCACTGCACACTCGCCTCCTTCATCCCTCAGTGACCTAGCCCGACCCTGACGCTCCACTGCACACTCGCCTCCTTCATCCCTCAGTGATCTCGCCCGACCCTGAATCTCCACTACACACTCGCCTCCTTCATCCCTCAGTGACCTAGCCCGACCCTGACTCTCCACTGCACACTCGCCTCCTTCATCCGTCAGTGACCTAGCCCGACTCTGACTCTCCACTGTACACTCGCCTCCTTCATCCCTCAGTGACCTAGCCCGACCCTGACTCTCCACTGCACACTCGCCTCCTTCATCCGTCAGTGACCTAGCCCGACTCTGACTCTCCACTGTACACTCGCCTCCTTCATCCCTCAGTGACCTAGCCCGACCCTGACTCTCCACTGCACACTCGCCTCCTTCATCCATCAGTGACCTAGCCCGACCCTGACTCTCCACTACACACTCGCCTCCTTCATCCCTCAGTGACCTAGCCCGACCCTGACTCTCCACTGCACACTCGCCTCCTTCATCCCTCAGTGACCGAGCCTGACCCTGACTCTCCACTGCACACTCGCCTCCTTCATCCCTCAGTGACTAAGCCCGACACTGACTCTCCACTGCACACTCACCTCCTTCATCCCTCAGTGACCTAGCCCGACCCTGACTCTCCACTCCACACTCGCCTCCTCCATCCCTCAGTGACCTAGCCCGACCCTGACGCTCCACTGCACACTCGCCTCCTTCATCCCTCAGGGACCTAGCCCTACCCTGACACTCCACTGCACACTCGCCTCCTTCATCCCTCAGTGACTAAGCCCGACACTGACTCTCCACTGCACACTCACCTCCTTCATCCCTCAGTGACCTAGCCCGACCCTGACTCTCCACTCCACACTCGCCTCCTCCATCCCTCAGTGACCTAGCCCGACCCTGACTCTCCACTACACACTCGCCTCCTTCATTCCTCAGTGACCTATCCCTACCCTGACTCTCCACTGCACACTCGCCTCCTTCATCCCTCAGTGACCTAGCCCTACCCTGACTCTCCACTGCACACTCACCTCCTTCATCCCTCAGTGACCTAGCCCTACCCTGACTCTCCACTGCACACTCGCCTCCTCCATCCCTCAGTGACCTAGCTCGACCCTGACTCTCCACTACACACTCGCCTCCTTCATTCCTCAGTGATCTAGCCCTACCCTGACTCTCCACTGCACACTCGCCTCCTTCATCCCTCAGTGACCTAGCCCGACCCTGATTCTCCACTGCACACTCGCCCCCTCCGTCCTTCAGCGACCTCGCCCTACCCCGAATCTCCATTGCACACTCGCCTCCTTCATCCCTCAGTGACCTAGCCCTACCCTGACTCTCCACTGCACTCTCGCCTCCTTCATCCCTCAGTGAACGAGCCCGACCCTGACTCTCCACTGCACCCTCGCCTCCTTCATCCCTCAGTGACCTCGCCCGACCCTGACTCTCCACTGCACACTCTCCTCCTTCATCCCTCTGTGACCTCGCCCGACCCTGAGTCTCCACTGCACACTCGCCTCCTCCATCCTTCAGTGACCTCGCCCGACCCTGACTCTCCACTGCATTCTCGCCTCCTTCATCCCTCTGTGACCTAGCCCAACCATGACTCTCCACTGCAAACTCGCCTCCTCCATCCTTCAGTGACCTCGCCCTACCCCGAATCTCCATTGCACACTCGCCTCCGTCATCCCTCAGTGACCCAGCCCGACACTGACTCTCCACTGCACACTCGCCTCCTTCATCCCTCAGTGACCGAGCCCTAACCTGACTCCCCACTGCACACTCGCCTCCTTCATCCCTCAGTGACCTCGCCTGACCCTGACTCTCCACTGCAAACTCGCCTCCTTCATCCCTCAGTGACCGAGTCCGACCCTGACTCTCCACTGAACACTCGCCTCCTTCATCCCTCAGTGACCTAGACCGACCCTGACTCTCCACTGCACACTCGCCTCCTTCATCCCTCAGTGACCTCGCCCGACCCTGACTCTCCACTGCACACTCGCCTCCTTCATCCCTCAGTGACCTAGACCGACCCTGACTCTCCACTGCACACTCGCCTCCTTCATCCCTCAGTGACCTCGCCCGACCCTGACTCTCTACTGCATTCTCGCCTCCTCCATCGTTCAGTGAACTAGCCCGACCCAGACTCTCCACTGCACACTCGCCTCCTCCATCCTTCAGTGACCTTGCCCGACCCTGACTCTCCACTGCTCACACGCCTCCTCCATCCTTCAGTGACCTCGCCCTACCCCGAATCTCCATTGCACACTCGCCTCCTTCATCCCTCAGTGACCTAGCTCGACCCTGACTCTCCACTGCTCACTCGCCTCCTTCATCCCTCAGTGATCTAGCCCGAACCTGACTCTCCACTGCACTCTCGCCTCCTTCATCCCTCAGTGATCTAGCCCGACCCTGACTCTCCACTGCACACTTGCCTCCTTCATCCCTCAGTGACCTAGCCCTACCCTGACTCTCCACTGCACACTCGCCTCCTTCATCCCTCAGTGACCTAGCCCTACCCTGACTCTCCACTGCATACTTGCCTCCTTCATCCCTCAGTGACCTAGCCTGACCCTGACTCTCCACTGCACACTCGCCTCCTTCATCCCTCAGTGACCTAGCTCGACCCTGACTCTCCACTGCTCACTCGCCTCCTTCATCCCTCAGTGACCTAGCCCGTCCCTGACTCTCCACTGCACACTCGCCTCCTTCATCCCTTAGTGACCTAGCCCGACCCTGACTTTCCACTACACACTCGCCTCCTTCATTACTCAGTGACCGAGCCTGACCCTGACTCTCCACTGCACACTCGCCTCCTTCATCCCTCAGTGACCGAGCCCGACCCTGACTCTCCACTGCACACTCGCCTCCTTCATCCCTCAGTGACCTAGCCTGACCCCGAGTCTCCACTACACACTCGCCTCCTTCATCCCTCAGTGACCGAGCCCGACCCTGACTCTCCACTACACACTCGCCTCCTTCATCCCTCAGTGACCTGGCCCGACCCTGACTCTCCACTGCACACTCGCCTCCTTCATCCCTCTGTGACCTGGCCCGACCCTGACTCTCCACTGCTCACTCGCCTCCTTCATCCCTCAGTGACCTAGCCCGACCCTGACTCTCCACTGCACACTCGCCTCCTTCATCCCTCAGTGACCAAGCCCGACCCTGACTGTCCACTACACACTCGCCTCCTCCATCCTTCATTGACCTCGCCCGACCCTGACTCTCCACTGCACACTCGCCTCCTTCATCCCTCAGTGACCTCGCCTGACCCTGAC
This sequence comes from Somniosus microcephalus, assembly GCF_052327205.1. Lineage (NCBI taxonomy): Eukaryota > Metazoa > Chordata > Chondrichthyes > Squaliformes > Somniosidae > Somniosus > Somniosus microcephalus. The sequence goes on from NC_140990.1 coordinate 74,214,969, forward strand.
TCTCCACTGCATACTCGCCTCCTTCATCCCTCAGTGACCAAGCCCTTCCCTGACTCTCCACTGCACACTCACCTCCTTCATCCCTCAGTGACCTAGCCCTACCCTGAATCTCCACTACACACTCGCCTCCTTCATCCTTCAGTGACCTCGCCCGACCCTGACTCTCCACTGCATTCTCGCCTCCTTCATCCCTCAGTGACCTAGCCCGACCCTGAGTCTCCACTGTACACTCGCCTCCTTCATCCCTCAGTGACCTAGCCCGACCCTGACTCTCCACTGCACACTCGCCTCCTTCGTCCCTCAGTGACCTAGCCCGACCCTGACTCTCCACTGCACACTCGCCTCCTTCATCCCTCAGTGACCTAGCCCGACCCTCAGTCTCCACTACACACTCGCCTCCTTCATCCCTCAGTGACCTAGCCCGACCCTGACGCTCCCCTGCACACTCGCTTCCTTCATCCCTCAGTGACCTCGCTCAACCCTGAATCTCCACTGCACACTTGCCTCCTTCATCCCTCAGTGACCTAGCCCTACCCTGGCTCTCCACTGCACACTCGCCTCCTTCATCCCTCAGTGACCTAGCCCGACCCTGACTCTCCACTGCACACTCGCCTCCTTCATCCCTCAGTGACCTAGCCCGACCCTGACACTCCACTACACACTCGCGTCATTCATCCCTCAGTGACCTAGCCCTACCCTGATTCTCCACTGTACACTCGCCTCCTTCATCCCTCAGTGACTAAGCCCGACCCTGACTCTCCACTGCACACTCGCCTCCTTCATCCCTCAGTGACTAAGCCCGACCCTGACTCTCCACTGCACACTCGCCCCCTTCATCCCTCAGTGACTAAGCCCGACCCTGACTCTCCACTGCACACTCGCCTCTTTCATCTCTCAGTGACCTAGCCCGACCCTGACTCTCCACTGCACACTCGCATCCTTCATCTCTCAGTGACCTAGCCTGACCCTGAGTCTCCACTGCACACTCGCCTCCTTCATCCCTCACTGACCTAGCCCTACCCTGACTCTCCACTGCACACTCGCCTCCTCCATCCCTCAGTGACCTAGCCCGACCCTGATTCTCCACTACACACTCGCCTCCTTCATCCCTCAGTGACCTAGCCATACCCTGACTCTCCACTGCACACTCGCCTCCTTCAGCCCTCAGTGACCTAGCCCTACCTTGACTCTCCACTGCACACTCGCCTCCTCCATCCCTCAGTGACCTAGCCCGACCCGGACTCTCCACTGCACACTCGCCTCCTTCATTCCTCAGTGACCTAGCCCTACCCTGACTCTCCACTGCACACTCGCCTCCTTCATCCCTCAGTGACCTAGCCCGACCCTGACTCTCCACTACACACTCGCCTCCTTCATCACTCAGTGACCTACCCCGACCCTGACTCTCCACTACACACTCGCCTCCTTCATCACTCAGTGACCTAGCCCTACCCTGACTCTCCACTGCACACTCGCCTCCTTCATCCCTCAATGATCTAGCCTGACCCTGACTCTCCACTGCACACTCGCCTCCTTCATCCCTCACTGACCTAGCCTGACCCTGACTCTCCACTGCACACTCGCCTCCTTCATTCCTCAGTGACCAAGCCCTGCCCTGACTCTCCACTGCACACTCGCCTCCTTCATCCCTTAGTGACCTAGCCCGACCCTGACTCTCCACTGCACACTCGCCTCCTTCATCCATTCGTGACCTAGCCCTACCCTGACTCACCACTGCACTCTCGCCTCCTTCATCCCTCAGTGACCGAACCCGACCCTGACTCTCCACTACACACTCGCCTCCTTCATCCCTCAGTGACCTAGCCTGACCCTGACTCTCCACTGCACCCTCGCCTCCTTCATCCCTCAGTGACCAAGCCCGACACTGACTCTCCACTGCACACTCGCTCCCTTCACCACTCAGTGACCTAACCTGACCCTGACTCTGCACTACACACTCGCCTCCTTCATCCCTCAGTGACCTAGCCTGACCCTGACTCTCCACTGCACACTCACCTCCTTCATCCCTCAGTGACCTCGCCCGACCCCGAGTCTCCACTGCACACTCGCCTCCTTCATCCCTCTGTGACCTAGCCCGACCCAGACTCTCCACTGCACACACGCCTCCTCCATCCTTCAGTGACCTCGCCCTACCCCGAATCTCCATTGCACACTCGCCTCCTTCATCCCTCAGTGACCGAGCCTGACCCTGACTCTCCACTGCACACTCACCTCCTTCATCCCTCAGTGACCTCGCCCTACCCCGAATCTCCACTGCACTCTCGCCTCCTTCATCCCTCAGTGACCTAGCCCGACCCTGACTCTCCACTACACACTCGCCTCCTTCATCCCTCAGTGACCTAGCCTGACCCTGACTCTCCACTGCACCCTCGCCTCCTTCATCCCTCAGTGACCATGCCCGACCCTGACTCTCCACTGCACACTCGCCTCCTTCATCCCTCAGTGACCTAGCCCTACCCTGACTCTCCACAGCACACTCGCCTCCTTCATCCCTCAGTGACCTAGCCCTACCCTGACTCTCCACTGCATACTTGCCTCCTTCATCCCTCAGTGACCTAGCCTGACCCTGACTCTCCACTGCACACTCGCCTCCTTCATCCCTCAGTGACCTAGCTCGACCCTGACTCTCCACTGCTCACTCGCCTCCTTCATCCCTCAGTGACCTAGCCCGTCCCTGACTCTCCACTGCACACTCGCCTCCTTCATCCCTTAGTGACCTAGCCCGACCCTGACTTTCCACTACACACTCGCCTCCTTCATTACTCAGTGACCGAGCCCGACCCTGACTCTCCACTGCACACTCGCCTCCTTCATCCCTCAGTGACCTAGCCTGACCCCGAGTCTCCACTACACACTCGCCTCCTTCATCCCTCAGTGACCGAGCCCGACCCTGACTCTCCACTACACACTCGCCTCCTTCATCCCTCAGTGACCTGGCCCGACCCTGACTCTCCACTGCACACTCGCCTCCTTCATCCCTCTGTGACCTGGCCCGACCCTGACTCTCCACTGCTCACTCGCCTCCTTCATCCCTCAGTGACCTAGCCCGACCCTGACTCTCCACTGCTCACTCGCCTCCTTCATCCCTCAGTGACCGAGCCCGACCCTGACTCTCCACTGCACACTCGCCTCCTTCATCCCTCAGTGACCAAGCCCGACCCTGACTGTCCACTGCACACTCGCCTCCTCCATCCTTCATTGACCTCGCCCGACCCTGACTCTCCACTGCACACTCGCCTCCTTCATCCCTCAGTGACCTCGCCTGACCCTGACTCTCCACTGCACACTCGCCTCCTTCATCCCTCAGTGACCAAGCCCTTCCCTGACTCTCCACTGCACACTCACCTCCTTCATCCCTCAGTGACCTAGCCCTACCCTGAATCTCCACTGCACGCTCGCCTCCTCCATCCTTCATTGACCTCGCCCGACCCTGACTCTCCACTGCACACTCGCCTCCTTCATCCCTCAGTGACCTCGCCCGACCCTGACTCTCCACTGCACACTCGCCTCCTTCATCCCTCAGTGACCTCGCCTGACCCTGACTCTCCACTGCACACTCGCCTCCTTCATCCCTCAGTGACCAAGCCCTTCCCTGACTCTCCACTGCACACTCACCTCCTTCATCCCTCAGTGACCTAGCCCTACCCTGAATCTCCACTGCACGCTCGCCTCCTTCATCCTTCAGTGACCTCGCCCGACCCTGACTCTCCACTGCATTCTCGCCTCCTTCATCCCTCAGTGACCTAGCCCGACCCTGAGTCTCCACTGTACACTCGCCTCCTTCATCCCTCAGTGACCTAGCCCGACCCTGACTCTCCACTGCACGCTCGCCTCCTTCATCCCTCAGTGACCTAGCCCGACCCTGACTCTCCACTGCACACTCGCCTCCTTCATCCCTCAGTGACCTAGCCCGACCCTGACTGTCCACTGCACACTCGCCTCCTCCATCCTTCATTGACCTCGCCCGACCCTCAGTCTCCACTACACACTCGCCTCCTTCATCCCTCAGTGACCTAGCCCGACCCTGACGCTCCCCTGCACACTCGCTTCCTTCATCCCTCAGTGACCTCGCTCAACCCTGAATCTCCACTGCACACTTGCCTCCTTCATCCCTCAGTGACCTAGCCCTACCCTGGCTCTCCACTGCACACTCGCCTCCTTCATCCCTCAGTGACCTAGCCCGACCCTGACTCTCCACTGCACACTCGCCTCCTTCATCCCTCAGTGACCTAGCCCGACCCTGACACTCCACTACACACTCGCGTCATTCATCCCTCAGTGACCTAGCCCTACCCTGATTCTCCACTGTACACTCGCCTCCTTCATCCCTCAGTGACTAAGCCCGACCCTGACTCTCCACTGCACACTCGCCTCCTTCATCCCTCAGTGACTAAGCCCGACCCTGACTCTCCACTGCACACTCGCCCCCTTCATCCCTCAGTGACTAAGCCCGACCCTGACTCTCCACTGCACACTCGCCTCTTTCATCTCTCAGTGACCTAGCCCGACCCTGACTCTCCACTGCACACTCGCATCCTTCATCTCTCAGTGACCTAGCCTGACCCTGAGTCTCCACTGCACACTCGCCTCCTTCATCCCTCACTGACCTAGCCCTACCCTGACTCTCCACTGCACACTCGCCTCCTCCATCCCTCAGTGACCTAGCCCGACCCTGATTCTCCACTACACACTCGCCTCCTTCATCCCTCAGTGACCTAGCCATACCCTGACTCTCCACTGCACACTCACCTCCTTCATCCCTCAGTGACCTAGCCCTACCCTGACTCTCCACTGCACTCTCGCCTCCTTCAGCCCTCAGTGACCTAGCCCTACCTTGACTCTCCACTGCACACTCGCCTCCTCCATCCCTCAGTGACCTAGCCCGACCCGGACTCTCCACTGCACACTCGCCTCCTTCATTCCTCAGTGACCTAGCCCTACCCTGACTCTCCACTGCACACTCGCCTCCTTCATCCCTCAGTGACCTAGCCCGACCCTGACTCTCCACTACACACTCGCCTCCTTCATCACTCAGTGACCTACCCCGACCCTGACTCTCCACTACACACTCGCCTCCTTCATCACTCAGTGACCTAGCCCTACCCTGACTCTCCACTGCACACTCGCCTCCTTCATCCCTCAATGATCTAGCCTGACCCTGACTCTCCACTGCACACTCGCCTCCTTCATCCCTCACTGACCTAGCCTGACCCTGACTCTCCACTGCACACTCGCCTCCTTCATTCCTCAGTGACCAAGCCCTGCCCTGACTCTCCACTGCACACTCGCCTCCTTCATCCCTTAGTGACCTAGCCCGACCCTGACTCTCCACTGCACACTCGCCTCCTTCATCCATTCGTGACCTAGCCCTACCCTGACTCACCACTGCACTCTCGCCTCCTTCATCCCTCAGTGACCGAACCCGACCCTGACTCTCCACTACACACTCGCCTCCTTCATCCCTCAGTGACCTAGCCTGACCCTGACTCTCCACTGCACACTCACCTCCTTCATCCCTCAGTGACCTCGCCCGACCCCGAGTCTCCACTGCACACTCGCCTCCTTCATCCCTCTGTGACCTAGCCCGACCCAGACTCTCCACTGCACACACGCCTCCTCCATCCTTCAGTGACCTCGCCCTACCCCGAATCTCCATTGCACACTCGCCTCCTTCATCCCTCAGTGACCGAGCCTGACCCTGACTCTCCACTGCACACTCACCTCCTTCATCCCTCAGTGACCTCGCCCTACCCCGAATCTCCACTGCACTCTCGCCTCCTTCATCCCTCAGTGACCTAGCCCGACCCTGACTCTCCACTACACACTCGCCTCCTTCATCCCTCAGTGACCTAGCCTGACCCTGACTCTCCACTGCACCCTCGCCTCCTTCATCCCTCAGTGACCATGCTCGACCCTGACTCTCCACTGCACACTCGCCTCCTTCATCCCTCAGTGACCAAGCCCGACCCTGACTCTTCACTACACACTCGCCTCCTTCATCCCTCTGTGACCTAGCCCGACCCTGAGTCTCCACTGCACACTCGCCTCCTTCATCGCTCTGTGACCTAGCCCGACCCTGAGTCTCCACCACACACTCGCCTCCTTCATCCTTCAGTGACCTAGCCCGACCCTGACTCTCCACTGCACACTCGCCTCCTTCATCCCTCAGTGACCTAGCCCGACCCTGACTCTCCACTGCACACTCGCCTCCTTCATCCCTCAGTGACCTCGCCCTACACTGACTCTCCACTACACACTCGCCTCCTTCATCCCTCAGTGACCCAGCCCTACCCTGACTCTCCACTGCATACTCGCCTCCTCCATCCTTCGGTGACCTAGCCCGACCCTGACTCTCCACTGCACACTCGCCTCCTTCATCCCTCAGTGACCCAGCCCTACCCTGACTCTCCACTGCATACTCGCCTCCTCCATCCTTCGGTGACCTAGCCCGACCCCGCGTCTCCACTACACACTCGCCTCCTTCATCCCTCAGTGACCTAGCCCTACCCTGACTCTCCACTGCATACTCGCCTCCTCCATCCTTCGGTGACCTCGCCCGACCCTGACTCTCCACTGCACACTCGCCTCCTTCATCCCTCAGTGACCCAGCCCTACCCTGATTCTCCACTGCACACTCGCCTCCTTCATCCCTCAATGACCCAGCCCGACACTGACTCTCCACTGCACACTCGCCTCCTTCATCCCTCAGTGACCTCGCCCGACCCTGATTCTCCACTGCACACTCGCCTCCTTCATCCCTCAGTGACCAAGCCTGACCCTGACTCTCCACTGCACACTCGCCTCCTCCATCCTTCAGTGACCTCGCCCTACCCCGACTCTCCACTGCACACTCGCCTCCTTCATCCCTCAGTGACCCAGCCGGACCCTGACTCTCCACTGCAAACTCGCCTCCTTCATCCCTCAGTGACCTAGCCCTACCCTGACTCTCCACTGCACACTCGCCTCCTTCATCCCTCAGTGACCTAGCCCAACCCCGAGTCTCCACTGCACACTCGCCTCCTCCATCCTTCAGCGACCTCGCCCGACCCTGACTCTCCACTGCACACTCGCCTCCTTCATCCCTCAGTGACCTAGCCCGACCCTGACTCTGCATTGCACACTCGCCTCCTTCATCCCTAAGTGACCTAGCCTGACCCTGACTCTCCACTGCACACTCGCCTCCTTCATCCCTCAGTGATCTAGCCTGACCCTGACTCTCCACTGCACACTCGCCTCCTTCATCCCTCAGTGACCGAGCCCGACCCTGACTCTCCACTGCACACTCGCCTCCTCCATCCCTCAGTGACCGAGCCCGACCCTGACTCTCCACTGCACACCCGCCTCCTTCATCCCTCAGTGACCGAGCCCGACCCTGACTCTCCACTGCACACTCGCCTCCTTCATCCCTCAGTGACCTAGCCTGACCCTGACTCTCCACTACACACTCGCCTCCTTCATCCCTCAGTGACTGAGCCCTACCCTGACTCTCCACTGCACACTCGCCTCCTCCATCCCTCAGTGACCTAGCCCGACCCTGACTCTCCACTGCACACTCGCCTCCTTCATCCCTCAGTGACCTAGCCTGACCCTGACTCTCCACTGCACACTCACCTCCTTCATCCCTCAGTGACTGAGCCCGAACCTGACTCTCCACTACACACTCGCCTCCTTCATCCCCCAGTGACCTAGCCCGACCCTGACTCTCCACTGCACACTCGCCTCCTTCATCCCTCACTGACCTAGCCCTGCCCTGACTCTCCACTGCACACTCGCTTCCTTCATCCCTTAGTGACCTCGCCCGACCCTGACTCTCCACTGCACACTCGCCTCCTTCATCCCTTAGTGACCTAGCCCTACCCTGACTCACCACTGCACACTCGCCTCCTCCATCCCTCAGTGACCGAGCCCGACCCTGACTCTCCACTGCACACTCGCCTCCTTCATCCCTCAGTGACCGAGCCCGACCCTGACTCTCCACTGCACACTCGCCTCCTTCATCCCTCAGTGACCGAGACCGACCCTGACTCTCCACTGCACACTCGCCTCCTTCATCCCTCAGTGACCTAGCCCTACCCAGACTCTCCACTGCACACTCGCCTCCTTCATCCCTCAGTGACCCAGCCGGACCCTGACTCTCCACTGCAAACTCGCCTCCTTCATCCCTCAGTGACCTAGCCCTACCCTGGCTCTCCACTGCACACTCGCCTCCTTCATCCCTCAGTGACCTAGCCCGACCCTGACTCTCCACTGCACACTCGTCTCCTTCATCCCTCAGTGACCTAGCCCGACCCTGACACTCCACTACACACTCGCGTCATTCATCCCTGAGTGACCTAGCCCTACCCTGATTCTCCACTGTACACTCGCCTCCTTCATCCCTCAGTGACTAAGCCCGACCCTGACTCTCCACTGCACACTCGCCTCCTTCATCCCTCAGTGACTAAGCCCGACCCTGACTCTCCACTGCACACTCGCCTCTTTCATCTCTCAGTGACCTAGCCCGACCCTGACTCTCCACTGCACACTCGCATCCTTCATCTCTCAGTGACCTAGCCTGACCCTGAGTCTCCACTGCACACTCGCCTCCTTCATCCCTCACTGACCTAGCCCTACCCTGACTCTCCACTGCACACTCGCCTCCTCCATCCCTCAGTGACCTAGCCCGACCCTGATTCTCCACTACACACTCGCCTCCTTCATCCCTCAGTGACCTAGCCATACCCTGACTCTCCACTGCACACTCACCTCCTTCATCCCTCAGTGACCTAGCCCTACCCTGACTCTCCACTGCACACTCGCCTCCTTCAGCCCTCAGTGACCTAGCCCTACCTTGACTCTCCACTGCACACTCGCCTCCTCCATCCCTCAGTGACCTAGCCCGACCCGGACTCTCCACTGCACACTCGCCTCCTTCATTCCTCAGTGACCTAGCCCTACCCTGACTCTCCACTGCACACTCGCCTCCTTCATCCCTCAGTGACCTAGCCCGACCCTGACTCTCCACTACACACTCGCCTCCTTCATCACTCAGTGACCTACCCCGACCCTGACTCTCCACTACACACTCGCCTCCATCATCACTCAGTGACCTAGCCCTACCCTGACTCTCCACTGCACACTCGCCTCCTTCATCCCTCAATGATCTAGCCTGACCCTGACTCTCCACTGCACACTCGCCTCCTTCATCCCTCACTGACCTAGCCTGACCCTGACTCTCCACTGCACACTCGCCTCCTTCTATCCTCAGTGACCAAGCCCTGCCCTGACTCTCCACTGCACACTCGCCTCCTTCATCCCTTAGTGACCTAGCCCGACCCTGACTCTCCACTGCACACTCGCCTCCTTCATCCATTCGTGACCTAGCCCTACCCTGACTCACCACTGCACTCTCGCCTCCTTCATCCCTCAGTGACCGAACCCGACCCTGACTCTCCACTACACACTCGCTCCCTTCACCACTCAGTGACCTAACCTGACCCTGACTCTGCACTACACACTCGCCTCCTTCATCCCTCAGTGACCTAGCCTGACCCTGACTCTCCACTGCACACTCACCTCCTTCATCCCTCAGTGACCTCGCCCGACCCCGAGTCTCCACTGCGCACTCGCCTCCTTCATCCCTCTGTGACCTAGCCCGACCCAGACTCTCCACTGCACACACGCCTCCTCCATCCTTCAGTGACCTCGCCCTACCCCGAATCTCCATTGCACACTCGCCTCCTTCATCCCTCAGTGACCGAGCCTGACCCTGACTCTCCACTGCACACTCACCTCCTTCATCCCTCAGTGACCTCGCCCTACCCCGAATCTCCACTGCACTCTCGCCTCCTTCATCCCTCAGTGACCTAGCCCGACCCTGACTCTCCACTACACACTCGCCTCCTTCATCCCTCAGTGACCTAGCCTGACCCTGACTCTCCACTGCACCCTCGCCTCCTTCATCCCTCAGTGACCATGCCCGACCCTGACTCTCCACTGCACACTCGCCTCCTTCATCCCTCAGTGACCAAGCCCGACCCTGACTCTTCACTACACACTCGCCTCCTTCATCCCTCTGTGACCTAGCCCGACCCTGAGTCTCCACTGCACACTCGCCTCCTTCATCGCTCTGTGACCTAGCCCGACCCTGAGTCTCCACCACACACTCGCCTCCTTCATCCTTCAGTGACCTAGCCCGACCCTGACTCTCCACTGCACACTCGCCTCCTTCATCCCTCAGTGACCTAGCCCGACCCTGACTCTCCACTGCACACTCGCCTCCTTCATCCCTCAGTGACCAAGCCCGACCCCGCGTCTCCACTACACACTCGCCTCCTTCATCCCTCAGTGACCTAGCCCTACCCTGACTCTCCACTGCATACTCGCCTCCTCCATCCTTCGGTGACCTCGCCCGACCCTGACTCTCCACTGCACACTCGCCTCCTTCATCCCTCAGTGACCCAGCCCTACCCTGATTCTCCACTGCACACTCGCCTCCTTCATCCCTCAATGACCCAGCCCGACACTGACTCTCCACTGCACACTCGCCTCCTTCATCCCTCAGTGACCTCGCCCGACCCTGATTCTCCACTGCACACTCGCCTCCTTCATCCCTCAGTGACCAAGCCTGACCCTGACTCTCCACTGCACACTCGCCTCCTCCATCCTTCAGTGACCTCGCCCTACCCCGACTCTCCACTGCACACTCGCCTCCTTCATCCCTCAGTGTCCCAGCCGGACCCTGACTCTCCACTGCAAACTCGCCTCCTTCATCCCTCAGTGACCTAGCCCTACCCTGACTCTCCACTGCACACTCGCCTCCTTCATCCCTCAGTGACCTAGCCCAACCCCGAGTCTCCACTGCACACTCGCCTCCTCCATCCTTCAGCGACCTCGCCCGACCCTGACTCTCCACTGCACACTCGCCTCCTTCATCCCTCAGTGACCTAGCCCGACCCTGACTCTGCATTGCACACTCGCCTCCTTCATCCCTAAGTGACCTAGCCTGACTCTGACTCTCCACTGCACACTCGCCTCCTTCATCCCTCAGTGATCTAGCCTGACCCTGACTCTCCACTGCACACTCGCCTCCTTCATCCCTCAGTGACCGAACCCGACCCTGACTCTCCACTGCACACTCGCCTCCTCCATCCCTCAGTGACCGAGCCCGACCCTGACTCTCCACTGCACACCCGCCTCCTTCATCCCTCAGTGACCGAGCCCGACCCTGACTCTCCACTGCACACTCGCCTCCTTCATCCCTCAGTGACCTAGCCTGACCCTGACTCTCCACTGCACACTCGCCTCCTTCATCCCTCAGTGACCTAGCCCAACCCCGAGTCTCCACTGCACACTCGCCTCCTCCATCCTTCAGCGACCTCGCCCGACCCTGACTCTCCACTGCACACTCGCCTCCTTCATCCCTCAGTGACCTAGCCCGACCCTGACTCTGCATTGCACACTCGCCTCCTTCATCCCTAAGTGACCTAGCCTGACCCTGACTCTCCACTGCACACTCGCCTCCTTCATCCCTCAGTGATCTAGCCTGACCCTGACTCTCCACTGCACACTCGCCTCCTTCATCCCTCAGTGACCGAGCCCGACCCTGACTCTCCACTGCACACTCGCCTCCTCCATCCCTCAGTGACCGAGCCCGACCCTGACTCTCCACTGCACACCCGCCTCCTTCATCCCTCAGTGACCGAGCCCGACCCTGACTCTCCACTGCACACTCGCCTCCTTCATCCCTCAGTGACCTAGCCTGACCCTGACTCTCCACTACACACTCGCCTCCTTCATCCCTCAGTGACTGAGCCCTACCCTGACTCTCCACTGCACACTCGCCTCCTCCATCCCTCAGTGACCTAGCCCGACCCTGACTCTCCACTGCACACTCGCCTCCTTCATCCCTCAGTGACCTAGCCTGACCCTGACTCTCCACTGCACACTCACCTCCTTCATCCCTCAGTGACTGAGCCCGAACCTGACTCTCCACTACACACTCGCCTCCTTCATCCCCCAGTGACCTAGCCCGACCCTGACTCTCCACTGCACACTCGCCTCCTTCATCCCTCACTGACCTAGCCCTGCCCTGACTCTCCACTGCACACTCGCTTCCTTCATCCCTTAGTGACCTCGCCCGACCCTGACTCTCCACTGCACACTCGCCTCCTTCATCCCTTAGTGACCTAGCCCTACCCTGACTCACCACTGCACACTCGCCTCCTCCATCCCTCAGTGACCGAGCCCGACCCTGAGTCTCCACTGCACACTCGCCTCCTTCATCCCTCAGTGACCGAGCCCGACCCTGACTCTCCACTGCACACTCGCCTCCTTCATCCCTCAGTGACCGAGACCGACCCTGACTCTCCACTGCACACTCGCCTCCTTCATCCCTCAGTGACCTAGCCCTACCCAGACTCTCCACTGCACACTCGCCTCCTTCATCCCTCAGTGACCCAGCCGGACCCTGACTCTCCACTGCAAACTCGCCTCCTTCATCCCTCAGTGACCTAGCCCTACCCTGGCTCTCCACTGCACACTCGCCTCCTTCATCCCTCAGTGACCTAGCCCGACCCTGACTCTCCACTGCACACTCGTCTCCTTCATCCCTCAGTGACCTAGCCCGACCCTGACACTCCACTACACACTCGCGTCATTCATCCCTGAGTGACCTAGCCCTACCCTGATTCTCCACTGTACACTCGCCTCCTTCATCCCTCAGTGACTAAGCCCGACCCTGACTCTCCACTGCACACTCGCCTCCTTCATCCCTCAGTGACTAAGCCCGACCCTGACTCTCCACTGCACACTCGCCTCTTTCATCTCTCAGTGACCTAGCCCGACCCTGACTCTCCACTGCACACTCGCATCCTTCATCTCTCAGTGACCTAGCCTGACCCTGAGTCTCCACTGCACACTCGCCTCCTTCATCCCTCACTGACCTAGCCCTACCCTGACTCTCCACTGCACACTCGCCTCCTCCATCCCTCAGTGACCTAGCCCGACCCTGATTCTCCACTACACACTCGCCTCCTTCATCCCTCAGTGACCTAGCCATACCCTGACTCTCCACTGCACACTCACCTCCTTCATCCCTCAGTGACCTAGCCCTACCCTGACTCTCCACTGCACACTCGCCTCCTTCAGCCCTCAGTGACCTAGCCCTACCTTGACTCTCCACTGCACACTCGCCTCCTCCATCCCTCAGTGACCTAGCCCGACCCGGACTCTCCACTGCACACTCGCCTCCTTCATTCCTCAGTGACCTAGCCCTACCCTGACTCTCCACTGCACACTCGCCTCCTTCATCCCTCAGTGACCTAGCCCGACCCTGACTCTCCACTACACACTCGCCTCCTTCATCACTCAGTGACCTACCCCGACCCTGACTCTCCACTACACACTCGCCTCCATCATCACTCAGTGACCTAGCCCTACCCTGACTCTCCACTGCACACTCGCCTCCTTCATCCCTCAATGATCTAGCCTGACCCTGACTCTCCACTGCACACTCGCCTCCTTCATCCCTCACTGACCTAGCCTGACCCTGACTCTCCACTGCACACTCGCCTCCTTCTATCCTCAGTGACCAAGCCCTGCCCTGACTCTCCACTGCACACTCGCCTCCTTCATCCCTTAGTGACCTAGCCCGACCCTGACTCTCCACTGCACACTCGCCTCCTTCATCCATTCGTGACCTAGCCCTACCCTGACTCACCACTGCACTCTCGCCTCCTTCATCCCTCAGTGACCGAACCCGACCCTGACTCTCCACTACACACTCGCTCCCTTCACCACTCAGTGACCTAACCTGACCCTGACTCTGCACTACACACTCGCCTCCTTCATCCCTCAGTGACCTAGCCTGACCCTGACTCTCCACTGCACACTCACCTCCTTCATCCCTCAGTGACCTCGCCCGACCCCGAGTCTCCACTGCACACTCGCCTCCTTCATCCCTCTGTGACCTAGCCCGACCCAGACTCTCCACTGCACACACGCCTCCTCCATCCTTCAGTGACCTCGCCCTACCCCGAATCTCCATTGCACACTCGCCTCCTTCATCCCTCAGTGACCGAGCCTGACCCTGACTCTCCACTGCACACTCACCTCCTTCATCCCTCAGTGACCTCGCCCTACCCCGAATCTCCACTGCACTCTCGCCTCCTTCATCCCTCAGTGACCTAGCCCGACCCTGACTCTCCACTACACACTCGCCTCCTTCATCCCTCAGTGACCTAGCCTGACCCTGACTCTCCACTGCACCCTCGCCTCCTTCATCCCTCAGTGACCATGCCCGACCCTGACTCTCCACTGCACACTCGCCTCCTTCATCCCTCAGTGACCAAGCCCGACCCTGACTCTTCACTACACACTCGCCTCCTTCATCCCTCTGTGACCTAGCCCGACCCTGAGTCTCCACTGCACACTCGCCTCCTTCATCGCTCTGTGACCTAGCCCGACCCTGAGTCTCCACCACACACTCGCCTCCTTCATCCTTCAGTGACCTAGCCCGACCCTGACTCTCCACTGCACACTCGCCTCCTTCATCCCTCAGTGACCTAGCCCGACCCTGACTCTCCACTGCACACTCGCCTCCTTCATCCCTCAGTGACCAAGCCCGACCCCGCGTCTCCACTACACACTCGCCTCCTTCATCCCTCAGTGACCTAGCCCTACCCTGACTCTCCACTGCATACTCGCCTCCTCCATCCTTCGGTGACCTCGCCCGACCCTGACTCTCCACTGCACACTCGCCTCCTTCATCCCTCAGTGACCCAGCCCTACCCTGATTCTCCACTGCACACTCGCCTCCTTCATCCCTCAATGACCCAGCCCGACACTGACTCTCCACTGCACACTCGCCTCCTTCATCCCTCAGTGACCTCGCCCGACCCTGATTCTCCACTGCACACTCGCCTCCTTCATCCCTCAGTGACCAAGCCTGACCCTGACTCTCCACTGCACACTCGCCTCCTCCATCCTTCAGTGACCTCGCCCTACCCCGACTCTCCACTGCACACTCGCCTCCTTCATCCCTCAGTGTCCCAGCCGGACCCTGACTCTCCACTGCAAACTCGCCTCCTTCATCCCTCAGTGACCTAGCCCTACCCTGACTCTCCACTGCACACTCGCCTCCTTCATCCCTCAGTGACCTAGCCCAACCCCGAGTCTCCACTGCACACTCGCCTCCTCCATCCTTCAGCGACCTCGCCCGACCCTGACTCTCCACTGCACACTCGCCTCCTTCATCCCTCAGTGACCTAGCCCGACCCTGACTCTGCATTGCACACTCGCCTCCTTCATCCCTAAGTGACCTAGCCTGACCCTGACTCTCCACTGCACACTCGCCTCCTTCATCCCTCAGTGATCTAGCCTGACCCTGACTCTCCACTGCACACTCGCCTCCTTCATCCCTCAGTGACCGAACCCGACCCTGACTCTCCACTGCACACTCGCCTCCTCCATCCCTCAGTGACCGAGCCCGACCCTGACTCTCCACTGCACACCCGCCTCCTTCATCCCTCAGTGACCGAGCCCGACCCTGACTCTCCACTGCACACTCGCCTCCTTCATCCCTCAGTGACCTAGCCTGACCCTGACTCTCCACTACACACTCGCCTCCTTCATCCCTCAGTGACTGAGCCCTACCCTGACTCTCCACTGCACACTCGCCTCCTCCATCCCTCAGTGACCTAGCCCGACCCTGACTCTCCACTGCACACTCGCCTCCTTCATCCCTCAGTGACCTAGCCTGACCCTGACTCTCCACTGCACACTCACCTCCTTCATCCCTCAGTGACTGAGCCCGAACCTGACTCTCCACTACACACTCGCCTCCTTCATCCCCCAGTGACCTAGCCCGACCCTGACTCTCCACTGCGCACTCGCCTCCTTCATCCCTCACTGACCTAGCCCTGCCCTGACTCTCCACTGCACACTCGCTTCCTTCATCCCTTAGTGACCTCGCCCGACCCTGACTCTCCACTGCACACTCGCCTCCTTCATCCTTTAGTGACCTAGCCCTACCCTGACTCACCACTGCACACTCGCCTCCTCCATCCCTCAGTGACCGAGCCCGACCCTGACTCTCCACTGCACACTCGCCTCCTTCATCCCTCAGTGACCGAGCCCGACCCTGACTCTCCACTGCACACTCGCCTCCTTCATACCTCAGTGACCGAGACCGACCCTGACTCTCCACTGCACACTCGCCTCCTTCATCCCTCAGTGACCTAGCCCTACCCAGACTCTCCACTGCACACTCGCCTCCTTCATCCCTCAGTGACCCAGCCGGACCCTGACTCTCCACTGCAAACTCGCCTCCTTCATCCCTCAGTGACCTAGCCCTATCCTGACTCTCCACTGCACACTCGCCTCCTTCATCCCTCAGTGACCTAGCCCAACCCCGAGTCTCCACTGCACACTCGCCTCCTCCATCCTTCAGCGACCTCGCCCGACCCTGACTCTCCACTGCACACTCGCCTCCTTCATCCCTCAGTGACCTAGCCCGACCCTGAGTCTCCACTGCACACTCGCCTCCTTCATCGCTCTGTGACCTAGCCCGACCCTGAGTCTCCACCACACACTCGCCTCCTTCATCCTTCAGTGACCTAGCCCGACCCTGACTCTCCACTGCACACTCGCCTCCTTCATCCCTCAGTGACCTAGCCCGACCCTGACTCTCCACTGCACACTCGCCTCCTTCATCCCTCAGTGACCAAGCCCGACCCCGCGTCTCCACTACACACTCGCCTCCTTCATCCCTCAGTGACCTAGCCCTACCCTGACTCTCCACTGCATACTCGCCTCCTCCATCCTTCGGTGACCTCGCCCGACCCTGACTCTCCACTGCACACTCGCCTCCTTCATCCCTCAGTGACCCAGCCCTACCCTGATTCTCCACTGCACACTCGCCTCCTTCATCCCTCAATGACCCAGCCCGACACTGACTCTCCACTGCACACTCGCCTCCTTCATCCCTCAGTGACCTCGCCCGACCCTGATTCTCCACTGCACACTCGCCTCCTTCATCCCTCAGTGACCAAGCCTGACCCTGACTCTCCACTGCACACTCGCCTCCTCCATCCTTCAGTGACCTCGCCCTACCCCGACTCTCCACTGCACACTCGCCTCCTTCATCCCTCAGTGACCCAGCCGGACCCTGACTCTCCACTGCAAACTCGCCTCCTTCATCCCTCAGTGACCTAGCCCTACCCTGACTCTCCACTGCACACTCGCCTCCTTCATCCCTCAGTGACCTAGCCCAACCCCGAGTCTCCACTGCACACTCGCCTCCTCCATCCTTCAGCGACCTCGCCCGACCCTGACTCTCCACTGCACACTCGCCTCCTTCATCCCTCAGTGACCTAGCCCGACCCTGACTCTGCATTGCACACTCGCCTCCTTCATCCCTAAGTGACCTAGCCTGACCCTGACTCTCCACTGCACACTCGCCTCCTTCATCCCTCAGTGATCTAGCCTGACCCTGACTCTCCACTGCACACTCGCCTCCTTCATCCCTCAGTGACCGAGCCCGACCCTGACTCTCCACTGCACACTCGCCTCCTCCATCCCTCAGTGACCGAGCCCGACCCTGACTCTCCACTGCACACCCGCCTCCTTCATCCCTCAGTGACCGAGCCCGACCCTGACTCTCCACTGCACACTCGCCTCCTTCATCCCTCAGTGACCTAGCCTGACCCTGACTCTCCACTACACACTCGCCTCCTTCATCCCTCAGTGACTGAGCCCTACCCTGACTCTCCACTGCACACTCGCCTCCTCCATCCCTCAGTGACCTAGCCCGACCCTGACTCTCCACTGCACACTCGCCTCCTTCATCCCTCAGTGACCTAGCCTGACCCTGACTCTCCACTGCACACTCACCTCCTTCATCCCTCAGTGACTGAGCCCGAACCTGACTCTCCACTACACACTCGCCTCCTTCATCCCCCAGTGACCTAGCCCGACCCTGACTCTCCACTGCGCACTCGCCTCCTTCATCCCTCACTGACCTAGCCCTGCCCTGACTCTCCACTGCACACTCGCTTCCTTCATCCCTTAGTGACCTCGCCCGACCCTGACTCTCCACTGCACACTCGCCTCCTTCATCCCTTAGTGACCTAGCCCTACCCTGACTCACCACTGCACACTCGCCTCCTCCATCCCTCAGTGACCGAGCCCGACCCTGACTCTCCACTGCACACTCGCCTCCTTCATCCCTCAGTGACCGAGCCCGACCCTGACTCTCCACTGCACACTCGCCTCCTTCATACCTCAGTGACCGAGACCGACCCTGACTCTCCACTGCACACTCGCCTCCTTCATCCCTCAGTGACCTAGCCCTACCCAGACTCTCCACTGCACACTCGCCTCCTTCATCCCTCAGTGACCCAGCCGGACCCTGACTCTCCACTGCAAACTCGCCTCCTTCATCCCTCAGTGACCTAGCCCTACCCTGACTCTCCACTGCACACTCGCCTCCTTCATCCCTCAGTGACCTAGCCCAACCCCGAGTCTCCACTGCACACTCGCCTCCTCCATCCTTCAGCGACCTCGCCCGACCCTGACTCTCCACTGCACACTCGCCTCCTTCATCCCTCAGTGACCTAGCCCGACCCTGACTCTGCATTGCACACTCGCCTCCTTCATCCCTAAGTGACCTAGCCTGACCCTGACTCTCCACTGCACACTCGCCTCCTTCATCCCTCAGTGATCTAGCCTGACCCTGACTCTCCACTGCACACTCGCCTCCTCCATCCCTCAGTGACCGAGCCCGACCCTGACTCTCCACTGCACACCCGCCTCCTTCATCCCTCAGTGACCGAGCCCGACCCTGACTCTCCACTACACACTCGCCTCCTTCATCCCTCAGTGACGTAGCCTGACCCTGACTCTCCACTACACACTCGCCTCCTTCATCCCTCAGTGACCTAGCCCGACCCTGACTCTCCACTGCACACTCGCCTCCTTCATCCCTCAGTGACCTAGCCTGACCCTGACTCTCCACTGCACACTCGCCTCCTTCATCCCTCAGTGACTGAGCCCGAACCTGACTCTCCACTACACACTCGCCTCCTTCATCCCCCAGTGACCTAGCACGACCCTGACTCTCCACTGCACACTCGCCTCCTTCATCCCTCACTGACCTAGCCCTGCCCTGACTCTCCACTGCACACTCGCTTCCTTCATCCCTTAGTGACCTCGCCCGACCCTGACTCTCCACTGCACACTCGCCTCCTTCATCCCTTACTGACCTAGCCCTACCCTGACTCACCACTGCACACTCGCCTCCTCCATCCCTCAGTGACCGAGCCCGACCCTGACTCTCCACTGCACACTCGCCTCCTTCATCCCTCAGTGACCGAGCCCGACCCTGACTCTCCACTGCACACTCGCCTCCTTCATCCCTCAGTGACCGAGACCGACCCTGAATCTCCACTGCACACTCGCCTCCTTCATCCCTCAGTGACCTAGCCCTACCCAGACTCTCCACTGCACACTCGCCTCCTTCATCCCTCAGTGACCTAGCCTGACCCTGACTCTCCACTACACACTCGCCTCCTTCATCCCTCAGTGACCTAGCCCTACCCTGACTCTCCACTGCACACTCGCCTCCTTCATCCCTCAGTGACCTAGCCTGACCCTGACTCTCCACTGCACACTCGCCTCCTTCATCCCTCAGTGACTGAGCCCGACCCTGACTCTCCACTGCACACTCGCCTCCTCCATCCCTCAGTGACCTAGCCCGACCCTGACTCTCCACTGCACACTCGCCTCCTTCATCCCTCAGTGACTGAGCCCGACCCTGACTCTCCACTGCACACTCGCCTCCTTCATCCCTCAGTGACCTAGCCCGACCCTGACTCTCCACTGCACACTCGCCTCCTTCATCTCCCAGTGACCTAGCCCGACCCTGACTCTCCACACTCGCCTCCTTCATTCCTCAGTGACCTAGCCCTACCCTGACTCTCCACTGCACACTCGCCTCCTTCATCCCTCAATGACCTAGCCTGACCCTGACTCTCCACTGCACACTCGCCTCCTTCATCCCTCACTGACCTAGCCCGACCCTGACTCTCCACTGCACACTCGCCTCCTCCATCCCTCAGTGACCTAGCCCGACCCTGACTCTCCACTGCACTCTCGCCTCCTTCATCCCTCAGTGACCTAGCCCGACCCTGACTCTCCACTGCACACTCGCCTCCTTCATCCCTTAGTGACCTAGCCCGACCCTGACTCTCCACTGCACACTCGCCTCCTTCATCCCTTAGTGACCTAGCCCTACCCTGACTCACCACTGCACACTCGCCTCCTTCATCCCTCAGTGACCAAGCCCTACCCTGACTCTCCACTGCACACTCGCCTCCTTCATCCCCCAGTGACCTAGCCCGACCCTGACTATCCACTGCACTCTCGCCTCCTTCATCCCTCAGTGACCGAGCCCGACCCTGACTCTCCACTACACACTCGCCTCCTTCATCCCTCACTGACCTAGCCCTACCCTGACTCTCCACTGCACACTCGCCTCCTTCATCCCTCAGTGACCTAGCCTAACACTGACTCTCCACTGCACACTCGCCTCCTTCATCCCTCTGTGACCTAGCCCTACCCTGACTCTCCACTGCACACTCGCCTCCTTCATCCCTCAGTGACCTAGCTTGACCCTGACTCTCCACTGCTCACTCGCCTCCTTCATCCCTCAGTGACCTAGCCCGACCCTGACTCTCCACTGCACTCTCGCCTCCTTCATCCCTCAGTGACCTAGCCCGACCCTGACTCTCCACTGCACACTCGCCTCCTTCATCCCTCAGTGTCCCAGCCCGACCCTGACTCTCCACTGCACACTCGCCTCCTTCATCCCTCAGTGACCGAGCACGACCCTGACTCTCCACTACACACTCTCCTCCTTCATCCCTCAGTGACCTAGCCCGACCCTGACTATCCACTGCACTCTCGCCTCCTTCATCCCTCAGTGACCGAGCCCGACCCTGACCCTCCACTACATACTCGCCTCCTTCATCCCTCAGTGACCGAGCCCTACCCCGACTCTCCACTGCACACTCGCCTCCTTCATCCCTCAGTGACCTAGCCCGACCCTGACTCTGCATTGCACACTCGCCTCCTTCATCCCTAAGTGACCTAGCCCGACCCTGTCTCTCCACTGGACACTCGCCTCCTTCATCCCTCAGTGACCTAGCCTGACCCTGACTCTCCACTGCACACTCGCCTCCTTCATCCCTCAATGACCTAGCCTGACCCTGACTCTCCACTGCACACTCGCCTCCTTCATCCCTCAGTGACCTAGCCTGACCCTGACTCTCCACTGCACACTCGCCTCCTTCATCCCTCAGTGACCGAGCCCTACCCTGACTCTCCACTGCACACTCGCCTCCTCCATCCCTCAGTGACCGAGCCCGACCCTGACTCTCCACTACATACTCGCCTCCTTCATCCCTCAGTGACCGAGCCCGACCCTAACTCTCCACTGCACACTCGCCTCCTTCATCCCTCAGTGACGTAGCCTGACCCTGAATCTCCACTGCACACTCGCCTCCTTCATCCCTCAGTGACCGAGCCCGACACTGACTCTCCACTGCACACTCGCCTCCTCCATCCCTCAGTGACCTAGCCCGACCCTGACTCTCCACTGCACACTCCCCTCCTTCATCCCTCAGTGACGTAGCCTGACCCTGATTCTCCACTGCACACTCGCCTCCTCCATCCCTCAGTGACCTAGCCCGACCCTGACTCTCCACTGCACACTCGCCTCCTTCATCCCTCAGTGACCTAGCCTGACCCTGACTCTCCACTGCACACTCGCCTCCTTCATCCCTCAGTGACTGAGCCCGACCCTGACTCTCCACTGCACACTCGCCTCCTTCATCCCCCAGTGACCTAGCCCGACCCTGACTCTCCACTACACACTCGCCTCCTTCATTCCTCAGTGACCCAGCCCTACCCTGACTCTCCACTGCACACTCGCCTCCTTCATCCCTCAATGACCTAGCCTGACCCTGACTCTCCACTGCACACTCGCCTCCTTCATCCCTCACTGACCTAGCCCGACCCTGACTCTCCACTGCACACTCGCCTCCTTCATCCCTCACTGACCTAGCCCGAACCTGACTCTCCACTGCACACTCGCCTCCTTCATTCCTCAGTGACCTAGCCCTGCCCTGACTCGCCACTGCACACTCGCCTCCTTCATCCCTTAGTGACCTAGCCCGACCCTGACTCTCCACTGCACACTCGCCTCCTTCATCCCTTAGTGACCTAGCCCTACCCTGACTCACCACTGCACACTCGCCTCCTTCATCCCTCAATGACCTAGCCCAACCCCGAGTCTCCACTGCACACTCGCCTCCTCCAACCTTCAGTGACCTCGCCCGACCCTGACTCTCCACTGCACACTCGCCTCCTTCCTCCCTCAGTGACCGAGCCCTACCCCGACTCTCCACTGCACACTCGCCTCCTTCATCCCTCAGTGACCTAGCCCGACCCTGACTCTCCACTGCACACTCGCCTCCTTCATCCCTCAGTGACCTAGCCTGACCCTGACTCTCCACTGCACACTCGCCTCCTTCATCCCTCAGTGACCGAGCCCTACCCTGACTCTCCACTGCACACTCGCCTCCTCCATCCCTCCGTGACCGAGCCCGACCCTGACTCTCCACTGCACACTCGCCTCCTTCATCCCTCAGTGACCGAGCCCGACCCTGACTCTCCACTGCACACTCGCCTCCTTCATCCCTCAGTGACTGAGCCCGACCCTGACTCTCCACTGCACACTCGCCTCCTTCATTCCTCAGTGACCTAGCCCTACCCTGACTCTCCACTGCACACTCGCCTCCTTCATCCCTCAGTGACCTAGCCTGACACTGACTCTCCACTGCACACTCGCCTCCTTCATCCCTCAGTGACCTAGCCTGACCCTGACTCTCCAGTGCACACTCGCCTCCTTCATCCCTCAGTGACCTAGCCTGACCCTGACTCTCCACTGCACACTCGCCTCCTTCATTCCTCAGTGACCTAGCCCTACCCTGACTCTCCACTACACACTCGCCTCCTTCATCCCTCAGTGACCTAGCCCTACCCTGACTCTCCACTGCACACTCGCCTCCTTCATCCCTCAGTGACCTAGCCCGACCCTGACTCTCCACTGCACACTCGCCTCCTTCATCCCTCACTGACCTAGCCCGAACCTGACTCTCCACTGCACACTCGCCTCCTTCATTCCTCAGTGACCTAGCCCTGCCCTGACTCTCCACTGCACACTCGCCTCCTTCATCCCTTAGTGACTTAGCCCGACCCTGACTCTCCACTGCACACTCGCCTCCTTCATCCCTTAGTGACCTAGCCCTACCCTGACTCACCACTGCACACTCGCCTCCTTCATCCCTCAGTGACCAAGCCCTACCCTGACTCTCCACTGCACACTCGCCTCCTTCATCCCCCAGTGACCTAGCCCGACCCTGACTATCCACTGCACTCTCGCCTCCTTCATCCCTCAGTGACCGAGCCCGACCCTGACTCTCCACTACACACTCGCCTCCTTCATCCCTCACTGACCTAGCCCTACCCTGACTCTCCACTGCACACTCGCCTCCTTCATCCCTCAGTGACCTAGCCTAACACTGACTCTCCACTGCACACTCGCCTCCTTCATCCCTCAGTGACCTAGCCCGACCCTGACTCTCCGCTGCACTCTCGCCTCCTTCATCCCTCAGTGACCTAGCCCGACCCTGACTCTCCACTACACACTCGCCTCCTTCATCCCTCACTGACCTAGCCCTACCCTGACTCTCCACTGCAGACTCGCCTCCTTCATCCCTCAGTGACCTAGCCTAACACTGACTCTCCACTGCACACTCGCCTCCTTCATCCCTCAGTGACCGAGCCCGACCCTGACTCGCCACTGCACACTCGCCTCCTTCATCCCTCAGTGTCCCAGCCCGACCCTGACTCTCCACTGCACACTCGCCTCCTTCATCCCTCAGTGACCGAGCACGACCCTGACTCTCCACTACACACTCTCCTCCTTCATCCCTCAGTGACCTAGCCCGACCCTGACTATCCACTGCACTCTCGCCTCCTTCATCCCTCAGTGACCGAGCCCGACCCTGACTCTCCACTACATACTCGCCTCCTTCATCCCTCAGTGACCATCCCGACCCTGACTCTCCACTACACACTCGCCTCCTTCATCCCTCAGTGACCTAGCCCTACCCTGACTCTCCACTGCACACTCGCCTCCTTCATCCCTCAGTGACCAAGCCCTACCCCGAGTCTCCACTACACACTCGCCTCCTTCATCCCTCAGTGACCTAGCCCTACCCTGACTCTCCACTGCACACTCGCCTCCTTCATCCCTCAGTGACCTAGCCTGACCCTGACTCTCCACTGCACACTCGCCCCCTTCATCCCTCTGTGACCTAGCCCGACCGAGTCTCCACTGCACATTCGCCTCCTTCATCCCTCAGTGACCCAGCCCGACCCTGACTCTCCCGTACACACTCACCTCCTTCATCCCTCAGTGACCTAGCCCGACCCTGACTCTCCACTGCACACTCGCCTCCTTCATCCCTCAGTGACCGAGCCCTACCCTGACTCTCCACTGCACACTCGCCTCCTTCATCCCTCAGTAACCTAGCCCGACCCTGACTCTCCACTGCACACTCGCCTCCCTCATCCTTCAGTGACCTAGCCCTACCCTGACTCGCCACTGCACACTCGCCTCCTTCATCCCTCAGTGACCTAGCCCGACCCTGACTCTCCACTACACACTCGCCTCCTTCATTCCTCAGTGACCTAGCCCTACCCTGACTCTCCACTGCACACTCGCCTCCTTCATCCCTCAGTGACCTAGCCCGACCCTGACTTTCCACTACACACTCGCCTCCTTCATCACTCAGTGACCTACCCCGACCCTGACTCTCCACTGCACACTCGCCTCCTTCATCTCTCAGTGACCTAGCCCGACCCTGACTCTCCACTGCACACTCGCCTCCTTCATCCCTCAGTGACCTAGCCTGACCCTGAGTCTCCACTACACACTCGCCTCCTTCATCCCTCAGTGACCTAGCCCGACCCTGACTCTCCACTGCACACTCGCCTCCTCCATCCTTCAGTGACCTCGCCCGACCCTGACTCTCCACTTCACACTCGCCTCCTTCCTCTCTCAGTGACCTAGCCCGACCGATCTCCACTGCACAGTCGCCTCCTTCATCCCTCAGTGACCTAGCCCTACCCTGACTCTCCACTGCACACTCGCCTCCTTCATCCCTCAGTGACCTAGCCCGACCCTGACTCTCCACTGCACACTCGCCTCCTTCATCCCTCAGTGACCTAGCCGTATCCTGACTCTCCACTACACACTCGCCTCCTTCATCTGTCAGTGACCTAGCCCGACCCTGACTGTCCACTGCACACTCGCCTCATCCATCCTTCATTGACCTCGCCCGACCCTGAGTCTCCACAACACACTCGCCTCCTTCATCCCTCAGTGACCTCGCCCGACCCTGAATCTCCACTGCACGCTCGCCTCCTTCATCCCTCAGTGACCTAGCCCGACCCTGACTCTCCACTGCACACTCGCCTCCTTCATCCCTCAGTGACCCAGCCCGACCCTGACTCTCCACTGCACACTCGCCTCCTTCATCCCTCAGTGATCTAGCCCGACCCTGACTCTCCACTACACACTCGCCTCCTTCATCCCTCAGTGACCTAGCCCGACCCTGACTCTCCACTGCACACTCGCCTCCTTCATCCCTCAGTGACCTAGCCTGACCCTGACTCTCCACTGCACACTCGCCTCCCTCATCCCTCAGTGACCTAGCCCGACCCTGAATCTCCACTGCACGCTCGCCTCCTTCATCCCTCAGTGACCTAGCCCGACCCTGACTGTCCACTGCACACTCGGCTCCTTCATCCCTCAGTGACCTAGCCCGACCCTGACACTCCACTACACACTCGCCTCCTTCATCCCTCAGTGACCTAGCCTGACCCTGACTCTCCACTGCACACTCGCCTCCCCCACCCCTCAGTGACCTAGCCCGACCCTGACTCTCCACTACACACTCGCTTCCTTCATCCCTCAGTGACCTAGCCCGACCCTGACTCTCCACTGCACACTGGCCTCCTTCATCCCTCAGTGACCGAGCCCTACCCTGACTCTCCACTGCACACTCGCCTCCTTCATCCCTCAGTGACCCGGCCCGACCCTGATTCTCCACTGCACACTCGCCTCCTTCATCCCTCAGTGACCTCGCTCGACCCTGACTCTCCACTGCACACTCGCCTCCTTCATCCCTCAGTGACCTAGCCCGACCCTGACTCTCCACTGCACACTCGCCTCCTTCATCCCTCAGTGACCTAGCCCTACCCTGATTCTCCACTGCACACTCGCCTCCTTCATCCCCTAGTGACCTAGCCCGACCCTGACTCTCCACTGCACACTCGCCTCCTTCATCCCTCAGTGACCTCGCTCGACCCTGACTCTCCACTGCAGACTCGCCTCCTTCATCCCTCAGTGACCTCGCTCGACCCTGACTCTCCACTGCACACTGGCCTCCTTCATCCCTCAGTGACCGAGCCCGACCCTGACTCTCCACTGCACACTCGCCTCCTCCATCCCTCAGTGACCCAGCCCGACGCTGACTCTCCACTGCACACTCGCCTCCTTCATCCCTCAGTGTCCTAGCCCTTCCATCACTCTCCATTGCACACTCGCCTCCTTCATCCCTCAGTGACCCAGCCCGACCCTGACTCTCCCGTACACACTCACCTCCTTCATCCCTCAGTGACCTAGCCCGACCCTGACTCTCCACTGCACACTCGCCTCCTTCATCCCTCAGTGACCGAGCCCTACCCTGACTCTCCACTGCACACTCGCCTCCTTCATCCCTCAGTAACCTAGCCCGACCCTGACTCTCCACTGCACACTCGCCTCCCTCATCCTTCAGTGACCTAGCGCTACCCTGACTCGCCACTGCACACTCGCCTCCTTCATCCCTCAGTGACCGAGCCCGACAATGACTCTCCACTGCACACACGCCTCCTTCATCCCTCAGTGACCTAGCCGGACCCTGACTCTCCACTGCACACTCGCCTCCTTCATCCCTCAGAGACCTAGCCCGACCCTGACTCTCCACTGCACACTCGCCTCCTTCATCCCTCAGTGACCTAGCCCGACCCTGACTCTCCACTGCACACTCGCCTCCTTCATCCCTCAGTGACCTAGCCCGACCCTGACTCTCCACTGCACACTCGCCTCCTTCATCCCTCAGTGACCTAGCCCGACCCTGACTCTCCACTACACACTCGCCTCCTTCATTCCTCAGTGACCTAGCCCGACCCTGACTTTCCACCACACACTCGCCTCCTTCATCCCTCAGTGAACGAGCCCGACCCTGACTCTCCACTGCACACTCGCCTCCTTCATCCCTCAATGACGTAGCCTGACCCTGACTCTCCACTGCACACTCGCCTCCTTCATCCCTCACTGACCTAGCCTGACCCTGACTCTCCACTGCACACTCGCCTCCTTCATTCCTCAGTTACCTAGCCCTGCCCTGACTCTCCACTGCACACTCGCCTCCTTCATCCCTTAGTGACCTTGCCCGACCCTGACTCTCCACTGCACACTCGCCTCCTTCATCCCTTAGTGACCTAGCCCTTCCCTGACTCACCACTGCACACTCGCCTCCTTCATCCCTCAGTGACCAAGCCCTACCCTGACTCTCCACTGCACACTCGCCTCCTTCATCCCCCAGTGACCTAGCCCGACCCTGACTATCCACTGCACTCTCGCCTCCTTCATCCCTCAGTGACCGAGCCCGACCCTGACTCTGCACTACAAACTCGCCTCCTTCATCCCTCACTGACCTAGCCCTACCCTGACTCTTCACTGCACACTCTCCTCCTTCATCCCTCAGCGACGTAGCCTGACACTGACTCTCCACTGCACACTCGCCTCCTTCATCCCTCAGTGACCTAGCCCTAGCCTGACTCTCCACTGCACTCTCGCCTCCTTCATCCCTCAGTGACCTAGCCCTACCCTGACTCTCCACTACACACTCGCCTCCTTCATCCCTCAGTGACCTAGCCCGACCCTGACTCTCCACTGCACCCTCGCCTCCTTCATCCCTCAGTGACCAAGCCCGACCCCGAGTCTCCACTGCACACTCGCCTCCTTCATCCCTCTGTGACCTAGCCCGACCTTGAGTCTCCACTGCACACTCGCCTCCTCCATCCCTCTGTGACCTAGCCCGACCCTGAATCTCCACTGCACAATCGCCTCCTCCATCCTTCAGTGACCTCGCCCGACCCCGAATCTCCACTGCACGCTCGCCTCCTTCACCCCTCAGTGACCGAGCCCGACCCTGACTCTCCACTGCACACTCGCCTCCTTCACCCCTCAGTGACCGAGCCCGACCCTGACTCTCCACTGCACACTCGCCTCCTTCATCCCTCAGTGACCCAGCCCGACCCTGACTCTCCACTGCACACTCGCCTCCTTCATCCCTCAGTGATCTAGCCCGACCCTGACTCTCCACTACACACTCGCCTCCTTCATCCCTCAGTGACCTAGCCCGACCCTGACTCTCCACTGCACACTCGCCTCCTTCATCCCTCAGTGACCTAGCCTGACCCTGACTCTCCACTGCACACTCGCCTCCCTCATCCCTCAGTGACCTAGCCCGTCCCTGAATCTCCACTGCACGCTCGCCTCCTTCATCCCTCAGTGACCTAGCCCGACCCTGACTGTCCACTGCACACTTGCCTCCTTCATCCCTCAGTGACCTAGCCCGACCCTGACACTCCACTACACACTCGCCTCCTTCATCCCTCAGTGACCTAGCCTGACCCTGACTCTCCACTGCACACTCGCCTCCCCCACCCCTCAGTGACCTAGCCCGACGCTGACTCTCCACTACACACTCGCCTCCTTCATCCCTCAGTGACCTAGCCCGACCCTGACTCTCCACTGCACACTGGCCTCCTTCATCCCTCAGTGACCGAGCCCTACCCTGACTCTCCACTGCACACTCGCCTCCTTCATCCCTCAGTGACCCGGCCCGACCCTGATTCTCCACTGCACACTCGCCTCCTTCATCCCTCAGTGACCTCGCTCGACCCTGACTCTCCACTGCACACTCGCCTCCTTCATCCCTCAGTGACCTAGCCCGACCCTGACTCTCCACTGCACACTCGCCTCCTTCATCCCTCAGTGACCTAGCCCTACCCTGATTCTCCACTGCACACTCGCCTCCTTCATCCCTTAGTGACCTAGCCCGACCCTGACTCTCCACTGCACACTCGCCTCCTTCATCCCTCAGTGACCTCGCTCGACCCTGACTCTCCACTGCACACTGGCCTCGTTCATCCCTCAGTGACCGAACCCGACCCTGACTCTCCACTGCACACTCGCCTCCTCCATCCCTCAGTGTCCTAGCCCTTCCCTCACTCTCCATTGCACACTCGCCTCCTTCATCCCTCAGTGACCCAGCCCGACCCTGACTCTCCCGTACACACTCACCTCCTTCATCCCTCAGTGACCTAGCCCGACCCTGACTCTCCACTGCACACTCGCCTCCTTCATCCCTCAGTGACCGAGCCCTACCCTGACTCTCCACTGCACACTCGCCTCCTTCATCCCTCAGTAACCTAGCCCGACCCTGACTCTCCACTGCACACTCGCCTCCCTCATCCTTCAGTGACCTAGCGCTACCCTGACTCGCCACTGCACACTCGCCTCCTTCATCCCTCAGTGACCGAGCCCGACACTGACTCTCCACTGCACACACGCCTCCTTCATCCCACAGTGACCTAGCCGGACCCTGACTCTCCACTGCACACTCGCCTCCTTCATCCCTCAGAGACCTAGCCCGACCCTGACTCTCCACTGCACACTCGCCTCCTTCATCCCTCAGTGACCTAGCCCGACCCTGACTCTCCACTGCACACTCGCCTCCTTCATCCCTCAGTGACCTAGCCCGACCCTGACTCTCCACTGCACACTCGCCTCCTTCATCCCTCAGTGACCTAGCCCGACCCTGACTCTCCACTACACACTCGCCTCCTTCATTCCTCAGTGACCTAGCCCGACCCTGACTTTCCACTACACACTCGCCTCCTTCATCACTCAGTGACCTACCCCGACCCTGACTCTCCACTACACACTCGCCTCCTTCATTCCTCAGTGACCTAGCCCTACCCTGACTCTCCACTGCACACTCGCCTCCTTCATCCCTCAGTGAACGAGCCCGACCCTGACTCTCCACTGCACACTCGCCTCCTTCATCCCTCAATGACCTAGCCTGACCCTGACTCTCCACTGCACACTCGCCTCCTTCATCCCTCACTGACCTAGCCTGACCCTGACTCTCCACTGCACACTCGCCTCCTTCATTCCTCAGTTACCTAGCCCTGCCCTGACTCTCCACTGCACACTCGCCTCCTTCATCCCTGAGTGACCTTGCCCGACCCTGACTCTCCACTGCACACTCGCCTCCTTCATCCCTTAGTGACCTAGCCATTCCCTGACTCACCACTGCACACTCGCCTCCTTCATCCCTCAGTGACCAAGCCCTACCCTGACTCTCCACTGCACACTCGCCTCCTTCATCCCTCAGTGACCTAGCCCGACCCTGACTCTCCACTGCACACTCGCCTCCTTCATCCCTCAGTGACCTAGCCCTACCCTGATTCTCCACTGCACACTCGCCTCCTTCATCCCTTAGTGACCTAGCCCGACCCTGACTCTCCACTGCACACTCGCCTCCTTCATCCCTCAGTGACCTCGCTCGACCCTGACTCTCCACTGCACACTCGCCTCCTTCATCCCTCAGTGACCTCGCTCGACCCTGACTCTCCACTGCACACTGGCCTCGTTCATCCCTCAGTGACCGAGCCCGACCCTGACTCTCCACTGCACACTCGCCTCCTCCATCCCTCAGTGTCCTAGCCCTTGCCTCACTCTCCACTGCACACTCGCCTCCTTCATCCCTCACTGACCTAGCCTGACCCTGACTCTCCACTGCACACTCGCCTCCTTCATTCGTCAGTTACCTAGCCCTGCCCTGACTCTCCACTGCACACTCGCCTCCTTCATCCCTCAGTGACCTTGCCCGACCCTGACTCTCCACTGCACACTCGCCTCCTTCATCCCTTAGTGACCTAGCCATTCCCTGACTCACCACTGCACACTCGCCTCCTTCATCCCTCAGTGACCTAGCCCGACCCTGACTCTCCACTGCACACTCGCCTCCTTCATCCCTCAGTGACCTAGCCCTACCCTGATTCTCCACTGCACACTCGCCTCCTTCATCCCTTAGTGACCTAGCCCGACCCTGACTCTCCACTGCACACTCGCCTCCTTCATCCCTCAGTGACCTCGCTCGACCCTGACTCTCCACTGCACACTCGCCTCCTTCATCCCTCAGTGACCTCGCTCGACCCTGACTCTCCACTGCACACTGGCCTCGTTCATCCCTCAGTGACCGAGCCCGACCCTGACTCTCCACTGCACACTCGCCTCCTCCATCCCTCAGTGTCCTAGCCCTTGCCTCACTCTCCATTGCACACTCGCCTGCTTCATCCCTCAGTGACCCAGCCCGACCCTGACTCTCCCGTACACACTCACCTCCTTCATCCCTCAGTGACCTAGCCCGACCCTGACTCTCCACTGCACACTCGCCTCCTTCATCCCTCAGTGACCGAGCCCTACCCTGACTCTCCACTGCACACTCGCCTCCTTCATCCCTCAGTAACCTAGCCCGACCCTGACTCTCCACTGCACACTCGCCTCCCTCATCCTTCAGTGACCTAGCGCTACCCTGACTCGCCACTGCACACTCGCCTCCTTCATCCCTCAGTGACCGAGCCCGACACTGACTCTCCACTGCACACACGCCTCCTTCATCCCTCAGTGACCTAGCCGGACCCTGACTCTCCACTGCACACTCGCCTCCTTCATCCCTCAGAGACCTAGCCCGACCCTGACTCTCCACTGCACACTCGCCTCCTTCATCCCTCAGTGACCTAGCCCGACCCTGACTCTCCACTGCACACTCGCCTCCTTCATCCCTCAGTGACCTAGCCCGACCCTGACTCTCCACTGCACACTCGCCTCCTTCATCCCTCAGTGACCTAGCCCGACCCTGACTCTCCACTACACACTCGCCTCCTTCATTCCTCAGTGACCTAGCCCGACCCTGACTTTCCACTACACACTCGCCTCCTTCATCACTCAGTGACCTACCCCGACCCTGACTCTCCACTACACACTCGCCTCCTTCATTCCTCAGTGACCTAGCCCTACCCTGACTCTCCACTGCACACTCGCCACCTTCATCCCTCAGTGAACGAGCCCGACCCTGACTCTCCACTGCACACTCGCCTCCTTCATCCCTCAATGACCTAGCCTGACCCTGACTCTCCACTGCACACTCGCCTCCTTCATCCCTCACTGACCTAGCCTGACCCTGACTCTCCACTGCACACTCGCCTCCTTCATTCCTCAGTTACCTAGCCCTGCCCTGACTCTCCACTGCACACTCGCCTCCTTCATCCCTGAGTGACCTTGCCCGACCCTGACTCTCCACTGCACACTCGCCTCCTTCATCCCTTAGTGACCTAGCCCTTCCCTGACTCACCACTGCACACTCGCCTCCTTCATCCCTCAGTGACCAAGCCCGACCCTGACTATCCACTGCACTCTCGCCTCCTTCATCCCTCAGTGACCGAGCCCGACCCTGACTCTGCACTACACACTCGCCTCCTTCATCCCTCACTGACCTAGCCCTACCCTGACTCTTCACTGCACACTCTCCTCCTTCATCCCTCAGCGACCTAGCCTGACACTGACTCTCCACTACACACTCGCCTCCTTCATCCCTCAGTGACCTAGCCCGACCCTGACTCTCCACTACACACTCGCCTCCTTCATCCCTCAGTGACCAAGCCCGACCCTGACTCTCCACTGCACACTCGCCTCCTTCATCCCTCAGTGACCTAGCCCTAGTCTGACTCTCCACTGCACTCTCGCCTCCTTCATCCCTCAGTGACCGAGCCCGACCCTGACTCTCCACTACACACTCGCCTCCTTCATCCCTCAGTGACCAAGCCCGACCCCGAGTCTCCACTACACACTCGCCTCCTTCATCCCTCTGTGACCTAGCCCGACCCTGAATCTCCACTGCACAATCGCCTCCTCCATCCTTCAGTGACCTCGCCCGACCCCAAATCTCCACTGCACGCTCGCCTCCTTCACCCCTCAGTGACCGAGCCCGACCCTGACTCTCCACTGCACACTCGCCTCCTTCACCCCTCAGTGACCGAGCCCGACCCTGACTCTCCACTGCACACTCGCCTCCTTCATCCCTCAGTGACCAAGCCCGACCCTGACTCTCCACTGCACACTCGCCTCCTTCATCCCTCAGTGACCAAGCCCTACCCTGACTCTCCACTGCACACTCGACTCCTCCATCCTTCAGTGACCTCGCCCTTCCCCGACTCTCCACTGCACACTCGCCTCCTTCATCCCTCAGTGACCAAGCCCTACCCTGACTCTCCACTGCACACTCGACTCCTCCATCCTTCAGTGACCTCGCCCTACCCCGACTCTCCACTGCACACTCACCTCCTTCATCCCTCAGTGACCTCGCCTGACCCTGACTCTCCACTGCACACTCGCCTCCTTCATCCCTCAGTGACCTAGCCTGACCCTGACTCTCCACTGCACACTCGCCTCCTTCATCCCTCAGTGACCAAGCCCGACCCTGACTCTCCACTGCACACTCGCCTCCTCCATCCCTCAGTGTCCTAGCCCTTGCCTCACTCTCCATTGCACACTCGCCTGCTTCATCCCTCAGTGTCCCAGCCCGACCCTGACTCTCCCGTACACACTCACCTCCTTCATCCCTCAGTGACCTAGCCCGACCCTGACTCTCCACTGCACACTCGCCTCCTTCATCCCTCAGTGACCGAGCCCTACCCTGACTCTCCACTGCACACTCGCCTCCTTCATCCCTCAGTAACCTAGGCCGACCCTGACTCTCCACTGCACACTCGCCTCCCTCATCCTTCAGTGACCTAGCGCTACCCTGACTCGCCACTGCACACTCGCCTCCTTCATCCCTCAGTGACCGAGCCCGACACTGACTCTCCACTGCACACACGCCTCCTTCATCCCTCAGTGACCTAGCCGGACCCTGACTCTCCACTGCACACTCGCCTCCTTCATCCCTCAGAGACCTAGCCCGACCCTGACTCTCCACTGCACACTCGCCTCCTTCATCCCTCAGTGACCTAGCCCGACCCTGACTCTCCACTGCACACTCGCCTCCTTCATCCCTCAGTGACCTAGCCCGACCCTGACTCTCCACTGCACACTCGCCTCCTTCATCCCTCAGTGTCCTAGCCCGACCCTGACTCTCCACTACACACTCGCCTCCTTCATTCCTCAGTGACCTAGCCCGACCCTGACTTTCCACTACACACTCGCCTCCTTCATCACTCAGTGACCTACCCCGACCCTGACTCTCCACTACACACTCGCCTCCTTCATTCCTCAGTGACCTAGCCCTACCCTGACTCTCCACTGCACACTCGCCACCTTCATCCCTCAGTGAACGAGCCCGACCCTGACTCTCCACTGCACACTCGCCTCCTTCATCCCTCAATGACCTAGCCTGACCCTGACTCTCCACTGCACACTCGCCTCCTTCATCCCTCACTGACCTAGCCTGACCCTGACTCTCCACTGCACACTCGCCTCCTTCATTCCTCAGTTACCTAGCCCTGCCCTGACTCTCCACTGCACACTCGCCTCCTTCATCCCTGAGTGACCTTGCCCGACCCTGACTCTCCACTGCACACTCGCCTCCTTCATCCCTTAGTGACCTAGCCCTTCCCTGACTCACCACTGCACACTCGCCTCCTTCATCCCTCAGTGACCAAGCCCGACCCTGACTATCCACTGCACTCTCGCCTCCTTCATCCCTCAGTGACCGAGCCCGACCCTGACTCTGCACTACACACTCGCCTCCTTCATCCCTCACTGACCTAGCCCTACCCTGACTCTTCACTGCACACTCTCCTCCTTCATCCCTCAGCGACCTAGCCTGACACTGACTCTCCACTACACACTCGCCTCCTTCATCCCTCAGTGACCTAGCCCGACCCTGACTCTCCACTACACACTCGCCTCCTTCATCCCTCAGTGACCAAGCCCGACCCTGACTCTCCACTGCACACTCGCCTCCTTCATCCCTCAGTGACCTAGCCCTAGTCTGACTCTCCACTGCACTCTCGCCTCCTTCATCCCTCAGTGACCGAGCCCGACCCTGACTCTCCACTACACACTCGCCTCCTTCATCCCTCAGTGACCAAGCCCGACCCCGAGTCTCCACTACACACTCGCCTCCTTCATCCCTCTGTGACCTAGCCCGACCCTGAATCTCCACTGCACAATCGCCTCCTCCATCCTTCAGTGACCTCGCCCGACCCCAAATCTCCACTGCACGCTCGCCTCCTTCACCCCTCAGTGACCGAGCCCGACCCTGACTCTCCACTGCACACTCGCCTCCTTCATCCCTCAGTGACCAAGCCCGACCCTGACTCTCCACTGCACACTCGCCTCCTTCATCCCTCAGTGACCAAGCCCTACCCTGACTCTCCACTGCACACTCGACTCCTCCATCCTTCAGTGACCTCGCCCTTCCCCGACTCTCCACTGCACACTCGCCTCCTTCATCCCTCAGTGACCAAGCCCTACCCTGACTCTCCACTGCACACTCGACTCCTCCATCCTTCAGTGACCTCGCCCTACCCCGACTCTCCACTGCACACTCACCTCCTTCATCCCTCAGTGACCTCGCCTGACCCTGACTCTCCACTGCACACTCGCCTCCTTCATCCCTCAGTGACCTAGCCTGACCCTGACTCTCCACTGCACACTCGCCTCCTTCATCCCTCAGTGACCAAGCCCGACCCTGACTCTCCACTGCAAACTCGCATCCTTCATTCCTCAGTGACCTAGCCCTGCCCTGACTCTCCACTGCACACTCGCCTCCTTCATCCCTCAGTGACCGAGCCCGACCCTGACTCTCCACTACACACTCGCCTCCTTCATCCCTCAGAGACCTAGCCCGACCCTGACTCTCCACTGCACCCTCGCCTCCTTCATCCCTCAGTGACCAAGCCCGACCCTGACTCTCCACTGCACACTCGCCTCCTTTATCCCTCAACGACCGAGCCCTACCCTGACTCACCACTGCACACTCGCCCCCTTCACCCCTCAGTGACCTAGCCTGACCCAGACTCTCCACTGCACACTCGCCTCCTCCATCCCTCTGTGACCGAGCCCGACCCCGAGTCTCCACTACACACTCGCCTCCTTCATCCCTCTGTGACCTAGCCCTACCCTGACTCTCCACTGCACTCTCGCCTCCTTCATCCCTCAGTGACCGACCCCGACCCTGACTCTCCACTACACACTCGCCTCCTTCATCCCGCAGTGACCGACCCCGACCCTGACTCTCCACTGCACCCTCGCCTCCTTCATCCCGCAGTGACCTAGCCCTACCCTGACTCTCCACTGCACACTCGCCTCCTTCATCCCTCAGTGACCTAGCCCGACCCTGACTGTCCACTGTACACTCGCCTCCTTCATCCCTCAGTGACCTAGCCCGACCCTGACTCTCCACTGCACACTCGCCTCCTTCATCCCTCAGTGACCTTGCCCGACCCTGACTCTCCCCTGCACACTCGCCTCCTTCATCCCTCAGTGACCTAGCCTGACCCTGACTCTCCACTGCATACTCGCCTCCTCGATCGTTCAGTGACCTAGCCCGACCTTGACTCTTCACTGCACACTCGCCTCCTTCATCCCTCAGTGACCGAGCCCTACCCTGACTCTCCACTGCACACTCGCCTCCTCCATCCTTCAGTGACCTCGCCCGACCCTGACACTCCACTGCACAGTCGCCTCCTTCATCCCTCAGTGACCTAGCCCGACCCTGACTCTGCACTGCACACTCGCCTCCTTCATCCCTCAGTGACCTAGCCCTACCCTGACTCTCCACTACACACTCGCCTCCTTCATCCCTCAGTGACCTAGCCCGACCCTGACTCTCCACTGCACACACGCCTCCTTCATCCCTCAGTGACCTAGCCTGACCCTGACTCTCCACTGCACACTCGCCTCCTTCATCCCTCAGTGACCTAGCCCGACCCTGACTCTCCACTGCACACTCGCCTCCTTCATCCCTCAGTGACCTAGCCTGACCCTCACTCTCCACTGCACACTCGCCTCCTTCATCCCTCAGTGACCAAGCCCGACCCTGACTCTCCACTGCACACTCGCCTCCTTCATTCCTCAGTGACCTAGCCCTGCCCTGACTCTCCACTGCACACTCGCCTCCTTCATCCCTCAGTGACCGAGCCCGACCCTGACTCTCCACTACACACTCGCCTCCTTCATCCCTCAGAGACCTAGCCCGACCCTGACTCTCCACTGCACCCTCGCCTCCTTCATCCCTCAGTGACCAAGCCCGACCCTGACTCTCCACTGCACACTCGCCTCCTTCATCCCTCAGTGACCAAGCCCGACCCTGACTCTCCACTGCACACTCGCCTCCTTCATCCCTCAACGACCGAGCCCTACCCTGACTCACCACTGCACACTCGCCCCCTTCACCCCTCAGTGACCTAGCCTGACCCTGACTCTCCACTGCACACTCGCCTCCTCCATCCCTCTGTGACCGAGCCCGACCCCGAGTCTCCACTACACACTCGCCTCCTTCATCCCTCTGTGACCTAGCCCTACCCTGACTCTCCACTGCACTCTCGCCTCCTTCATCCCTCAGTGACCGACCCCGACCCTGACTCTCCACTACACACTCGCCTCCTTCATCCCGCAGTGACCGACCCCGACCCTGACTGTCCACTGTACACTCGCCTCCTTCATCCCTCAGTGACCTAGCCCGATCCTGACTCTCCACTGCACACTCGCCTCCTTCATCCCTCAGTGACCTTGCCCGACCCTGACTCTCCCCTGCACACTCGCCTCCTTCATCCCTCAGTGACCTAGCCTGACCCTGACTCTCCACTGCATACTCGCCTCCTCGATCGTTCATTGACCTAGCCCGACCTTGACTCTTCACTGCACACTCGCCTCCTTCATCCCTCAGTGACCGAGCCCTACCCTGACTCTCCACTGCACACTCGCCTCCTCCATCCTTCAGTGACCTCGCCCGACCCTGACACTCCACTGCACAGTCGCCTCCTTCATCCCTCAGTGACCTAGCCCGACCCTGACTCTGCACTGCACACTCGCCTCCTTCATCCCTCAGTGACCTAGCCCTACCCTGACTCTCCACTACACACTCGCCTCCTTCATCCCTCAGTGACCTAGCCCGACCCTGACTCTCCACTGCACACACGCCTCCTTCATCCCTCAGTGACCTAGCCTGACCCTGACTCTCCACTGCACACTCGCCTCCTTCATCCCTCAGTGACCTAGCCGGACCC
Source organism: Somniosus microcephalus (assembly GCF_052327205.1). Taxonomy (NCBI): domain Eukaryota; kingdom Metazoa; phylum Chordata; class Chondrichthyes; order Squaliformes; family Somniosidae; genus Somniosus; species Somniosus microcephalus. Next base: position 74,253,510 of record NC_140990.1, read on the forward strand.
TGACTCTCCACTGCACACTCGCCTCCTTCATCCCTCAGTGACCTAGCCCGACCCTGACTCTCCACTGCACACTCGCCTCCTCCATCCCTCAGTGACCTCGCCCGACCCTGACTCTCCACTACACACTCGCCTCCTTCATCCCTCAGTGACCGAGCCCGACCCTGACTCTCCACTGCACACTCGCCTCCTTCATCCCTCAGTGACCTAGCCCTACCCTGACTCTCCACTGCACACTCGCCTCCTTCATCCCTCAGTGACCTAGCCCGACCCTGACTCTCCACTGCACACTCGCCTCCTTCATCCCTCAGTGACCTAGCCCTACCCTGACTCTCCCCTACACACCCGCCTCCTTCATCCCTCAGTGACCGAGCCCGACCCTGACTCTCCACTGCACACTCGCCTCCTTCATCCCTCAGTGACCTAGCCCTACCCTGACTCTCCACTGCACACTCGCCTCCTTCATCCCTCAGTGACCTAACCCGACCCTGACTCTCCACTGCGCACTCGCCTCCTTCATCCCTCAGTGACCTAGCCCGACCCTGACTCTCCACTGCACACTCGCCTCCTTCATCCCTCAGTGACCTAGCCCTACCCTGACTCTCCCCTACACACCCGCCTCCTTCATCCTTCAGTGAACTAGCTCGACCCTGACTCTCCACTGCACACTCGCCTCCTTCATCCCTCAGTGACCTCGCCCTACCCTGACTCTCCACTGCACACTCGCCTCCTTCATCCCTCAGTGACCTAGCCCTACACAGACTCTCCACTGCACACTCGCCTCCTTCATCCCACAGTGACCTAGCCCGACCCTGACTCTCCACTGCACACTCGCCTGCTTCATCCCTCAGTGACCTAGCCCGACCCTGACTCTCCACTGCACACTCACCTCCTTCATCCCTCACTGACCTAGCCCTACCTGATTCTCCACTGCACACTCGCCTCCTTCATCCCTCAGTGACCTAGCCCGACCCTGACTCTCCACTGCACACTCGCCTTCTTCATCCCTCAGTGACCTAGCCCTACCCTGACTCTCCACTGCACACTCGCCTCCTTCGTCCCTCAGTGACCTAGCCCGACCCTGGCTCTCCGCTGCACACTCGCCTGCTTCATCCCTCAGTGACCTAGCCCGACCCTGACTCTCCACTGCACACTTGCCTCCTTCATCCCTCAGTGAACTAGCCCGACCCTCACACTCCACTGCACTCTCGCCTCCTTCATCCCTCAGTGACCGAGCCCGACCCTGACTCTCCACTACATACTCGCCTCCTTCATCCCTCACTGACCTAGCCCGACCCTGACTCTCCACTACACACTCGCCTCCTTCATCCCTCAGTGACCTAGCCCTACCCTGACTCTCCACTGCACACTCGCCTCCTTCATCCCTCAGTGACCTAGCCTGACCCTGACTCTCCACTGCACACTCGCCCCCTTCATCCCTCTGTGACCTAGCCTGACCCTGAGTCTCCACTACACACTCGCCTCCTTCATCCCTCTGTGACCTAGCCCGACCCTGACTCTCCACTGCACACTCGCCTCCTTCATCCCTCAGTGACCTAGCCCGACCCTGACTCTCCACTGCATTCTCGCCTCCTTCATGCCTCAGTGACCTAGCCCGACCGAGTCTCCACTGCACACTCGCCTCCTTCATCCCTCAGTGACCTAGCCTGACCCTGACTCTCCACTGCATCCTCGCCTCCTCGATCGTTCAGTGACCTAGCCCGACCTTGACTCTTCACTGCACACTCGCCTCCTTCATCCCTCAGTGACCGAGCCCTACCCTGACTCTCCACTGCACACTCGCCTCCTCCATCCTTCAGTGACCTCGCCCGACCCTGACACTCCACTGCACAGTCGCCTCCTTCATCCCTCAGTGACCTAGCCCGACCCTGACTCTGCACTGCACACTCGCCTCCTTCATCCCTCAGTGACCTAGCCCTACCCTGACTCTCCACTACACACTCGCCTCCTTCATCCCTCAGTGACCTAGCCCGACCCTGACTCTCCACTGCACACACGCCTCCTTCATCCCTCAGTGACCTAGCCTGACCCTGACTCTCCACTGCACACTCGCCTCCTTCATCCCGCAGTGACCTAGCCCGACCCTGACTCTCCACTGCACACTCGCCTCCTTCATCCCTCAGTGACCTAGCCTGACCCTCACTCTCCACTGCACACTCGCCTCCTTCATCCCTCAGTGACCAAGCCCGACCCTGACTCTCCACTGCACACTCGCCTCCTTCATTCCTCAGTGACCTAGCCCTGCCCTGACTCTCCACTGCACACTCGCCTCCTTCATCCCTCAGTGACCGAGCCCGACCCTGACTCTCCACTACACACTCGCCTCCTTCATCCCTCAGAGACCTAGCCCGACCCTGACTCTCCACTGCACCCTCGCCTCCTTCATCCCTCAGTGACCAAGCCCGACCCTGACTCTCCACTGCACACTCGCCTCCTTCATCCCTCAGTGACCAAGCCCGACCCTGACTCTCCACTGCACACTCGCCTCCTTCATCCCTCAACGACCGAGCCCTACCCTGACTCACCACTGCACACTCGCCCCCTTCACCCCTCAGTGACCTAGCCTGACCCTGACTCTCCACTGCACACTCGCCTCCTCCATCCCTCTGTGACCGAGCCCGACCCCGAGTCTCCACTACACACTCGCCTCCTTCATCCCTCTGTGACCTAGCCCTACCCTGACTCTCCACTGCACTCTCGCCTCCTTCATCCCTCAGTGACCGACCCCGACCCTGACTCTCCACTACACACTCGCCTCCTTCATCCCGCAGTGACCGACCCCGACCCTGACTGTCCACTGTACACTCGCCTCCTTCATCCCTCAGTGACCTAGCCCGATCCTGACTCTCCACTGCACACTCGCCTCCTTCATCCCTCAGTGACCTTGCCCGACCCTGACTCTCCCCTGCACACTCGCCTCCTTCATCCCTCAGTGACCTAGCCTGACCCTGACTCTCCACTGCATACTCGCCTCCTCGATCGTTCATTGACCTAGCCCGACCTTGACTCTTCACTGCACTCTCGCCTCCTTCATCCCTCAGTGACCGAGCCCTACCCTGACTCTCCACTGCACACTCGCCTCCTCCATCCTTCAGTGACCTCGCCCGACCCTGACACTCCACTGCACAGTCGCCTCCTTCATCCCTCAGTGACCAAGCCCGACCCTGACTCTCCACTGCACACTCGCCTCCTTCATTCCTCAGTGACCTAGCCCTGCCCTGACTCTCCACTGCACACTCGCCTCCTTCATCCCTCAGTGACCGAGCCCGACCCTGACTCTCCACTACACACTCGCCTCCTTCATCCCTCAGAGACCTAGCCCGACCCTGACTCTCCACTGCACCCTCGCCTCCTTCATCCCTCAGTGACCAAGCCCGACCCTGACTCTCCACTGCACACTCGCCTCCTTCATCCCTCAGTGACCAAGCCCGACCCTGACTCTCCACTGCACACTCGCCTCCTTCATCCCTCAACGACCGAGCCCTACCCTGACTCACCACTGCACACTCGCCCCCTTCACCCCTCAGTGACCTAGCCTGACCCTGACTCTCCACTGCACACTCGCCTCCTCCATCCCTCTGTGACCGAGCCCGACCCCGAGTCTCCACTACACACTCGCCTCCTTCATCCCTCTGTGACCTAGCCCTACCCTGACTCTCCACTGCACTCTCGCCTCCTTCATCCCTCAGTGACCGACCCCGACCCTGACTCTCCACTACACACTCGCCTCCTTCATCCCGCAGTGACCGACCCCGACCCTGACTGTCCACTGTACACTCGCCTCCTTCATCCCTCAGTGACCTAGCCCGATCCTGACTCTCCACTGCACACTCGCCTCCTTCATCCCTCAGTGACCTTGCCCGACCCTGACTCTCCCCTGCACACTCGCCTCCTTCATCCCTCAGTGACCTAGCCTGACCCTGACTCTCCACTGCATACTCGCCTCCTCGATCGTTCATTGACCTAGCCCGACCTTGACTCTTCACTGCACTCTCGCCTCCTTCATCCCTCAGTGACCGAGCCCTACCCTGACTCTCCACTGCACACTCGCCTCCTCCATCCTTCAGTGACCTCGCCCGACCCTGACACTCCACTGCACAGTCGCCTCCTTCATCCCTCAGTGACCTAGCCCGACCCTGACTCTGCACTGCACACTCGCCTCCTTCATCCCTCAGTGACCTAGCCCTACCCTGACTCTCCACTACACACTCGCCTCCTTCATCCCTCAGTGACCTAGCCCGACCCTGACTCTCCACTGCACACACGCCTCCTTCATCCCTCAGTGACCTAGCCTGACCCTGACTCTCCACTGCACACTCGCCTCCTTCATCCCTCAGTGACCTAGCCCGACCCTGACTCTCCACTGCACACTCGCCTCCTTCATCCCTCAGTGACCTAGCCCGACCCTGACTCTCCACTGCACACTCGCCTCCTTCATCCCTCAGTGACCTAGCCGGACCCTGACTCTCCACTGCACACTCGCCTCCTTCATCCCTCAGTGACCTAGCCCGACCCTGACTCTCCACTGCACACTCGCCTCCTCCATCCCTCAGTGACCTCGCCCGACCCTGACTCTCCACTACACACTCGCCTCCTTCATCCCTCAGTGACCGAGCCCGACCCTGACTCTCCACTGCACACTCGCCTCCTTCATCCCTCAGTGACCTAGCCCTACCCTGACTCTCCACTGCACACTCGCCTCCTTCATCCCTCAGTGACCTAGCCCGACCCTGACTCTCCACTGCACACTCGCCTCCTTCATCCCTCAGTGACCTAGCCCTACCCTGACTCTCCCCTACACACCCGCCTCCTTCATCCCTCAGTGACCGAGCCCGACCCTGACTCTCCACTGCACACTCGCCTCCTTCATCCCTCAGTGACCTAGCCCTACCCTGACTCTCCACTGCACACTCGCCTCCTTCATCCCTCAGTGACCTAACCCGACCCTGACTCTCCACTGCGCACTCGCCTCCTTCATCCCTCAGTGACCTAGCCCGACCCTGACTCTCCACTGCACACTCGCCTCCTTCATCCCTCAGTGACCTAGCCCTACCCTGACTCTCCCCTACACACCCGCCTCCTTCATCCTTCAGTGAACTAGCTCGACCCTGACTCTCCACTGCACACTCGCCTCCTTCATCCCTCAGTGACCTCGCCCTACCCTGACTCTCCACTGCACACTCGCCTCCTTCATCCCTCAGTGACCTAGCCCTACACAGACTCTCCACTGCACACTCGCCTCCTTCATCCCACAGTGACCTAGCCCGACCCTGACTCTCCACTGCACACTCGCCTCCTTCATCCCTCAGTGACCTAGCCCGACCCTGACTCTCCACTGCACACTCACCTCCTTCATCCCTCACTGACCTAGCCCTACCTGATTCTCCACTGCACACTCGCCTCCTTCATCCCTCAGTGACCTAGCCCGACCCTGACTCTCCACTGCACACTCGCCTTCTTCATCCCTCAGTGACCTAGCCCTACCCTGACTCTCCACTGCACACTCGCCTCCTTCGTCCCTCAGTGACCTAGCCCGACCCTGGCTCTCCGCTGCACACTCGCCTGCTTCATCCCTCAGTGACCTAGCCCGACCCTGACTCTCCACTGCACACTTGCCTCCTTCATCCCTCAGTGAACTAGCCCGACCCTCACACTCCACTGCACTCTCGCCTCCTTCATCCCTCAGTGACCGAGCCCGACCCTGACTCTCCACTACATACTCGCCTCCTTCATCCCTCACTGACCTAGCCCGACCCTGACTCTCCACTACACACTCGCCTCCTTCATCCCTCAGTGACCTAGCCCTACCCTGACTCTCCACTGCACACTCGCCTCCTTCATCCCTCAGTGACCTAGCCTGACCCTGACTCTCCACTGCACACTCGCCCCCTTCATCCCTCTGTGACCTAGCCTGACCCTGAGTCTCCACTACACACTCGCCTCCTTCATCCCTCTGTGACCTAGCCCGACCCTGACTCTCCACTGCACACTCGCCTCCTTCATCCCTCAGTGACCTAGCCCGACCCTGACTCTCCACTGCATTCTCGCCTCCTTCATGCCTCAGTGACCTAGCCCGACCGAGTCTCCACTGCACACTCGCCTCCTTCATCCCTCAGTGACCTAGCCCGACCCTGACTCTCCGCTGCACACTCGCCTCCTTCATCCCTCAGTGACCTAGCCCGACCCTGACTCTCCACTGCACACTCGCCTCCTTCATCCCTCAGTGACCTAGCCCTACCCTGACTGTCCACTGCACACTCGCCTCCTCCATCCTTCATTGACCTCGCCCGACCCTGAGTCTCCACTGCACACTCGCCCCCTTCATCCCTCAGTGACCTAGCCCGACCCTGACGCTCCACTGCACACTCGCCTCCTTCATCCCTCAGTGACCTCGCCCGACCCTGAATCTCCACTGCACGCTCGCCTCCTTCATCCCTCAGTGACCTAGCCCGACCCTGACTCTCCACTACACACTCGCCTCCTTCATCCGTCAGTGACCTAGCCCGACCCTGACTGTCCACTACACACTCGCCTCCTTCATCCCTCAGTGACCTCGCCTGACCCTGACTCTCCACTGCACACTCGCCTCCCTCATCCCTCAGTGACCTAGCCCGACCCTGACGCTCCACTGCACACTCGCCTCCTTCATCCCTCAGTGACCTCGCCCGACCCTGAATCTCCACTGCACGCTCGCCTCCTTCATCCCTCAGTGACCTAGCCCGACCCTGACTGTCCACTGCACACTCGCCTCCTTCATCGCTCATTGATCTAGCCCGACCCTGACTCTCCACTGCACACTCGCCTCCTTCATCCCTCACTGACCTAGCCCGACCCTGACTCTCCACTACACACTCGCCTCCTTCATCCCTCAGTGACCTAGCCCGACCCTGACTCTCCACTACACACTCGCCTCCTTCATCCCTCAGTGACCTAGCCCGACCCTGACACTCCACTGCACACTCGCCTCCTTCATCCCTCAGTGACCTAGCCCGACCCTGACTCTCCTCTGCAAACTCGCCTCCTTCATCCCTTAGTGACCTAGCCCGACCCTGACTCTCCACTGCACACTCGCCTCCTTCATCCCTCAGTGACCTAGCCTGACCCTGACTCTCCACTGCACACTCGCCTCCCCCATCCCTCAGTGACCTAGCCCGACCCTGACTCTCCACTACACACTCGCCTCCTTCATCCCTCAGTGACCTAGCCCGACCCTGACTCTCCACTGCACACTGGCCTCCTTCATCCCTCAGTGACCGAGCCCTACCCTGACTCTCCACTGCACACTCGCCTCCTTCATCCCTCAGTGACCCGGCCCGACCCTGATTCTCCACTGCACACTCGCCTCCTTCATCCCTCAGTGACCTCGCTCGACCCTGACTCTCCACTGCACACTCGCCTCCTTCATCCCTCAGAGACCTAGCCCGACCCTGACTCTCCACTGCACACTCGCCTCCTTCATCCCTTCGTGATAGAGCCCGACCCTGACTCTCCACTGCACACTCGCCTCCTTCATCCCTCTATCAACTAGCCGTACCCTGACTCTCCACTGCACACTCGCCTCCTTCATCCCTCAGTGTCCTCGCCCTTCCCTCACTCTCCATTGCACACTCGCCTCCTTCATCCCTCAGTGACCCAGCCCGACCCTGACTCTCCCGTACACACTCACCTCCTTCATCCCTCAGTGACCTAGCCCGACCCTGACTCTCCACTGCACACTCGCCTCCTTCATCCCTCAGTGACCGAGCCCTACCCTGACTCTCCACTGCACACTCGCCTCCTTCATCCCTCAGTAACCTAGCCCGACCCTGACTCTCCACTGCACACTCGCCTCCCTCATCCTTCAGTGACCTAGCCCTACCCTGACTCGCCACTGCACACTCGCCTCCTTCATCCCTCAGTGACCGAGCCCGACACTGACTCTCCACTGCACACTCGCCTCCTTCATCCCTCAGTGACCTAGCCGGACCCTGACTCTCCACTGCAAACTCGCCTCCTTCATCCCTCAGTGACCTAGCCCGACCCTGACTCTCCACTACACACTCGCCTCCTTCATCCCTCAGAGACCGAGCCCGACCCTGACTCTCCACTGCACACTCGCCTCCTTCATCCCTCAGTGACCTAGCCCTACCCTGACTCTCCACTGCACACTCGCCTCCTTCATCCCTCAGTGACCTAGCCCTACCCTGACTCTCCACTACACACTCGCCTCCTTCATCACTCAGTGACCTACCCCGACCCTGACTCTCCACTGCACACTCGCCTCCTTCATCCCTCAGTGACCTAGCCCTACCCTGACTCTCCACTGCACACTCGCCTCCTTCATCCCTCAGTGACCTAGCCCGACCCTGACTCTCCACTGCACACTCGCCTCCTTCATCCCTCAGTGACCTTGCCTGACCCTGACTCTCCACTGCACACTCGCCTCCTTCATCCGTCAGTGACCTAGCCTGACCCTGACTCTCCACTGCACACTCGCCTCCTTCATCCCTCAGTGACCTAGCCCGACCCTGACTCTCCACTGCACACTCGCCTCCTTCATCGCTCAGTGACCTAGCCTGACCCTGAGTCTCCACTACACTCTCGCCTCCTTCATCCCTCAGTGACCTAGCCCGACCCTGACTCTCCACTGCACACTCGCCTCCTCCATCCTTCAGTGACCTCGCCCGACCCTGACTCTCCACTGCACACTCGCCTCCTTCCTCTCTCAGTGACCTAGCCCGACCGAGTCTCCACTGCACACTCGCCTCCTTCATCCCTCAGTGACCTAGCCCTACCCTGACTCTCCACTGCACACTCGCCTCCTTCATCCCTCAGTGACCTAGCCCGACCCTGACTCTCCACTGCACACTCGCCTCCTTCATCCCTCAGTGACCTAGCCTGACCCTGACTCTCCACTGCACACTCGCCTCCCTCATCCCTCAGTGACCTAGCCCGACCCTGACGCTCCACTGCACACTCGCCTCCTTCATCCCTCAGTGACCTCGCCCGACCCTGAATCTCCACTGCACGCTCGCCTCCTTCATCCCTCAGTGACCTAGCCCTACCCAGACTGTCCACTGCACACTCACCTCCTTCATCCCTCAGTGACCTAGCCCGACCCTGACTCTCCACTGCACACTCGCCTCCTTCATCCCTCAGTGACCTAGCCTGACCCTGACTCTCCACTGCACACTCGCCTCCCCCACCCCTCAGTGACCTAGCCCGACCCTGACTCTCCACTACACACTCGCCTCCTTCATCCCTCAGTGACCTTGCCCGACCCTGACTCTCCACTGCACACTGGCCTCCTTCATCCCTCAGTGACCGAGCCCTACCCTGACTCTCCACTGCACACTCGCCTCCTTCATCCCTCAGTGACCCGGCCCGACCCTGATTCTCCACTGCACACTCGCCTCCTTCATCCCTCAGTGGCCTCGCTCGACCCTGACTCTCCACTGCACACTCGCCTCCTTCATCCCTCAGTGACCTAGCCCGACCCTGACTCTCCACTGCACACTCGCCTCCTTCATCCCTCAGTGACCTAGCCCTACCCTGATTCTCCACTGCACACTCGCCTCCTTCATCCCTTAGTGACCTAGCCCGACCCTGACTCTCCACTGCACACTCGCCTCCTTCATCCCTCAGTGACCTAGCCCGACCCTGACTCTCCACTACACACTCGCCTCCTTCATTCCTCAGTGACCTAGCCCGACCCTGACTTTCCACTACACACTCGCCTCCTTCATCACTCAGTGACCTACCCCGACCCTGACTCTCCACTACACACTCGCCTCCTTCATTCCTCAGTGACCTAGCCCTACCCTGCCTCTCCACTGCACACTCGCCTCCTTCATCCCTCAGTGAACGAGCCCGACCCTGACTCTCCACTGCACACTCGCCTCCTTCATCCCTCAATGACCTAGCCTGACCCTGACTCTCCACTGCACACTCGCCTCCTTCATTCCTCAGTTACCTAGCCCTGCCCTGACTCTCCACTGCACACTCGCCTCCTTCATCCCTTAGTGACCTTGCCCGACCCTGACTCTCCACTGCACACTCGCCTCCTTCATCCCTTAGTGACCTAGCCCTTCCCTGACTCACCACTGCACACTCGCCTCCTTCATCCCTCAGTGACCAAGCCCTACCCTGACTCTCCACTGCACACTCGCCTCCTTCATCCCCCAGTGACCAAGCCCGACCCCGAGTCTCCACTACACACTCGCCTCCTTCATCCCTCTGTGACCTAGCCCGACACTGACTCTCCACTGCACACACGCCTCCTTCATCCCTCAGTGACCTAGCCGGACCCTGACTCTCCACTGCACACTCGCCTCCTTCATCCCTCAGAGACCTAGCCCGACCCTGACTCTCCACTGCACACTCGCCTCCTTCATCCCTCAGTGACCTAGCCCGACCCTGACTCTCCACTGCACACTCGCCTCCTTCATCCCTCAGTGACCTAGCCCGACCCTGACTCTCCACTGCACACTCGCCTCCTTCATCCCTCAGTGACCTAGCCCGACCCTGACTCTCCACTACACACTCGCCTCCTTCATTCCTCAGTGACCTAGCCCGACCCTGACTTTCCACTACACACTCGCCTCCTTCATCACTCAGTGACCTACCCCGACCCTGACTCTCCACTACACACTCGCCTCCTTCATTCCTCAGTGACCTAGCCCTACCCTGACTCTCCACTGCACACTCGCCTCCTTCATCCCTCAGTGAACGAGCCCGACCCTGACTCTCCACTGCACACTCGCCTCCTTCATCCCTCAATGACCTAGCCTGACCCTGACTCTCCACTGCACACTCGCCTCCTTCATCCCTCACTGACCGAGCCTGACCCTGACTCTCCACTGCACACTCGCCTCCTTCATTCCTCAGTTACCTAGCCCTGCCCTGACTCTCCACTGCACACTCGCCTCCTTCATCCCTTAGTGACCTTGCCCGACCCTGACTCTCCACTGCACACTCGCCTCCTTCATCCCTTAGTGACCTAGCCCTTCCCTGACTCACCACTGCACACTCGCCTCCTTCATCCCTCAGTGACCAAGCCCTACCCTGACTCTCCACTGCACACTCGCCTCCTTCATCCCCCAGTGACCTAGCCCGACCCTGACTATCCACTGCACTCTCGCCTCCTTCATCCCTCAGTGACCGAGCCCGACCCTGACTCTGCACTACACACTCGCCTCCTTCATCCCTCACTGACCTAGCCCTACCCTGACTCTTCACTGCACACTCGCCTCCTTCATCCCTCAGCGACCTAGCCTGACACTGACTCTCCACTGCACACTCGCCTCCTTCATCCCTCAGTGACCTAGCCCTAGCCTGACTCTCCACTGCACTCTCGCCTCCTTCATCCCTCAGTGACCGAGCCCGACCCTGACTCTCCACTGCACACTCGCCTCCTTCATCCCTCAGTGACGTAGCCCGACCCTGACTCTCCACTGCACCCTCGCCTCCTTCATCCCTCAGTGACCAAGCCCGACCCCGAGTCTCCACTACACACTCGCCTCCTTCATCCCTCTGTGACCTAGCCCGACCCTGAGTCTCCACTGCACACTCGCCTCCTCCATCCCTCTGTGACCTAGCCCGACCCTGAATCTCCACTGCACACTCGCCTCCTCCATCCTTCAGTGACCTCGCCCGACCCCGAATCTCCACTGCACACTCGCCTCCTTCACCCCTCAGTGACCGAGCCCGACCCTGACTCTCCACTGCACACTCGCCTCCTTCACCCCTCAGTGACTGAGCCCGACCCTGACTCTCCACTGCACACTCGCCTCCTTCATCCCTCAGTGACCAAGCCCTACCCTGACTCTCCACTGCACACTCGACTCCTTCATCCCTCAGTGACCTAGCCGGACCCTGACTCTCCACTGCACACTCGCCTCCTTCATCCCTCAGAGACCTAGCCCGACCCTGACTCTCCACTGCACACTCGCCTCCTTCATCCCTCAGTGACCGAGCCCGACCCTGACTCTCCACTGCACACTCGCCTCCTTCATCCCTCGGTGACCTAGCCCGACCCTGACTCTCCACTGCACACTCGCCTCCTTCATCCCTCAGTGACCTAGCCCGACCCTGACTCTCCACTACACACTCGCCTCCTTCATTCCTCAGTGACCTAGCCCGACCCTGACTTTCCACTACACACTCGCCTCATTCATCACTCAGTGACCTACCCCGACCCTGACTCTCCACTACACACTCGCCTCCTTCATTCCTCAGTGACCTAGCCCTACCCTGACTCTCCACTGCACACTCGCCTCCTTCATCCCTCAGTGAACGAGCCCGACCCTGACTCTCCACTGCACCCTCGCCTCCTTCATCCCTCAATGACCTAGCCTGACCCTGACTCTCCACTGCACACTCGCCTCCTTCATCCCTCACTGACCTAGCCTGACCCTGACTCTCCACTGCACACTCGCCTCCTTCATCCCTCAGTGACCCAGCCCGACCCTGACTCTCCATTGCACACTCGCCTCCTTCATCCCTCAGTGACCTAGCCCTACCCTGACTCTCCACTGCACACTCGCCTCCTTCATTCCTCAGTTACCTAGCCCTGCCCTGACTCTCCACTGCACACTCGCCTCCTTCATCCCTTAGTGACCTTGCCCGACCCTGACTCTCCACTGCACACTCGCCTCCTTCATCCCTTAGTGACCTAGCCCTTCCCTGACTCACCACTGCACACTCGCCTCCTTCATCCCTCAGTGACCAAGCCCTACCCTGACTCTCCACTGCACTCTCGCCTCCTTCATCCCTCAGTGACCGAGCCCGACCCTGACTCTGCACTACAAACTCGCCTCCTTCATCCCTCACTGACCTTGCCCTACCCTGACTCTTCACTGCACACTCGCCTCCTTCATCCCTCAGCGACCTAGCCTGACACTGACTCTCCACTGCACACTCGCCTCCTTCATCCCTCAGTGACCTAGCCCTAGCCTGACTCTCCACTGCACTCTCGCCTCCTTCATCCCTCAGCGACCTAGCCTGACACTGACTCTCCACTGCACACTCGCCTCCTTCATCCCTCAGTGACCTAGCCCTAGCCTGACTCTCCACTGCACTCTCGCCTCCTTCATCCCTCAGTGACCTAGCCCGACCCTGACTCTCCACTACACCCTCGCCTCCTTCATCCCTCAGTGACCAAGCCCGACCCCGAGTCTCCACTACACACTCGCCTCCTTCATCCCTCAGAGACCTAGCCCGACACTGACTCTCCACTGCACACACGCCTCCTTCATCCCTCAGTGACCTAGCCGGACCCTGACTCTCCACTGCACACTCGCCTCCTTCATCCCTCAGAGACCTAGCCCGACCCTGACTGTCCACTGCACTCTCGCCTCCTTCATCCCTTAGTGACCTAGCCCTACCCTGACTCACCACTGCACACTCGCCTCCTTCATCCCTTAGTGACCTAGCCCTTCCCTGACTCACCACTGCACACTCGCCTCCTTCATCCCTCAGTGACCAAGCCCTACCCTGACTCTCCACTGCACACTCGCCTCCTTCATCCCCCAGTGACCTAGCCCGACCCTGACTATCCACTGCACTCTCGCCTCCTTCATCCCTCAGTGACCGAGCCCGACCCTGACTCTGCACTACACACTCGCCTCCTTCATCCCTCACTGACCTAGCCCTACCCTGACTCTTCACTGCACACTCGCCTCCTTCATCCCTCAGCGACCTAGCCTGACACTGACTCTCCACTGCACACTCGCCTCCTTCATCCCTCAGTGACCTAGCCCTAGCCTGACTCTCCACTGCACTCTCGCCTCCTTCATCCCTCAGTGACCGAGCCCGACCCTGACTCTCCACTGCACACTCGCCTCCTTCATCCCTCAGTGACGTAGCCCGACCCTGACTCTCCACTGCACCCTCGCCTCCTTCATCCCTCAGTGACCAAGCCCGACCCCGAGTCTCCACTACACACTCGCCTCCTTCATCCCTCTGTGACCTAGCCCGACCCTGAGTCTCCACTGCACACTCGCCTCCTCCATCCCTCTGTGACCTAGCCCGACCCTGAATCTCCACTGCACACTCGCCTCCTCCATCCTTCAGTGACCTCGCCCGACCCCGAATCTCCACTGCACACTCGCCTCCTTCACCCCTCAGTGACCGAGCCCGACCCTGACTCTCCACTGCACACTCGCCTCCTTCACCCCTCAGTGACTGAGCCCGACCCTGACTCTCCACTGCACACTCGCCTCCTTCATCCCTCAGTGACCAAGCCCTACCCTGACTCTCCACTGCACACTCGACTCCTTCATCCCTCAGTGACCTAGCCGGACCCTGACTCTCCACTGCACACTCGCCTCCTTCATCCCTCAGAGACCTAGCCCGACCCTGACTCTCCACTGCACACTCGCCTCCTTCATCCCTCAGTGACCGAGCCCGACCCTGACTCTCCACTGCACACTCGCCTCCTTCATCCCTCGGTGACCTAGCCCGACCCTGACTCTCCACTGCACACTCGCCTCCTTCATCCCTCAGTGACCTAGCCCGACCCTGACTCTCCACTACACACTCGCCTCCTTCATTCCTCAGTGACCTAGCCCGACCCTGACTTTCCACTACACACTCGCCTCATTCATCACTCAGTGACCTACCCCGACCCTGACTCTCCACTACACACTCGCCTCCTTCATTCCTCAGTGACCTAGCCCTACCCTGACTCTCCACTGCACACTCGCCTCCTTCATCCCTCAGTGAACGAGCCCGACCCTGACTCTCCACTGCACCCTCGCCTCCTTCATCCCTCAATGACCTAGCCTGACCCTGACTCTCCACTGCACACTCGCCTCCTTCATCCCTCACTGACCTAGCCTGACCCTGACTCTCCACTGCACACTCGCCTCCTTCATCCCTCAGTGACCCAGCCCGACCCTGACTCTCCATTGCACACTCGCCTCCTTCATCCCTCAGTGACCTAGCCCTACCCTGACTCTCCACTGCACACTCGCCTCCTTCATTCCTCAGTTACCTAGCCCTGCCCTGACTCTCCACTGCACACTCGCCTCCTTCATCCCTTAGTGACCTTGCCCGACCCTGACTCTCCACTGCACACTCGCCTCCTTCATCCCTCTGTGACCTAGCCCTTCCCTGACTCACCACTGCACACTCGCCTCCTTCATCCCTCAGTGACCAAGCCCTACCCTGACTCTCCACTGCACTCTCGCCTCCTTCATCCCTCAGTGACCGAGCCCGACCCTGACTCTGCACTACAAACTCGCCTCCTTCATCCCTCACTGACCTTGCCCTACCCCGACTCTTCACTGCACACTCGCCTCCTTCATCCCTCAGCGACCTAGCCTGACACTGACTCTCCACTGCACACTCGCCTCCTTCATCCCTCAGTGACCTAGCCCTAGCCTGACTCTCCACTGCACTCTCGCCTCCTTCATCCCTCAGCGACCTAGCCTGACACTGACTCTCCACTGCACACTCGCCTCCTTCATCCCTCAGTGACCTAGCCCTAGCCTGACTCTCCACTGCACTCTCGCCTCCTTCATCCCTCAGTGACCTAGCCCGACCCTGACTCTCCACTACACCCTCGCCTCCTTCATCCCTCAGTGACCAAGCCCGACCCCGAGTCTCCACTACACACTCGCCTCCTTCATCCCTCAGAGACCTAGCCCGACACTGACTCTCCACTGCACACACGCCTCCTTCATCCCTCAGTGACCTAGCCGGACCCTGACTCTCCACTGCACACTCGCCTCCTTCATCCCTCAGAGACCTAGCCCGACCCTGACTCTCCACTGCACACTCGCCTCCTTCATCCCTCAGTGACCTAGCCCGACCCTGACTCTCCACTGCACACTCGCCTCCTTCATCCCTCAGTGACCTAGCCCGACCCTGACTCTCCACTACACACTCGCCTCCTTCATTCCTCAGTGACCTAGCCCGACCCTGACTTTCCACTACACACTCGCCTCCTTCATTCCTCAGTGACCTAGCCCGACCCTGACTCTCCACTACACACTCGCCTCCTTCATTCCTCAGTGACCTAGCCCGACCCTGACTTTCCACTACACACTCGCCTCCTTCATCACTCAGTGACCTACCCCGACCCTGACTCTCCACTACACACTCGCCTCCTTCATTCCTCAGTGACCTAGCCCTACCCTGACTCTCCACTGCACACTCGCCTCCTTCATCCCTCAGTGAACGAGCCCGACCCTGACTCTCCACTGCACACTCGCCTCCTTCATCCCTCAATGACCTAGCCTGACCCTGACTCTCCACTGCACACTCGCCTCCTTCATCCCTCACTGACCGAGCCTGACCCTGACTCTCCACTGCACACTCGCCTCCTTCATTCCTCAGTTACCTAGCCCTGCCCTGACTCTCCACTGCACACTCGCCTCCTTCATCCCTTAGTGACCTTGCCCGACCCTGACTCTCCACTGCACACTCGCCTCCTTCATCCCTTAGTGACCTAGCCCTTCCCTGACTCACCACTGCACACTCGCCTCCTTCATC
Organism: Somniosus microcephalus; assembly: GCF_052327205.1. NCBI lineage: Eukaryota > Metazoa > Chordata > Chondrichthyes > Squaliformes > Somniosidae > Somniosus > Somniosus microcephalus. The sequence continues at coordinate 74,270,004 of NC_140990.1, forward strand.
CCTCAGTGACCAAGCCCGACCCTGACTCTCCACTACACACTCGCCTCCTTCATCCCCCAGTGACCTAGCCCGACCCTGACTCTCCACCGCACACTCGCCTCCTTCATCCCTCAGTGACCTAGCCCTACCCTGGCTCTCTACTGCACACTCGCCTCCTCCATCCCCCAGTGACCTAGCCCGACCCTGACTCTCCACCGCACACTCGCCTCCTTCATCCCTCAGTGACCGAGACCTACCCTGACTCTCCACTGCACACTCGCCTCCTTCATCCCTCAGTGACCTAGCCCGACCCTGACTCTCCACTGCACACTCGCCTCCTTCATCCCTCAGTCACCTAGCCCGACCCTGACTCTCCACTGCACACTCGCCTCCTTCATCCCTCAGTGACCTCGCCCGACCCTGACTCTCCACTGCACACTCGCCTCCTTCATCCCTCAGTGACCTAGCCCGACCCTGACTGTCCACTGTACACTCGCCTCCTTCATCCCTCAGTGACCTAGCCCGACCCTGACTCTCCACTGTACACTCGCCTCCTTCATCCCTCAGTGACCTAGCCCGACCCTGACTCTCCACTGCACACTCGCCTCCTTCATCCCTCAGTGACCTCGCCCGACCCTGACTCTCCACTGCACACTCGCCTCCTTCATCCCTCAGTGACCTAGCCCGACCCTGACTCTCCACTGCACACTCGCCTCCTTCATCCCTCAGTGACCTAGCCCGACCCTGACTCTCCACTGCACACTCGCCTCCTTCATCCCTCAGTGACCTCGCCCTACCCTGACTCTCCACTACACACTCGCCTCCTTCATCCGTCAGTGACCTCGCCCTACCCTGACTCTCCACTGCACACTTGCCTTCTTCATCCCTCAGTGACCTAGCCCGACCCTGACTCTCCACTGCACACTCGCGTCCTTCATCCCTCAGTGACCTTGCCCGACCCTGACTCTCCCCTGCACACTCGCCTCCTTCATCCCTCAGTGACCTAGCCTGACACTGACTCTCCACTGCATACTCGCCTCCTCGATCGTTCAGTGACCTAGCCCGACCTTCACTCTTCACTGCACACTCGCCTCCTTCATCCCTCAGTGACCGAGCCCTACCCTGACTCTCCACTGCATACTCGCCTCCTCCATCCTTCAGTGACCTCGCCCGACCCTGACACTCCACTGCACAGTCGCCTCCTTCATCCCTCAGTGACCTAGCCCGACCCTGACTCTCCACTGCACACTCGCCTCCTTCATCCCTCAGTGACCTAGCCTGACCCTGACTCTCCACTGCACACACGCCTCCTCCATCCCTCAGTGAACTAGCCCGACCCTGACTCTCCACTACACACTCGCCTCCTTCATCCCTCAGTGACCGAGCCCGACCCTGACTGTCCACTGCACACTCGCCTCCTTCATCCCGCAGTGACCTAGCCCGACCCCGACTCTCCACTGCACACTCGCCTCCTTCATCCCTCAGTGACCTAGCCCGACCCTGACTCTCCACTGCACACTCGCCTCCTTCATCCCTCAGTGACCTAGCCCGACCCTGACTCTCCACTGCACACTCTCCTCCTTCATCCCTCAGTGACCTAGCCCGACCCTGACTCTCCACTGCACACTCGCCTCCTTCATCCCTCAGTGACCTAGCCCTACCCTGACTCTCCCCTACACACCCGCCTCCTTCATCCTTCAGTGACCTAGCTCGACCCTGACTCTCCACTGCACACTCGCCTCCTTCATCCCTCAGTGACCTCGCCCTACCCTGACTCTCCACTGCACACTCGCCTCCTTCATCCCTCAGTGACCTAGCCCTACACAGACTCTCCACTGCACACTCGCCTCCTTCATCCCACAGTGACCTAGCCCGACCCTGACTCTCCACTGCACACTCGCCTCCTTTATCCCTCAGTGACCTAGCCCGACCCTGACTCTCCACTGCACACTCGCCTCCTTCATCCCTCAGTGACCTAGCCCTACCCTGACTCTCCACTGCACACTCGCCTCCTTCGTCCCTCAGTGACCTAGCCCGACCCTGGCTCTCCGCTGCACACTCGCCTGCTTCATCCCTCAGTGACCTAGCCCGACGGTGACTCTCCACTGCACACTTGCCTCCTTCATCCCTCAGTGACCGAGCCCTACCCTGACTCTCCACTGCACACTCGCCCCCTTCATCCCTCAGTGAACTAGCCCTACCCTGATTCTCCACTACACACTCGCCTCCTTCATCCCTCAGTGACGTAGCCCGTCCCTGACTCTCCACTGCACACTCGCCTCCTTCATCCCTCAGTGACCGAGCCCTACCCTGACTCTCCACTGCACACTCGCCCCCTTCATCCCTCAGTGACCTAGCCTACCCTGACTCTCCACTACACACTCGCCTCCTTCATCCCTCAGTGACCTAGCCCGACCCTGACTCTCCACTGCACACTCGCCTCCTTCATCCTTCAGTGACCTAGCCCGACCCTGACTCTCCACTGCTCACTCGCCTCCTTCATCCCTCAGTGACCTAGCCCGACCCTGACTCTCCACTGCACACTCGCCTCCTTCATCCCTCAGTGACCTAGCCCGACCCTGACTCTCCACTGCACACTCGCCTCCTTCATCCCTCAGTGACCTAGCCCGACCCTGACTCTCCACTGCACACTCGCCTCCTTCATCCCTCAGTGACCTAGCCCGACACTGACTCTCCACTGCACACTCACCTCCTTCATCGCTCACTGACCTAGCCCAACCTGATTCTCCACTGCACACTCGCCTCCTTCATCCCTCAGTGACCTAGTCCGACCCTGACTCTCCACTGCACACTCGCCTCCTTCATCCCTCAGTGACCTCGCCCGACCCTGAGTCTCCACTACACACTCGCCTCCTTCATCCCTCAGTGACCTAGCCCGACCCTGACTCCACTGCACACTCGCCTCCTTCATCCCTCTGTGACCTCGCCCGACCCTGAGTCTCCACTACACGCTCGCCTCCTTCATCCCTCAGTGACCGAGCCCGACCCTGACTCTCCACTGCACACGCGCCTCTTTCATCCCTCAGTGACCTAGCCCTACCCTGACTCTCCACTGCACACTCACCTCCTTCATCCCTCAGTGACCTAGCCCGACCCTGACTCTCCACTACACACTCGCCTCCTTCATTCCTCAGTGACCTAGCCCGACCCTGACTTTCCACTACACACTCGCCTCATTCATCACTCAGTGACCTACCCCGACCCTCACTCTCCACTACACACTCGCCTCCTTCATTCCTCAGTGACCTAGCCCTACCCTGACTCTCCACTGCACACTCGCCTCCTTCATCCCTCAGTGAACGAGCCCGACCCTGACTCTCCACTGCACACTCGCCTCCTTCATCCCTCACTGACCTAGCCTGACCCTGACTCTCCACTGCACACTCGCCTCCTTCATTCCTCAGTTACCTAGCCCTGCCCTGACTCTCCACTGCACACTCACCTCCTTCATCCCTTAGTGACCTTGCCCGACCCTGACTCTCCACTGCACACTCGCCTCCTTCATCCCTCAGTGACCTAGCCCTTCCCTGACTCACCACTGCACACTCGCCTCCTTTAACCCTCAGTGACCAAGCCCTACCCTGACTCTCCACTGCACACTCGCCTCCTTCATCCCCCAGTGACCTAGCCCGACCCTGACTATCCACTGCACTCTCGCCTCCTTCATCCCTCAGTGACCGAGCCCGACCCTGACTCTGCACTACAAACTCGCCTCCTTCATCCCTCACTGACCTTGCCCTACCCTGACTCTCCACTGCACACTCGCCTCCTTCATCCCTTAGTGACCTTGCCCGACCCTGACTCTCCACTGCACACTCGCCTCCTTCATCCCTCAGTGACCTAGCCCTTCCCTGACTCACCACTGCACACTCGCCTCCTTCATCCCTCAGCGACCTAGCCTGACACTGACTCTCCACTGCACACTCGCCTCCTTCATCCCTCAGTGACCTAGCCCGACCCTGACTCTCCACTGCACACTCGCCTCCTTCATCCCTCAGCGACCTAGCCTGACACTGACTCTCCACTGCACACTCGCCTCCTTCATCCCTCAGTGACCTAGCCCTAGCCTGACTCTCCACTGCACTCTCGCCTCCTTCATCCCTCAGTGACCGAGCCCGACCCTGACTCTCCAATACACACTCGCCTCCTTCATCCCTCAGTGACCTAGCCCGACCCTGACTCTCCACTACACCCTCGCCTCCTTCATCCCTCAGTGACCAACCCGGCCCTGAGTCTCCACTACACACTCGCCTCCTTCATCCCTCTGTGACCTAGCCCGACACTGACTCTCCACTGCACACACGCCTCCTTCATCCCTCAGTGACCTAGCCGGACCCTGACTCTCCACTGCACACTCGCCTCCTTCATCCCTCAGTGACCTAGCCCGACCCTGACTCTCCACTGCACACTCGCCTCCTTCATCCCTCAGTGACCTAGCCCGACCCTGACTCTCCACTGCACACTCGCCTCCTTCATCCCTCAGTGACCTAGCCCGACCCTGACTCTCCACTACACACTCGCCTCCTTCATTCCTCAGTGACCTAGCCCGACCTTGACTTTCCACTACACACTCGCCTCCTTCATTCCTCAGTGACCTAGCCCTACCCTGACTCTCCACTGCACACTCGCCTCCTTCATCCCTCAGTGAACGAGCCCGACCCTGACTCTCCACTGCACACTCGCCTCCTTCATCCCTCAATGACCTAGCCTGACCCTGACTCTCCACTGCACACTCGCCTCCTTCATCCCTCACTGACCGAGCCTGACCCTGACTCTCCACTGCACACTCGCCTCCTTCATTCCTCAGTTACCTAGCCCTGCCCTGACTCTCCACTGCACACTCGCCTCCTTCATCCCTTAGTGACCTTGCCCGACCCTGACTCTCCACTGCACACTCGCCTCCTTCATCCCTCAGTGACCTAGCCCGACCCTGACTGTCCACTGCACACTCGCCTCCTTCATCCCTCAGTGACCTAGCCCGACCCTGACTATCCACTGCACTCTCGCCTCCTTCATCCCTCAGTGACCGAGCCCGACCCTGACTCTGCACTACACACTCGCCTCCTTCATCCCTCACTGACCTAGCCCTACCCTGACTCTTCACTGCACACTCGCCTCCTTCATCCCTCAGCGACCTAGCCTGACACTGACTCTCCACTGCACACTCGCCTCCTTCATCCCTCAGTGACCTAGCCCGACCCTGACTCTCCACTGCACCCTCGCCTCCTTCATCCCTCAGTGACCAAGCCCGACCCTGACTCTCCACTACACACTCGCCTCCGTCATCCCTCACTGATCTAGCCCTACCCTGACTCTCCACTGCACACTCGCCTCCTTCATCCCTCAGTGACCCAGCCCGACCCTGACTCTCCATTGCACACTCGCCTCCTTCATCCCTCAGTGACCTAGCCCTACCCTGACTCTCCACTGCACACTCGCCTCCTTCATTCCTCAGTTACCTAGCCCTGCCCTGACTCTCCACTGCACACTCGCCTCCTTCATCCCTTAGTGACCTTGCCCGACCCTGACTCTCCACTGCACACTCGCCTCCTTCATCCCTTAGTGACCTAGCCCTTCCCTGACTCACCACTGCACACTCGCCTCCTTCATCCCTCAGTGACCAAGCCCTACCCTGACTCTCCACTGCACTCTCGCCTCCTTCATCCCTCAGTGACCGAGCCCGACCCTGACTCTGCACTACAAACTCGCCTCCTTCATCCCTCACTGACCTTGCCCTACCCTGACTCTTCACTGCACACTCGCCTCCTTCATCCCTCAGCGACCTAGCCTGACACTGACTCTCCACTGCACACTCGCCTCCTTCATCCCTCAGTGACCTAGCCCTAGCCTGACTCTCCACTGCACTCTCGCCTCCTTCATCCCTCAGCGACCTAGCCTGACACTGACTCTCCACTGCACACTCGCCTCCTTCATCCCTCAGTGACCTAGCCCTAGCCTGACTCTCCACTGCACTCTCGCCTCCTTCATCCCTCAGTGACCTAGCCCGACCCTGACTCTCCACTACACCCTCGCCTCCTTCATCCCTCAGTGACCAAGCCCGACCCCGAGTCTCCACTACACACTCGCCTCCTTCATCCCTCAGAGACCTAGCCCGACACTGACTCTCCACTGCACACACGCCTCCTTCATCCCTCAGTGACCTAGCCGGACCCTGACTCTCCACTGCACACTCGCCTCCTTCATCCCTCAGAGACCTAGCCCGACCCTGACTGTCCACTGCACTCTCGCCTCCTTCATCCCTTAGTGACCTAGCCCTACCCTGACTCACCACTGCACACTCGCCTCCTTCATCCCTTAGTGACCTAGCCCTTCCCTGACTCACCACTGCACACTCGCCTCCTTCATCCCTCAGTGACCAAGCCCTACCCTGACTCTCCACTGCACACTCGCCTCCTTCATCCCCCAGTGACCTAGCCCGACCCTGACTATCCACTGCACTCTCGCCTCCTTCATCCCTCAGTGACCGAGCCCGACCCTGACTCTGCACTACACACTCGCCTCCTTCATCCCTCACTGACCTAGCCCTACCCTGACTCTTCACTGCACACTCGCCTCCTTCATCCCTCAGCGACCTAGCCTGACACTGACTCTCCACTGCACACTCGCCTCCTTCATCCCTCAGTGACCTAGCCCTAGCCTGACTCTCCACTGCACTCTCGCCTCCTTCATCCCTCAGTGACCGAGCCCGACCCTGACTCTCCACTGCACACTCGCCTCCTTCATCCCTCAGTGACGTAGCCCGACCCTGACTCTCCACTGCACCCTCGCCTCCTTCATCCCTCAGTGACCAAGCCCGACCCCGAGTCTCCACTACACACTCGCCTCCTTCATCCCTCTGTGACCTAGCCCGACCCTGAGTCTCCACTGCACACTCGCCTCCTCCATCCCTCTGTGACCTAGCCCGACCCTGAATCTCCACTGCACACTCGCCTCCTCCATCCTTCAGTGACCTCGCCCGACCCCGAATCTCCACTGCACACTCGCCTCCTTCACCCCTCAGTGACCGAGCCCGACCCTGACTCTCCACTGCACACTCGCCTCCTTCACCCCTCAGTGACTGAGCCCGACCCTGACTCTCCACTGCACACTCGCCTCCTTCATCCCTCAGTGACCAAGCCCTACCCTGACTCTCCACTGCACACTCGACTCCTTCATCCCTCAGTGACCTAGCCGGACCCTGACTCTCCACTGCACACTCGCCTCCTTCATCCCTCAGAGACCTAGCCCGACCCTGACTCTCCACTGCACACTCGCCTCCTTCATCCCTCAGTGACCGAGCCCGACCCTGACTCTCCACTGCACACTCGCCTCCTTCATCCCTCGGTGACCTAGCCCGACCCTGACTCTCCACTGCACACTCGCCTCCTTCATCCCTCAGTGACCTAGCCCGACCCTGACTCTCCACTACACACTCGCCTCCTTCATTCCTCAGTGACCTAGCCCGACCCTGACTTTCCACTACACACTCGCCTCATTCATCACTCAGTGACCTACCCCGACCCTGACTCTCCACTACACACTCGCCTCCTTCATTCCTCAGTGACCTAGCCCTACCCTGACTCTCCACTGCACACTCGCCTCCTTCATCCCTCAGTGAACGAGCCCGACCCTGACTCTCCACTGCACCCTCGCCTCCTTCATCCCTCAATGACCTAGCCTGACCCTGACTCTCCACTGCACACTCGCCTCCTTCATCCCTCACTGACCTAGCCTGACCCTGACTCTCCACTGCACACTCGCCTCCTTCATCCCTCAGTGACCCAGCCCGACCCTGACTCTCCATTGCACACTCGCCTCCTTCATCCCTCAGTGACCTAGCCCTACCCTGACTCTCCACTGCACACTCGCCTCCTTCATTCCTCAGTTACCTAGCCCTGCCCTGACTCTCCACTGCACACTCGCCTCCTTCATCCCTTAGTGACCTTGCCCGACCCTGACTCTCCACTGCACACTCGCCTCCTTCATCCCTCTGTGACCTAGCCCTTCCCTGACTCACCACTGCACACTCGCCTCCTTCATCCCTCAGTGACCAAGCCCTACCCTGACTCTCCACTGCACTCTCGCCTCCTTCATCCCTCAGTGACCGAGCCCGACCCTGACTCTGCACTACAAACTCGCCTCCTTCATCCCTCACTGACCTTGCCCTACCCCGACTCTTCACTGCACACTCGCCTCCTTCATCCCTCAGCGACCTAGCCTGACACTGACTCTCCACTGCACACTCGCCTCCTTCATCCCTCAGTGACCTAGCCCTAGCCTGACTCTCCACTGCACTCTCGCCTCCTTCATCCCTCAGCGACCTAGCCTGACACTGACTCTCCACTGCACACTCGCCTCCTTCATCCCTCAGTGACCTAGCCCTAGCCTGACTCTCCACTGCACTCTCGCCTCCTTCATCCCTCAGTGACCTAGCCCGACCCTGACTCTCCACTACACCCTCGCCTCCTTCATCCCTCAGTGACCAAGCCCGACCCCGAGTCTCCACTACACACTCGCCTCCTTCATCCCTCAGAGACCTAGCCCGACACTGACTCTCCACTGCACACACGCCTCCTTCATCCCTCAGTGACCTAGCCGGACCCTGACTCTCCACTGCACACTCGCCTCCTTCATCCCTCAGAGACCTAGCCCGACCCTGACTCTCCACTGCACACTCGCCTCCTTCATCCCTCAGTGACCTAGCCCGACCCTGACTCTCCACTGCACACTCGCCTCCTTCATCCCTCAGTGACCTAGCCCGACCCTGACTCTCCACTACACACTCGCCTCCTTCATTCCTCAGTGACCTAGCCCGACCCTGACTTTCCACTACACACTCGCCTCCTTCATTCCTCAGTGACCTAGCCCGACCCTGACTCTCCACTACACACTCGCCTCCTTCATTCCTCAGTGACCTAGCCCGACCCTGACTTTCCACTACACACTCGCCTCCTTCATCACTCAGTGACCTACCCCGACCCTGACTCTCCACTACACACTCGCCTCCTTCATTCCTCAGTGACCTAGCCCTACCCTGACTCTCCACTGCACACTCGCCTCCTTCATCCCTCAGTGAACGAGCCCGACCCTGACTCTCCACTGCACACTCGCCTCCTTCATCCCTCAATGACCTAGCCTGACCCTGACTCTCCACTGCACACTCGCCTCCTTCATCCCTCACTGACCGAGCCTGACCCTGACTCTCCACTGCACACTCGCCTCCTTCATTCCTCAGTTACCTAGCCCTGCCCTGACTCTCCACTGCACACTCGCCTCCTTCATCCCTTAGTGACCTTGCCCGACCCTGACTCTCCACTGCACACTCGCCTCCTTCATCCCTTAGTGACCTAGCCCTTCCCTGACTCACCACTGCACACTCGCCTCCTTCATCCCTCAGTGACCAAGCCCGACCCTGACTCTCCACTACACACTCGCCTCCTTCATCCCCCAGTGACCTAGCCCGACCCTGACTCTCCACCGCACACTCGCCTCCTTCATCCCTCAGTGACCTAGCCCTACCCTGGCTCTCTACTGCACACTCGCCTCCTCCATCCCCCAGTGACCTAGCCCGACCCTGACTCTCCACCGCACACTCGCCTCCTTCATCCCTCAGTGACCGAGACCTACCCTGACTCTCCACTGCACACTCGCCTCCTTCATCCCTCAGTGACCTAGCCCGACCCTGACTCTCCACTGCACACTCGCCTCCTTCATCCCTCAGTCACCTAGCCCGACCCTGACTCTCCACTGCACACTCGCCTCCTTCATCCCTCAGTGACCTCGCCCGACCCTGACTCTCCACTGCACACTCGCCTCCTTCATCCCTCAGTGACCTAGCCCGACCCTGACTGTCCACTGTACACTCGCCTCCTTCATCCCTCAGTGACCTAGCCCGACCCTGACTCTCCACTGTACACTCGCCTCCTTCATCCCTCAGTGACCTAGCCCGACCCTGACTCTCCACTGCACACTCGCCTCCTTCATCCCTCAGTGACCTCGCCCGACCCTGACTCTCCACTGCACACTCGCCTCCTTCATCCCTCAGTGACCTAGCCCGACCCTGACTCTCCACTGCACACTCGCCTCCTTCATCCCTCAGTGACCTAGCCCGACCCTGACTCTCCACTGCACACTCGCCTCCTTCATCCCTCAGTGACCTCGCCCTACCCTGACTCTCCACTACACACTCGCCTCCTTCATCCGTCAGTGACCTCGCCCTACCCTGACTCTCCACTGCACACTTGCCTTCTTCATCCCTCAGTGACCTAGCCCGACCCTGACTCTCCACTGCACACTCGCGTCCTTCATCCCTCAGTGACCTTGCCCGACCCTGACTCTCCCCTGCACACTCGCCTCCTTCATCCCTCAGTGACCTAGCCTGACACTGACTCTCCACTGCATACTCGCCTCCTCGATCGTTCAGTGACCTAGCCCGACCTTCACTCTTCACTGCACACTCGCCTCCTTCATCCCTCAGTGACCGAGCCCTACCCTGACTCTCCACTGCATACTCGCCTCCTCCATCCTTCAGTGACCTCGCCCGACCCTGACACTCCACTGCACAGTCGCCTCCTTCATCCCTCAGTGACCTAGCCCGACCCTGACTCTCCACTGCACACTCGCCTCCTTCATCCCTCAGTGACCTAGCCTGACCCTGACTCTCCACTGCACACACGCCTCCTCCATCCCTCAGTGAACTAGCCCGACCCTGACTCTCCACTACACACTCGCCTCCTTCATCCCTCAGTGACCGAGCCCGACCCTGACTGTCCACTGCACACTCGCCTCCTTCATCCCGCAGTGACCTAGCCCGACCCCGACTCTCCACTGCACACTCGCCTCCTTCATCCCTCAGTGACCTAGCCCGACCCTGACTCTCCACTGCACACTCGCCTCCTTCATCCCTCAGTGACCTAGCCCGACCCTGACTCTCCACTGCACACTCTCCTCCTTCATCCCTCAGTGACCTAGCCCGACCCTGACTCTCCACTGCACACTCGCCTCCTTCATCCCTCAGTGACCTAGCCCTACCCTGACTCTCCCCTACACACCCGCCTCCTTCATCCTTCAGTGACCTAGCTCGACCCTGACTCTCCACTGCACACTCGCCTCCTTCATCCCTCAGTGACCTCGCCCTACCCTGACTCTCCACTGCACACTCGCCTCCTTCATCCCTCAGTGACCTAGCCCTACACAGACTCTCCACTGCACACTCGCCTCCTTCATCCCACAGTGACCTAGCCCGACCCTGACTCTCCACTGCACACTCGCCTCCTTTATCCCTCAGTGACCTAGCCCGACCCTGACTCTCCACTGCACACTCGCCTCCTTCATCCCTCAGTGACCTAGCCCTACCCTGACTCTCCACTGCACACTCGCCTCCTTCGTCCCTCAGTGACCTAGCCCGACCCTGGCTCTCCGCTGCACACTCGCCTGCTTCATCCCTCAGTGACCTAGCCCGACGGTGACTCTCCACTGCACACTTGCCTCCTTCATCCCTCAGTGACCGAGCCCTACCCTGACTCTCCACTGCACACTCGCCCCCTTCATCCCTCAGTGAACTAGCCCTACCCTGATTCTCCACTACACACTCGCCTCCTTCATCCCTCAGTGACGTAGCCCGTCCCTGACTCTCCACTGCACACTCGCCTCCTTCATCCCTCAGTGACCGAGCCCTACCCTGACTCTCCACTGCACACTCGCCCCCTTCATCCCTCAGTGACCTAGCCTACCCTGACTCTCCACTACACACTCGCCTCCTTCATCCCTCAGTGACCTAGCCCGACCCTGACTCTCCACTGCACACTCGCCTCCTTCATCCTTCAGTGACCTAGCCCGACCCTGACTCTCCACTGCTCACTCGCCTCCTTCATCCCTCAGTGACCTAGCCCGACCCTGACTCTCCACTGCACACTCGCCTCCTTCATCCCTCAGTGACCTAGCCCGACCCTGACTCTCCACTGCACACTCGCCTCCTTCATCCCTCAGTGACCTAGCCCGACCCTGACTCTCCACTGCACACTCGCCTCCTTCATCCCTCAGTGACCTAGCCCGACACTGACTCTCCACTGCACACTCACCTCCTTCATCGCTCACTGACCTAGCCCAACCTGATTCTCCACTGCACACTCGCCTCCTTCATCCCTCAGTGACCTAGTCCGACCCTGACTCTCCACTGCACACTCGCCTCCTTCATCCCTCAGTGACCTCGCCCGACCCTGAGTCTCCACTACACACTCGCCTCCTTCATCCCTCAGTGACCTAGCCCGACCCTGACTCCACTGCACACTCGCCTCCTTCATCCCTCTGTGACCTCGCCCGACCCTGAGTCTCCACTACACGCTCGCCTCCTTCATCCCTCAGTGACCGAGCCCGACCCTGACTCTCCACTGCACACGCGCCTCTTTCATCCCTCAGTGACCTAGCCCTACCCTGACTCTCCACTGCACACTCACCTCCTTCATCCCTCAGTGACCTAGCCCGACCCTGACTCTCCACTACACACTCGCCTCCTTCATTCCTCAGTGACCTAGCCCGACCCTGACTTTCCACTACACACTCGCCTCATTCATCACTCAGTGACCTACCCCGACCCTCACTCTCCACTACACACTCGCCTCCTTCATTCCTCAGTGACCTAGCCCTACCCTGACTCTCCACTGCACACTCGCCTCCTTCATCCCTCAGTGAACGAGCCCGACCCTGACTCTCCACTGCACACTCGCCTCCTTCATCCCTCACTGACCTAGCCTGACCCTGACTCTCCACTGCACACTCGCCTCCTTCATTCCTCAGTTACCTAGCCCTGCCCTGACTCTCCACTGCACACTCACCTCCTTCATCCCTTAGTGACCTTGCCCGACCCTGACTCTCCACTGCACACTCGCCTCCTTCATCCCTCAGTGACCTAGCCCTTCCCTGACTCACCACTGCACACTCGCCTCCTTTAACCCTCAGTGACCAAGCCCTACCCTGACTCTCCACTGCACACTCGCCTCCTTCATCCCCCAGTGACCTAGCCCGACCCTGACTATCCACTGCACTCTCGCCTCCTTCATCCCTCAGTGACCGAGCCCGACCCTGACTCTGCACTACAAACTCGCCTCCTTCATCCCTCACTGACCTTGCCCTACCCTGACTCTCCACTGCACACTCGCCTCCTTCATCCCTTAGTGACCTTGCCCGACCCTGACTCTCCACTGCACACTCGCCTCCTTCATCCCTCAGTGACCTAGCCCTTCCCTGACTCACCACTGCACACTCGCCTCCTTCATCCCTCAGCGACCTAGCCTGACACTGACTCTCCACTGCACACTCGCCTCCTTCATCCCTCAGTGACCTAGCCCGACCCTGACTCTCCACTGCACACTCGCCTCCTTCATCCCTCAGCGACCTAGCCTGACACTGACTCTCCACTGCACACTCGCCTCCTTCATCCCTCAGTGACCTAGCCCTAGCCTGACTCTCCACTGCACTCTCGCCTCCTTCATCCCTCAGTGACCGAGCCCGACCCTGACTCTCCAATACACACTCGCCTCCTTCATCCCTCAGTGACCTAGCCCGACCCTGACTCTCCACTACACCCTCGCCTCCTTCATCCCTCAGTGACCAACCCGGCCCTGAGTCTCCACTACACACTCGCCTCCTTCATCCCTCTGTGACCTAGCCCGACACTGACTCTCCACTGCACACACGCCTCCTTCATCCCTCAGTGACCTAGCCGGACCCTGACTCTCCACTGCACACTCGCCTCCTTCATCCCTCAGTGACCTAGCCCGACCCTGACTCTCCACTGCACACTCGCCTCCTTCATCCCTCAGTGACCTAGCCCGACCCTGACTCTCCACTGCACACTCGCCTCCTTCATCCCTCAGTGACCTAGCCCGACCCTGACTCTCCACTACACACTCGCCTCCTTCATTCCTCAGTGACCTAGCCCGACCTTGACTTTCCACTACACACTCGCCTCCTTCATTCCTCAGTGACCTAGCCCTACCCTGACTCTCCACTGCACACTCGCCTCCTTCATCCCTCAGTGAACGAGCCCGACCCTGACTCTCCACTGCACACTCGCCTCCTTCATCCCTCAATGACCTAGCCTGACCCTGACTCTCCACTGCACACTCGCCTCCTTCATCCCTCACTGACCGAGCCTGACCCTGACTCTCCACTGCACACTCGCCTCCTTCATTCCTCAGTTACCTAGCCCTGCCCTGACTCTCCACTGCACACTCGCCTCCTTCATCCCTTAGTGACCTTGCCCGACCCTGACTCTCCACTGCACACTCGCCTCCTTCATCCCTCAGTGACCTAGCCCGACCCTGACTGTCCACTGCACACTCGCCTCCTTCATCCCTCAGTGACCTAGCCCGACCCTGACTATCCACTGCACTCTCGCCTCCTTCATCCCTCAGTGACCGAGCCCGACCCTGACTCTGCACTACACACTCGCCTCCTTCATCCCTCACTGACCTAGCCCTACCCTGACTCTTCACTGCACACTCGCCTCCTTCATCCCTCAGCGACCTAGCCTGACACTGACTCTCCACTGCACACTCGCCTCCTTCATCCCTCAGTGACCTAGCCCGACCCTGACTCTCCACTGCACCCTCGCCTCCTTCATCCCTCAGTGACCAAGCCCGACCCCGAGTCTCCACTACACACTCGCCTCCTTCATCCCTCTGTGACCTAGCCCGACCCTGAGTCTCCACTGCACACTCGCCTCCTCCATCCCTCTGTGACCTAGCCCGACCCTGAATCTCCACTGCACACTCGCCTCCTCCATCCTTCAGTGACCTCGCCCGACCCCGAATCTCCACTGCACACTCGCCTCCTTCACCCCTCAGTGACCGAGCCCGACCCTGACTCTCCACTGCACACTCGCCTCCTTCATCCCTCAGAGACCTAGCCCGACCCTGACTCTCCACTGCACACTCGCCTCCTTCATCCCTCAGTGACCTAGCCCGACCCTGACTCTCCACTGCACACTCGCCTCCTTCATCCCTCAGTGACCTAGCCCGACCCTGACTCTCCACTACACACTCGCCTCCTTCATTCCTCAGTGACCTAGCCCGACCCTGACTTTCCACTACACACTCGCCTCCTTCATTCCTCAGTGACCTAGCCCGACCCTGACTCTCCACTACACACTCGCCTCCTTCATTCCTCAGTGACCTAGCCCGACCCTGACTTTCCACTACACACTCGCCTCCTTCATCACTCAGTGACCTACCCCGACCCTGACTCTCCACTACACACTCGCCTCCTTCATTCCTCAGTGACCTAGCCCTACCCTGACTCTCCACTGCACACTCGCCTCCTTCATCCCTCAGTGAACGAGCCCGACCCTGACTCTCCACTGCACACTCGCCTCCTTCATCCCTCAATGACCTAGCCTGACCCTGACTCTCCACTGCACACTCGCCTCCTTCATCCCTCACTGACCGAGCCTGACCCTGACTCTCCACTGCACACTCGCCTCCTTCATTCCTCAGTTACCTAGCCCTGCCCTGACTCTCCACTGCACACTCGCCTCCTTCATCCCTTAGTGACCTTGCCCGACCCTGACTCTCCACTGCACACTCGCCTCCTTCATCCCTTAGTGACCTAGCCCTTCCCTGACTCACCACTGCACACTCGCCTCCTTCATCCCTCAGTGACCAAGCCCGACCCTGACTCTCCACTACACACTCGCCTCCTTCATCCCCCAGTGACCTAGCCCGACCCTGACTCTCCACCGCACACTCGCCTCCTTCATCCCTCAGTGACCTAGCCCTACCCTGGCTCTCCACTGCACACTCGCCTCCTTCATCCCCCAGTGACCTAGCCCGACCCTGACTCTCCACCGCACACTCGCCTCCTTCATCCCTCAGTGACCGAGACCTACCCTGACTCTCCACTGCACACTCGCCTCCTTCATCCCTCAGTGACCTATCCCGACCCTGACTCTCCACTGTACACTCGCCTCCTTCATCCCTCAGTGACCTAGCCCGACCCTGACTCTCCACTGTACACTCGCCTCCTTCATCCCTCAGTGACCTAGCCCGACCCTGACTCTCCACTGCACACTCGCCTCCTTCATCCCTCAGTGACCTCACCCGACCCTGACTCTCCACTGCACACTCGCCTCCTTCATCCCTCAGTGACCTAGCCCGACCCTGACTGTCCACTGTACACTCGCCTCCTTCATCCCTCAGTGACCTAGCCCGACCCTGACTCTCCACTGCACACTCGCCTCCTTCATTCCTCAGTGACCTCGCCCTACCCTGACTCTCCACTACACACTCGCCTCCTTCATCCGTCAGTGACCTCGCCCTACCCTGACTCTCCACTGCACACTTGCCTTCTTCATCCCTCAGTGACCTAGCCCGACCCTGACTCTCCACTGCACACTCGCATCCTTCATCCCTCAGTGACCTTGCCCGACCCTGACTCTCCCCTGCACACTCGCCTCCTTCATCCCTCAGTGACCTAGCCTGACCCTGACTCTCCACTGCATACTCGCCTCCTCGATCGTTCAGTGACCTAGCCCGACCTTCACTCTTCACTGCACACTCGCCTCCTTCATCCGTCAGTGACCTCGCCCTACCCTGACTCTCCACTGCACACTTGCCTTCTTCATCCCTCAGTGACCTAGCCCGACCCTGACTCTCCACTGCACACTCGCATCCTTCATCCCTCAGTGACCTTGCCCGACCCTGACTCTCCCCTGCACACTCGCCTCCTTCATCCCTCAGTGACCTAGCCTGACCCTGACTCTCCACTGCATACTCGCCTCCTCGATCGTTCAGTGACCTAGCCCGACCTTCACTCTTCACTGCACACTCGCCTCCTCCATCCTTCAGTGACCTCGCCCGACCCTGACACTCCACTGCACAGTCGCCTCCTTCATCCCTCAGTGACCTAGCCCGACCCTGACTCTCCACTGCACACTCGCCTCCTTCATCCCTCAGTGACCTAGCCTGACCCTGACTCTCCACTGCACACACGCCTCCTCCATCCCTCAGTGAACTAGCCCGACCCTGACTCTCCACTACACACTCGCCTCCTTCATCCCTCAGTGACCGAGCCCGACCCTGACTGTCCACTGCACACTCGCCTCCTTCATCCCGCAGTGACCTAGCCCGACCCCGACTCTCCACTGCACACTCGCCTCCTTCATCCCTCAGTGACCTAGCCCGACCCTGACTCTCCACTGCACACTCGCCTCCTTCATCCCTCAGTGACCTAGCCCGACCCTGACTCTCCACTGCACACTCGCCTCCTTCATCCCTCAGTGACCTAGCCCGACCCTGACTCTCCACTGCACACTCGCCTCCTTCATCCCTCAGTGACCTAGCCCTACCCTGACTCTCCCCTACACACCCGCCTCCTTCATCCTTCAGTGACCTAGCTCGACCCTGACTCTCCACTGCACACTCGCCTCCTTCATCCCTCAGTGACCTCGCCCTACCCTGACTCTCCACTGCACACTCGCCTCCTTCATCCCTCAGTGACCTAGCCCTACACAGACTCTCCACTGCACACTCGCCTCCTTCATCCCACAGTGACCTAGCCCGACCCTGACTCTCCACTGCACACTCGCCTCCTTCATCCCTCAGTGACCTAGCCCGACCCTGACTCTCCACTGCACACTCGCCTCCTTCATCCCTCAGTGACCTAGCCCTACCCTGACTCTCCACTGCACACTCGCCTCCTTCGTCCCTCAGTGACCTAGCCCGACCCTGGCTCTCCGCTGCACACTCGCCTGCTTCATCCCTCAGTGACCTAGCCCGACCCTGACTCTCCACTGCACACTTGCCTCCTTCATCCCTCAGTGACCTAGCCCGACCCTCACACTCCACTGCACACTCGCCTCCTTCATCCCTCAGTGACCTCGCCCGACCCTGACTCTCCACTGCACACTCGCCTCCTTCATCCCTCAGTGACCGAGCCCTACCCTGACTCTCCACTGCACACTCGCCCCCTTCATCCCTCAGTGAACTAGCCCTACCCTGATTCTCCACTACACACTCGCCTCCTTCATCCCTCAGTGACGTAGCCCGTCCCTGACTCTCCACTGCACACTCGCCTCCTTCATCCCTCAGTGACCGAGCCCTACCCTGACTCTCCACTGCACACTCGCCCCCTTCATCCCTCAGTGACCTAGCCTACCCTGACTCTCCACTACACACTCGCCTCCTTCATCCCTCAGTGACCTAGCCCGACCCTGACTCTCCACTGCACACTCGCCTCCTTCATCCTTCAGTGACCTAGCCCGACCCTGACTCTCCACTGCTCACTCGCCTCCTTCATCCCTCAGTGACCTAGCCCGACCCTGACTCTCCACTGCACACTCGCCTCCTTCATCCCTCAGTGACCTAGCCCGACCCTGACTCTCCACTGCACACTCGCCTCCTTCATCCCTCAGTGACCTAGCCCGACCCTGACTCTCCACTGCACACTCGCCTCCTTCATCCCTCAGTGACCTAGCCCGACACTGACTCTCCACTGCACACTCACCTCCTTCATCGCTCACTGACCTAGCCCAACCTGATTCTCCACTGCACACTCGCCCCTTCATCCCTCAGTGACCTAGTCCGACCCTGACTCTCCACTGCACACTCGCCTCCTTCATCCCTCAGTGACCTCGCCCGACCCTGAGTCTCCACTACACACTCGCCTCCTTCATCCCTCAGTGACCAAGCCCGACCCTGACTCCACTGCACACTCGCCTCCTTCATCCCTCTGTGACCTCGCCCGACCCTGAGTCTCCACTACACGCTCGCCTCCTTCATCCCTCAGTGACCGAGCCCGACCCTGACTCTCCACTGCACACGCGCCTCTTTCATCCCTCAGTGACCTAGCCCTACCCTGACTCTCCACTGCACACTCACCTCCTTCATCCCTCAGTGACCTAGCCCGACCCTGACTCTCCACTACACACTCGCCTCCTTCATTCCTCAGTGACCTAGCCCGACCCTGACTTTCCACTACACACTCGCCTCATTCATCACTCAGTGACCTACCCCGACCCTCACTCTCCACTACACACTCGCCTCCTTCATTCCTCAGTGACCTAGCCCTACCCTGACTCTCCACTGCACACTCGCCTCCTTCATCCCTCAGTGAACGAGCCCGACCCTGACTCTCCACTGCACACTCGCCTCCTTCATTCCTCAGTTACCTAGCCCTGCCCTGACTCTCCACTGCACACTCGCCTCCTTCATCCCTTAGTGACCTTGCCCGACCCTGACTCTCCACTGCACACTCGCCTCCTTCATCCCTCAGTGACCTAGCCCTTCCCTGACTCACCACTGCACACTCGCCTCCTTCATCCCTCAGTGACCAAGCCCTACCCTGACTCTCCACTGCACACTCGCCTCCTTCATCCCCCAGTGACCTAGCCCGACCCTGACTATCCACTGCACTCTCGCCTCCTTCATCCCTCAGTGACCGAGCCCGACCCTGACTCTGCACTACAAACTCGCCTCCTTCATCCCTCACTGACCTTGCCCTACCCTGACTCTCCACTGCACACTCGCCTCCTTCATCCCTTAGTGACCTTGCCCGACCCTGACTCTCCACTGCACACTCGCCTCCTTCATCCCTCAGTGACCTAGCCCTTCCCTGACTCACCACTGCACACTCGCCTCCTTCATCCCTCAGCGACCTAGCCTGACACTGACTCTCCACTGCACACTCGCCTCCTTCATCCCTCAGTGACCTAGCCCGACCCTGACTCTCCACTGCACACTCGCCTCCTTCATCCCTCAGCGACCTAGCCTGACACTGACTCTCCACTGCACACTCGCCTCCTTCATCCCTCAGTGACCTACCCTAGCCTGACTCTCCACTGCACTCTCGCCTCCTTCATCCCTCAGTGACCGAGCCCGACCCTGACTCTCCACTACACACTCGCCTCCTTCATCCCTCAGTGACCTAGCCCGACCATGACTCTCCACTACACACTCGCCTCCTTCATCCCTCAGTGACCTAGCCCGACCCTGACTCTCCACTACACCCTCGCCTCCTTCATCCCTCAGTGACCAAGCCCGACCCCGAGTCTCCACTACACACTCGCCTCCTTCATCCCTCTGTGACCTAGCCCGACACTGACTCTCCACTGCACACACGCCTCCTTCATCCCTCAGTGACCTAGCCGGACCCTGACTCTCCACTGCACACTCGCCTCCTTCATCCCTCAGTGACCTAGCCCGACCCTGACTCTCCACTGCACACTCGCTTCCTTCATCCCTCAGTGACCTAGCCCGACCCTGACTCTCCACTGCACACTCGCCTCCTTCATCCCTCAGTGACCTAGCCCGACCCTGACTCTCCACTACACACTCGCCTCCTTCATCACTCAGTGACCTACCCCGACCCTGACTCTCCACTACACACTCGCCTCCTTCATTCCTCAGTGACCTAGCCCTACCCTGACTCTCCACTGCACACTCGCCTCCTTCATCCCTCAGTGAACGAGCCCGACCCTGACTCTCCACTGCACACTCGCCTCCTTCATCCCTCAATGACCTAGCCTGACCCTGACTCTCCACTGCACACTCGCCTCCTTCATCCCTCACTGACCGAGCCTGACCCTGACTCTCCACTGCACACTCGCCTCCTTCATTCCTCAGTTACCTAGCCCTGCCCTGACTCTCCACTGCACACTCGCCTCCTTCATCCCTTAGTGACCTTGCCCGACCCTGACTCTCCACTGCACACTCGCCTCCTTCATCCCTCAGTGACCTAGCCCGACCCTGACTGTCCACTGCACACTCGCCTCCTTCATCCCTCAGTGACCTAGCCCGACCCTGACTATCCACTGCACTCTCGCCTCCTTCATCCCTCAGTGACCGAGCCCGACCCTGACTCTGCACTACACACTCGCCTCCTTCATCCCTCACTGACCTAGCCCTACCCTGACTCTTCACTGCACACTCGCCTCCTTCATCCCTCAGCGACCTAGCCTGACACTGACTCTCCACTGCACACTCGCCTCCTTCATCCCTCAGTGACCTAGCCCGACCCTGACTCTCCACTGCACCCTCGCCTCCTTCATCCCTCAGTGACCAAGCCCGACCCCGAGTCTCCACTACACACTCGCCTCCTTCATCCCTCTGTGACCTAGCCCGACCCTGAGTCTCCACTGCACACTCGCCTCCTCCATCCCTCTGTGACCTAGCCCGACCCTGAATCTCCACTGCACACTCGCCTCCTCCATCCTTCAGTGACCTCGCCCGACCCCGAATCTCCACTGCACACTCGCCTCCTTCACCCCTCAGTGACCGAGCCCGACCCTGACTCTCCACTGCACACTCGCCTCCTTCATCCCTCAGTGACCTAGCCCTACCCTGACTCTCCACTGCACACTCGCCTCCTTCATCCCTCAGTGACCAAGCCCTACCCTGACTCTCCACTGCACACTCGACTCCTCCATCCTTCAGTGACCTCGCCCTACCCCGACTCTCCATTGCACACTCGCCTCCTTTATCCCTCAGTGACCTAGCCCGACACTGACTCTCCACTGCACACTCACCTCCTTCATCCCTCAGTGACCTCGCCTGACCCTGACTCTCCACTGCACACTCGCCTCCTTCATCCCTCAGTGACCTAGCCTGACCCTGACTCTCCACTGCACACTCGCCTCCTTCATCCCTCAGTGACCTAGCCCTGCCCTGACTCTCCACTGCACTCTCGCCCCCTTCATCCCTCAGTGACCGAGCCCGACCCTGACTCTCCACTGCACCCTCGCCTCCTTCATCCCTCAGTGACCAAGCCCGACCCTGACTCTCCACTGCACACTCGCCTCCTTCATCCCTCAGTGACCAAGCCCTACCCTGACTCTCCACTGCACACTCGCCCCCTTCACCCCTCAGTGACCTAGCCCGACCCTGACTCTCCACTGCACACTCGCCTCCTCCATCCCTCTGTGACCGAGCCCGACCCCGAGTCTCCACTACACACTCGCCTCCTTCATCCCTCTGTGACCTAGCCCGACCCTGACTCTCCACTGCACATTCGCCTCCTCCATCCTTCAGTGACCTCGCCCGACCCTGACTCTCCACTGCACATTCGCCTCCTCCATCCTTCAGTGACCTCGCCCGACCCTGACTCTCCACTGCACACTCGCCTCCTTCATCCCTCAGTGACCTAGCCCTACCCTGACTCTCCACTGCACTCTCGCCTCCTTCATCCCTCAGTGACCGACCCCGACCCTGACTCTCCACTACACACTCGCCTCCTTCATCCCGCAGTGACCTAGCCCTACCCTGACTCTCCACTGCACCCTCGCCTCCTTCATCCCTCAGTGACCAAGCCCGACCCTGACTCTCCACTGCACACTCACCTCCTTCATCCCGCAGTGACCTAGCCCTACCCTGACTCTCCACTGCACACTCGCCTCCTTCATCCCGCAGTGACCTAGCCCTACCCTGACTCTCCACTGCACCCTCGCCTCCTTCATCCCTCAGTGACCAAGCCCGACCCTGACTCTCCACTACACACTCGCCTCCTTCATCCCTCAGTGACCTAGCCCGACCCTGACTCTCCACTGCACACTCGCCTCCTTCATCCCGCAGTGACCTAGCCCTACCCTGACTCTCCACTGCACCCTCGCCTCCTTCATCCCTCAGTGACCAAGCCCGACCCTGACTCTCCACTACACACTCGCCTCCTTCATCCCTCAGTGACCTAGCCCGACCCTGACTCTCCACTGCACACTCGCCTCCTTCATCCCGCAGTGACCTAGCCCTACCCTGACTCTCCACTGCACACTCGCCTCCTTCATCCCTCAGTGACCTAGCCCGACCCTGACACTCCACTGCACACTCGCCTCCTTCATCCCTCAGTGACCAAGCCCGACCCTGACTCTCCACTACACACTCGCCTCCTTCATCCCCCAGTGACCTAGCCCGACCCTGGCTCTCCACCGCACACTCGCCTCCTTCATCCCTCAGTGACCTAGCCCTACCCTGGCTCTCCACTGCACACTCGCCTCCTTCATCCCCCAGTGACCTAGCCCGACCCTGACTCTCCACCGCACACTCGCCTCCTTCATCCCTCAGTGACCGAGACCTACCCTGACTCTCCACTGCACACTCGCCTCCTTCATCCCTCAGTGACCTAGCCCGACCCTGACTCTCCACTGCACACTCGCCTCCTTCATCCCTCAGTCACCTAGCCCGACCCTGACTCTCCACTGCACACTCGCCTCCTTCATCCCTCAGTGACCTCGCCCGACCCTGACTCTCCACTGCACACTCGCCTCCTTCATCCCTCAGTGACCTAGCCCGACCCTGACTGTCCACTGTACTCTCGCCTCCTTCATCCCTCAGTGACCTAGCCCGACCCTGACTCTCCACTGTACACTCGCCTCCTTCATCCCTCAGTGACCTAGCCCGACCCTGACTCTCCACTGCACACTCGCCTCCTTCATCCCTCAGTGACCTAGCCCGACCCTGACTCTCCACTGCACACTCGCCTCCTTCATCCCTCAGTGACCTAGCCCTACCCTGACTCTCCACTGCACACTCGCCTCCTTCATCCCTCAGTGACCTAGCCCGACCCTGACTCTCCACTGCACACTCGCCTCCTTCATCCCCCAGTGACCTAGCCCGACCCTGACTCTCCACTGCACACTCGCCTCCTTCATCCCTCAGTGACCTCGCCCGACCCTGACTCTCCACTGCACACTCGCCTCCTTCATCCCTCAGTGACCTAGCCCGACCCTGACTCTCCACTGCACACTCGCCTCCTTCATCCCTCAGTGACCTCGCCCTACCCTGACTCTCCACTTCACACTCGCCTCCTTCATCCGTCAGTGACCTCGCCCTACCCTGACTCTCCACTGCACACTTGCCTTCTTCATCCCTCAGTGACGTAGCCCGACCCTGACTCTCCACTGCACACTCGCGTCCTTCATCCCTCAGTGACCTTGCCCGACCCTGACTCTCCCCTGCACACTCGCCTCCTTCATCCCTCAGTGACCTAGCCTGACCCTGACTCTCCACTGCATACTCGCCTCCTCGATCGTTCAGTGACCTAGCCCGACCTTCACTCTTCACTGCACACTCGCCTCCTTCATCCCTCAGTGACCGAGCCCTACCCTGACTCTCCACTGCACACTCGCCTCCTCCATCCTTCAGTGACCTCGCCCGACCCTGACACTCCACTGCACAGTCGCCTCCTTCATCCCTCAGTGACCTAGCCCGACCCTGACTCTCCACTACACACTCGCCTCCTTCATCCCCCAGTGACCTAGCCCGACCCTGGCTCTCCACCGCACACTCGCCTCCTTCATCCCTCAGTGACCTAGCCCTACCCTGGCACTCCACTGCACACTCGCCTCCTTCATCCCCCAGTGACCTAGCCCGACCCTGACTCTCCACCGCACACTCGCCTCCTTCATCCCTCAGTGACCGAGACCTACCCTGACTCTCCACTGCACACTCGCCTCCTTCATCCCTCAGTGACCTAGCCCGACCCTGACTCTCCACTGCACACTCGCCTCCTTCATCCCTCAGTCACCTAGCCCGACCCTGACTCTCCACTGCACACTCGCCTCCTTCATCCCTCAGTGACCTCGCCCGACCCTGACTCTCCACTGCACACTCGCCTCCTTCATCCCTCAGTGACCTAGCCCGACCCTGACTGTCCACTGTACTCTCGCCTCCTTCATCCCTCAGTGACCTAGCCCGACCCTGACTCTCCACTGTACACTCGCCTCCTTCATCCCTCAGTGACCTAGCCCGACCCTGACTCTCCACTGCACACTCGCCTCCTTCATCCCTCAGTGACCTCGCCCGACCCTGACTCTCCACTGCACACTCGCCTCCTTCATCCCTCAGTGACCTAGCCCGACCCTGACTGTCCACTGTACACTCGCCTCCTTCATCCCTCAGTGACCTAGCCCGACCCTGACTCTCCACTGCACACTCGCCTCCTTCATCCCTCAGTGACCTAGCCCGACCCTGACTCTCCACTGCACACTCGCCTCCTTCATCCCTCAGTGACCTCGCCCTACCCTGACTCTCCACTACACACTCGCCTCCTTCATCCGTCAGTGACCTCGCCCTACCCTGACTCTCCACTGCAC
Source organism: Somniosus microcephalus (assembly GCF_052327205.1). Taxonomy (NCBI): domain Eukaryota; kingdom Metazoa; phylum Chordata; class Chondrichthyes; order Squaliformes; family Somniosidae; genus Somniosus; species Somniosus microcephalus. Next base: position 74,295,082 of record NC_140990.1, read on the forward strand.
ACTTGCCTTCTTCATCCCTCAGTGACGTAGCCCGACCCTGACTCTCCACTGCACACTCGCGTCCTTCATCCCTCAGTGACCTTGCCCGACCCTGACTCTCCACTGCACACTCGCCTCCTTCATCCCTCAGTGACCTAGCCCGACCCTGACTCTCCACTACACACTCGCCTCCTTCATCCCTCACTGACCTAGCCCTACCCTGACTCTCCACTGCACACTCGCCTCCTTCATCCCTCAGTGACCTAGCCTGACCCTGACTCTCCACTGCATACTCGCCTCCTCGATCGTTCAGTGACCTAGCCCGACCTTCACTCTTCACTGCACACTCGCCTCCTTCATCCCTCAGTGACCGAGCCCTACCCTGACTCTCCACTGCACACTCGCCTCCTCCATCCTTCAGTGACCTCGCCCGACCCTGACACTCCACTGCACAGTCGCCTCCTTCATCCCTCAGTGACCTAGCCCGACCCTGACTCTCCACTGCACACTCGCCTCCTTCATCCCTCAGTGACCTAGCCTGACCCTGACTCTCCACTGCACACACGCCTCCTCCATCCCTCAGTGAACTAGCCCGACCCTGACTCTCCACTACACACTCGCCTCCTTCATCCCTCAGTGACCGAGCCCGACCCTGACTCTCCACTGCACACTCGCCTCCTTCATCCCTCAGTGACCGAGCCCGACCCTGACTCTCCACTGCACACTCGCCTCCTTCATCCCGCAGTGACCTAGCCCGACCCCGACTCTCCACTGCACACTCGCCTCCTTCATCCCTCAGTGACCTAGCCCGACCCTGACTCTCCACTGCACACTCGCCTCCTTCATCCCTCAGTGACCTAGCTCGACCCTGACTCTCCACTGCACACTCGCTCCTTCATCCCTCAGTGACCTAGCCGGACCCTGACTCTCCACTGCACACTCGCCTCCTCCATCCCTCAGTGACCTCGCCCGACCCTGACTCTCCACTACACACTCGCCTCCTTCATCCCTCAGTGACCGAGCCCGACCCTGACTCTCCACTGCACACTCGCCTCCTTCATCCCTCAGTGACCTAGCCCTACCCTGACTCTCCACTGCACACTCGCCTCCTTCATCCCTCAGTGACCTAGCCCGACCCTGACTCTCCACTGCACACTCGCCTCCTTCATCCCTCAGTGACCTAGCCCGACCCTGACTCTCCACTGCACACTCGCCTCCTTCATCCCTCAGTGACCTAGCCCGACCCTGACTCTCCACTGCACACTCGCCTCCTTCATCCCTCAGTGACCTAGCCCGACCCTGACTCTCCACTGCACACTCGCCTCCTTCATCCCTCAGTGACCTAGCCCTACCCTGACTCTCCCCTACACACCCGCCTCCTTCATCCTTCAGTGACCTAGCTCGACCCTGACTCTCCACTGCACACTCGCCTCCTTCATCCCTCAGTGACCTAGCCTGACCCTGACTCTCCACTGCATACTCGCCTCCTCGATCGTTCAGTGACCTAGCCCGACCTTCACTCTTCACTGCACACTCGCCTCCTTCATCCCTCAGTGACCGAGCCCTACCCTGACTCTCCACTGCACACTCGCCTCCTCCATCCTTCAGTGACCTCGCCCGACCCTGACACTCCACTGCACAGTCGCCTCCTTCATCCATCAGTGACCTAGCCCGACCCTGACTCTCCACTGCACACTCGCCTCCTTAATCCCTCAGTGACCTAGCCTGACCCTGACTCTCCACTGCACACACGCCTCCTCCATCCCTCAGTGAACTAGCCCGACCCTGACTCTCCACTACACACTCGCCTCCTTCATCCCTCAGTGACCGAGCCCGACCCTGACTCTCCACTGCACACTCGCCTCCTTCATCCCGCAGTGACCTAGCCCGACCCCGACTCTCCACTGCACACTCGCCTCCTTCATCCCTCAGTGACCTAGCCCGACCCTGACTCTCCACTGCACACTCGCCTCCTTCATCCCTCAGTGACCTAGCCCGACCCTGACTCTCCACTGCACACTCGCCTCCTTCATCCCTCAGTGACCTAGCCGGACCCTGACACTCCACTGCACACTCGCCTCCTCCATCCCTCAGTGACCTCGCCCGACCCTGACTCTCCACTACACACTCGCCTCCTTCATCCCTCAGTGACCGAGCCCGACCCTGACTCTCCACTACACACTCGCCTCCTTCATCCCTCAGTGACCGAGCCCGACCCTGACTCTCCACTGCACACTCGCCTCCTTCATCCCGCAGTGACCTAGCCCAACCCCGACTCTCCACTGCACACTCGCCTCCTTCATCCCTCAGTGACCTAGCCCGACCCTGACTCTCCACTGCACACTCGCCTCCTTCATCCCTCAGTGACCTAGCCGGACCCTGACTCTCCACTGCACACTCGCCTCCTCCATCCCTCAGTGACCTCGCCCGACCCTGACTCTCCACTACACACTCGCCTCCTTCATCCCTCAGTGACCGAGCCCGACCCTGACTCTCCACTGCACACTCGCCTCCTTCATCCCTCAGTGACCTCGCCCTACCCTGACTCTCCACTGCACACTCGCCTCCTTCATCCCTCAGTGACCTAGCCCGACCCTGACTCTCCACTGCACACTCGCCTCCTTCATCCCTCAGTGACCTAGCCCGACCCTGACTCTCCACTGCACACTCGCCTCCTTCATCCCTTAGTGACCTAGCCCGACCCTGTCTCTCCACTGCACACTCGCCTCCTTCATCCCTCAGTGACCTAGCCCTACCCTGACTCTCCCCTACACACCCGCCTCCTTCATCCTTCAGTGACCTAGCTCGACCCTGACTCTCCACTGCACACTCGCCTCCTTCATCCCTCAGTGACCTCGCCCTACCCTGACTCTCCACTGCACACTCGCCTCCTTCATCCCTCAGTGACCTAGCCCTACACAGACTCTCCACTGCACACTCGCCTCCTTCATCCCACAGTGACCTAGCCCGACCCTGACTCTCCACTGCACACTCGCCTCCTTCATCCCTCAGTGACCTAGCCCGACCCTGACTCTCCACTGCACACTCGCCTCCTTCATCCCTCAGTGACCTAGCCCTACCCTGACTCTCCACTGCACACTCGCCTCCTTCGTCCCTCAGTGACCTAGCCCGACCCTGGCTCTCCGCTGCACACTCGCCTGCTTCATCCCTCAGTGACCTAGCCCGACCCTGACTCTCCACTGCACACTTGCCTCCTTCATCCCTCAGTGACCTCGCCCTACCCTGACTCTCCACTGCACACTCGCCTCCTTCATCCCTCAGTGACCTAGCCCTACCCTGGCTCTCCGCTGCACACTCGCCTGCTTCATCCCTCAGTGACCTAGCCCGACCCTCACACTCCACTGCACACTCGCCTCCTTCATCCCTCAGTGACCTCGCCCGACCCTGACTCTCCACTGCACACTCGCCTCCTTCATCCCTCAGTGACCGAGCCCTACCCTGACTCTCCACTGCACACTCGCCCCCTTCATCCCTCAGTGAACTAGCCCTACCCTGATTCTCCACTACACACTCGCCTCCTTCATCCCTCAGTGACGTAGCCCGTCCCTGACTCTCCACTGCACACTCGCCTCCTTCATCCCTCAGTGACCGAGCCCTTCCCTGACTCTCCACTGCACACTCGCCCCCTTCATCGCTCAGTGACCTAGCCTACCCTGACTCTCCACTACACACTCGCCTCCTTCATCCCTCAGTGACCTAGCCCGACCCTGACTCTCCAGTGCAGACTCACCTCCTTCATCCCTCAGTGACCTAGCCCGACCCTGACTCTCCACTGCACACGCGCCTCCTTCATCCCTCAGTGACTTAGCCCGACCCTGACTCTCCACTGCACACACGCCTCATTCATCCCTCAGTGACCTAGCCCGACCCTGACTCTCCACTGCACACTCGCCTCCTTCATCCCTCAGTGACCTAGCCCGACCCTGACTCTCCACTGCACACTCGCCTCCTTCATCCCTCAGTGACTGAGCCCAACCCTGACTCTCCACTGCACACGCGCCTCCTTCATCCCTCAGTGACTTAGCCCGACCCTGACTCTCCACTGCACACACGCCTCATTCATCCCTCAGTGACCTCGCCCGACTCTGAGTCTCCACTGCACACTCGCCTCCTTCATCCCTCAGTGACCTCGCCCGACCCTGAGTCTCCACTGCACACTCGCCTCCTTCATCCCTCAGTGACCTAGCCTGACCCTGACTCTCGACTGCACACTCGCCTCCTTCATCCCTCAGTGACCGAGCCTGACCCTGACTCTCCACTGCCCACTCACCTCCTTCATCCCTCAGTGACCTAGCCCGACCCTGACTCTCCACTGCACACTCGCCTCCTTCATCCTTCAGTGACCTAGCCCGACCCTGACTCTCCACTGCTCACTCGCCTCCTTCATCCCTCAGTGACCTAGCCCGACCCTGACTCTCCACTGCACACTCGCCTCCTTCATCCCTCAGTAACCTAGCCCGACCCTGACTCTCCACTGCACACTCGCCTCCTTCATCCCTCAGTGACCTAGCCCGACCCTGACTCTCCACTGCACACTCGCCTCCTTCATCCCTCAGTGACCTAGCCCGACACTGACTCTCCACTGCACACTCACCTCCTTCATCGCTCACTGACCTAGCCCAACCTGATTCTCCACTGCACACTCGCCTCCTTCATCCCTCAGTGACCTAGTCCGACCCTGACTCTCCACTGCACACTCGCCTCCTTCATCCCTCAGTGACCTCGCCCGACCCTGAGTCTCCACTACACACTCGCCTCCTTCATCCCTCAGTGACCTAGCCCGACCCTGACTCCACTGCACACTCGCCTCCTTCATCCCTCTGTGACCTCGCCCGACCCTGAGTCTCCACTACACCCTCGCCTCCTTCATCCCTCAGTGACCGAGCCCGACCCTGACTCTCCACTGCACACGCGCCTCTGTCATCCCTCAGTGACCTAGCCCTACCCTGACTCTCCACTGCACACTCACCTCCTTCATCCCTCAGTGACCTAGCCCGACCCTGACTCTCCACTACACACTCGCCTCCTTCATTCCTCAGTGACCTAGCCCGACCCTGACTTTCCACTACACACTCGCCTCATTCATCACTCAGTGACCTACCCCGACCCTGACTCTCCACTACACACTCGCCTCCTTCATTCCTCAGTGACCTAGCCCTACCCTGACTCTCCACTGCACACTCGCCTCCTTCATCCCTCAGTGAACGAGCCCGACCCTGACTCTCCACTGCACACTCGCCTCCTTCATCCCTCAATGACCTAGCCTGACCCTGACTCTCCACTGCACACTCGCCTCCTTCATCCCTCACTGACCTAGCCTGACCCTGACTCTCCACTGCACACTCGCCTCCTTCATTCCTCAGTTACCTAGCCCTGCCCTGACTCTCCACTGCACACTCGCCTCCTTCATCCCTTAGTGACCTTGCCCGACCCTGACTCTCCACTGCACACTCGCCTCCTTCATCCCTTAGTGACCTAGCCCTTCCCTGACTCACCACTGCACACTCGCCTCCTTCATCCCTCAGTGACCATGCCCTACCCTGACTCTCCACTGCACACTCGCCTCCTTCATCCCCCAGTGACCTAGCCCGACCCTGACTATCCACTGCACTCTCGCCTCCTTCATCCCTCAGTGACCGAGCACGACCCTGACTCTGCACTACACACTCGCCTCCTTCATCCCTCACTGACCTTGCCCTACCCTGACTCTTCACTGCACACTCGCCTCCTTCATCCCTCAGCGACCTAGCCTGACACTGACTCTCCACTGCACACTCGCCTCCTTCATCCCTCAGTGACCTAGCCCTAGCCTGACTCTCCACTGCACTCTCGCCTCCTTCATCCCTCAGTGACCGAGCCCGACCCTGACTCTCCACTACACACTCGCCTCCTTCATTCCTCAGTGACCTAGCCCGACCCTGACTCTCCACTACACCCTCGCCTCCTTCATCCCTCAGTGACCAAGCCCGACCCCGAGTCTCCACTACACACTCGCCTCCTTCATCCCTCTGTGACCTAGCCCGACACTGACTCTCCACTGCACACACGCCTCCTTCATCCCTCAGTGACCTAGCCGGACCCTGACTCTCCACTGCACACTCGCCTCCTTCATCCCTCAGAGACCTAGCCCGACCCTGACTCTCCACTGCACACTCGCCTCCTTCATCCCTCAGTGACCTAGCCCTACCCTGACTCTCCACTGCACACTCGCCTCCTTCATCCCTCAGTGAACGAGCCCGACCCTGACTCTCCACTGCGCACTCGCCTCCTTCATCCCTCAGTGAACGAGCCCGACCCTGACTCTCCACTGCACACTCGCCTCCTTCATCCCTCAATGACCTAGCCTGACCCTGACTCTCCACTGCACACTCGCCTCCTTCATCCCTCACTGACCGAGCCTGACCCTGACTCTCCACTGCACACTCGCCTCCTTCATTCCTCAGTTACCTAGCCCTGCCCTGACTCTCCACTGCACACTCGCCTCCTTCATCCCTTAGTGACCTTGCCCGACCCTGACTCTCCACTGCACACTCGCCTCCTTCATCCCTTAGTGACCTAGCCCTTCCCTGACTCACCACTGCACACTCGCCTCCTTCATCCCTCAGTGACCAAGCCCTACCCTGACTCTCCACTGCACACTCGCCTCCTTCATCCCCCAGTGACCGAGCCCGACCCTGACTCTGCACTACACACTCGCCTCCTTCATCCCTCACTGACCTAGCCCTACCCTGACTCTTCACTGCACACTCGCCTCCTTCATCCCTCAGCGACCTAGCCTGACACTGACTCTCCACTGCACACTCGCCTCCTTCATCCCTCAGTGACCTAGCCCGACCCTGACTCTCCACTGCACACTCGCCTCCTTCATCCCTCAGTGACCTAGCCCGACCCTGACTCTCCACTGCACTCTCGCCTCCTTCATCCCTCAGTGACCGAGCCCGACCCTGACTCTCCACTACACACTCACCTCCTTCATCCCTCAGTGACCTAGCCCGACCCTGACTCTCCACTGCACCCTCGCCTCCTTCATCCCTCAGTGACCAAGCCCGACCCCGAGTCTCCACTACACACTCGCCTCCTTCATCCCTCTGTGACCTAGCCCGACCCTGCGTCTCCACTGCACACTCGCCTCCTCCATCCCTCTGTGACCTAGCCCGACCCTGAATCTCCACTGCACACTCGCCTCCTCCATCCTTCAGTGACCTCGCCCGACCCCGAATCTCCACTGCACACTCGCCTCCTTCACCCCTCAGTGACCGAGCCCGACCCTGACTCTCCACTGCACACTCGCCTCCTTCACCCCTCAGTGACTGAGCCCGACCCTGACTCTCCACTGCACACTCGCCTCCTTCATCCCTCAGTGACCAAGCCCTACCCTGACTCTCCACTGCACACTCGACTCCTCCATCCTTCAGTGACCTCGCCCTACCCCGACTCTCCATTGCACACTCGCCTCCTTTATCCCTCAGTGACCTAGCCCGACACTGACTCTCCACTGCACACTCACCTCCTTCATCCCTCAGTGACCTTGCCTGACCCTGACTCTCCACTGCACACTCGCCTCCTTCATCCCTCAGTGACCTAGCCCGACACTGACTCTCCACTGCACACTCGCCTCCTTCATCCCTCAGTGACCTAGCCTGACCCTGACTCTCCACTGCACACTCGCCTCCTTCATCCCTCAGTGACCTAGCCCTGCCCTGACTCTCCACTGCACTCTCGCCCCCTTCATCCCTCAGTGACCGAGCCCGATCCTGACTCTCCACTGCACCCTCGCCTCCTTCATCCCTCAGTGACCAAGCCCGACCCTGACTCTCCACTGCACACTCGCCTCCTTCATCCCTCAGTGACCAAGCCCTACCCTGACTCTCCACTGCACACTCGCCCCCTTCACCCCTCAGTGACCTAGCCCGACCCTGACTCTCCACTGCACACTCGCCTCCTCCATCCCTCTGTGACCGAGCCCGACCCCGAGTCTCCACTACACACTCGCCTCCTTCATCCCTCTGTGACCTAGCCCGACCCTGACTCTCCACTGCACATTCGCCTCCTCCATCCTTCAGTGACCTCGCCCGACCCTGACTCTCCACTGCACACTCGCCTCCTTCATCCCTCAGTGACCTAGCCCGACCCTGACACTCCACTGCACACTCGCCTCCTTCATCCCTCAGTGACCAAGCCCGACCCTGACTCTCCACTACACACTCGCCTCCTTCATCCCCCAGTGACCTAGCCCGACCCTGACTCTCCACCGCACACTCGCCTCCTTCATCCCTCAGTGACCTAGCCCTACCCTGGCTCTCCACTGCACACTCGCCTCCTTCATCCCCCAGTGACCTAGCCCGACCCTGACTCTCCACCGCACACTCGCCTCCTTCATCCCTCAGTGACCGAGACCTACCCTGACTCTCCACTGCACACTCGCCTCCTTCATCCCTCAGTGACCTAGCCCGACCCTGACTCTCCACTGCACACTCGCCTCCTTCATCCCTCAGTCACCTAGCCCGACCCTGACTCTCCACTGCACACTCGCCTCCTTCATCCCTCAGTGACCTCGCCCGACCCTGACTCTCCACTGCACACTCGCCTCCTTCATCCCTCAGTGACCTAGCCCGACCCTGACTGTCCACTGTACACTCGCCTCCTTCATCCCTCAGTGACCTAGCCCGACCCTGACTCTCCACTGCACACTCGCCTCCTTCATCCCTCAGTGACCTAGCCCGACCCTGACTCTCCACTGCACACTCGCCTCCTTCAACCCTCAGTGACCTCGCCCTACCCTGACTCTCCACTACACACTCGCCTCCTTCATCCGTCAGTGACCTCGCCCTACCCTGACTCTCCACTGCACACTTGCCTTCTTCATCCCTCAGTGACCTCGCCCGACCCTGACTCTCCACTGCACACTCGCCTCCTTCATCCCTCAGTGACCGAGCCCTACCCTGACTCTCCACTGCACACTCGCCCCCTTCATCCCTCAGTGAACTAGCCCTACCCTGATTCTCCACTACACACTCGCCTCCTCCATCCCTCAGTGACGTAGCCCGTCCATGACTCTCCACTGCACACTCGCCTCCTTCATCCCTCAGTGACCGAGCCCTACCCTGACTCTCCACTGCACACTCGCCCCCTTCATCCCTCAGTGACCTAGCCTACCCTGACTCTCCACTACACACTCGCCTCCTTCATCCCTCAGTGACCTTGCCCGACCCTGACTCTCCAGTGCACACTCACCTCCTTCATCCCTCAGTGACCTAGCCCGACCCTGACTCTCCACTGCACACGCGCCTCCTTCATCCCTCAGTGACTTAGCCCGACCCTGACTCTCCACTGCACACACGCCTCATTCATCCCTCAGTGACCTAGCCCGACCCTGACTCTCCACTGCACACTCGCCTCCTTCATCCCTCAGTGACCTAGCCCGACGCTGACTCTCCACTGCACACTCGCCTCCTTCATCCCTCAGTGACTGAGCCCAACCCTGACTCTCCACTGCACACGCGCCTCCTTCATCCCTCAGTGACTTAGCCCGACCCTGACTCTCCACTGCACACACTCCTCATTCATCCCTCAGTGACCTCGCCCGACTCTGAGTCTCCACTGCACACTCGCCTCCTTCATCCCTCAGTGACCTCGCCCGACCCTGAGTCTCCACTGCACACTCGCCTCCTTCATCCCTCAGTGACCTAGCCTGACCCTGACTCTCGACTGCACACTCGCCTCCTTCATCCCTCAGTGACCGAGCCTGACCCTGACTCTCCACTGCCCACTCACCTCCTTCATCCCTCAGTGACCTAGCCCGACCCTGACTCTCCACTGCACACTCGCCTCCTTCATCCTTCAGTGACCTAGCCCGACCCTGACTCTCCACTGCACACTCGCCTCCTTCATCCCTCAGTGACCTAGCCCGACCCTGACTCTCCACTGCACACTCGCCTCCTTCATCCCTCAGTGACCTAGCCCGACACTGACTCTCCACTGCACACTCACCTCCTTCATCGCTCACTGACCTAGCCCAACCTGATTCTCCACTGCACACTCGCCTCCTTCATCCCTCAGTGACCTAGTCCGACCCTGACTCTCCACTGCACACTCGCCTCCTTCATCCCTCAGTGACCTCGCCCGACCCTGAGTCTCCACTACACACTCGCCTCCTTCATCCCTCAGTGACCTAGCCCGACCCTGACTCCACTGCACACTCGCCTCCTTCATCCCTCTGTGACATCGCCCGACCCTGAGTCTCCACTACACGCTCGCCTCCTTCATCCCTCAGTGACCGAGCCCGACCCTGACTCTCCACTGCACACGCGCCTCTTTCATCCCTCAGTGACCTAGCCCTACCCTGACTCTCCACTGCACACTCACCTCCTTCATCCCTCAGTGACCTAGCCCTACCCTGACTCTCCACTACACACTCTCCTCCTTCATCCCTCAGTGACCTAGCCCGACCCTGACTCTCCACTGCACACTCGCCTCCTTCATCCCTCAGTGACCTAGCCCTACCCTCACTCTCCACTGCTCACTCGCCTCCTTCATCCCTCAGTGACCTAGCCCGACCCTGATTCTCCACTGCACACTCGCCTCCTTCATCCCTCAGTGACCTAGCCCGACACTGACTCTCCACTGCACACTCGCCTCCTTCATCCCTCAGTGACCCAGTCCGACCCTGACTCTCCACTGCACACTCGCCTCCTTCATCCCTCAGTGACCTAGCCCTACCCTGACTCTCCACTGCACACTCGCCTCCTTCATCCCTCAGTGACCTAGCCCGACCCTGATTCTCCACTGCACACTCGCCTCCTTCATCCCTCAGTGACCTAGCCCGACCCTAACTCTCCAATGCACACTCACCTCCTTCATCCCCCAGTGACCTAGCCCGACCCTGAGTCTCCACTGCACACTCGCCTCCTTCATCCCTCAGTGACCTAGCCAGAGTCTGACTCTCCACCGCACACTCGCCTCCTTCATCCCTCAGTGACCTAGCCTGACCCTGACTCTCCACTACACACTCGCCTCCTTCATCCCTCAGTGACCGAGCCCGACCCTGACTCTCCACTGCACACTCGCCTCCTTCATCCCTCAGTGACCTAGCCTGACCCTGACCCTCCACTGCACACTCGCCTCCTTCATCCCTCAGTGGCCGAGCCCGACCCTGACTCTCCACTGTACACTCGCCTCCTTCATCCCTCAGTGACCTAGCCCAAACCTCACTCTCCACTGCACACTCGCCTCCTTCATCCCTCAGTGACCTAGCCCGACCCTGACTCTCCACGGCACACTCGCCTCCTTCATCCCTCAGTGACCTAGCCCTACCCTGACTCTCCACTGCACACTCACCTCCTTCATCGCTCACTGACCTAGCCCAACCTGATTCTCCACTGCACACTCGCCTTCTTCATCCCTCAGTGACCTAGCCCGACCCTGACTCTCCACTGCACACTCGCCTCCTTCATCCCTCAGCGACCTCGCCCGACCCTGAGTCTCCACTACACACTCGCCTCCTTCATCCCTCAGTGACCTAGCCCGACCCTGACTCCACTGCACACTCGCCTCCTTCATCCCTCAGTGACCTCGCCCGACCCTGAGTCTCCACTACACACTCGCCTCCTTCATCCCTCAGTGACCGAGCCCGACCCTGACTCTCCACTGCACACGCGCCTCCTTCATCCCTCAGTGACCTAGCCCTACCCTGACTCTCCACTGCACACTCGCCTCCTTCATCCCTCAGTGACCTAGCCCGACCCTGACTCTCCAGTGCACACTCGCCTCCTTCATCCCTCAGTGACCTAGCCCGACCCTGACTCTCCACTGCACACTCGCCTCCTTCATCCCTCAGTGACCTAGCCCGACCCTGACTCTCCACTGCACACGGGCCTCCTTCATCCCTCAGTGACCTACCCCGACCCTGACTCTCCACTGCACACTCGCCTCCTTCATCCCCCACTGACCTAGCCCGACCCTGACTCTCCACTGCACACGGGCCTCCTTCATCCCTCAGCCACCTCGCCCGACCCTGAATCTCCACTGCACCCTCGCCTCCTTCATCCCCCACTGACATAGCCCTACCCTGACTCTCCACTGCACACTCGCCTCCTTCATCTCTCAGCTGCCTAGCCCGACCCTGAATCTCCACTGCACACTCGCCTCCTTCATCCCTCAGTGACCTAGCCCTACCCTGACTCTCCACTGCACACTCGCCTCCTTCATCCCTCAGTGACCGAGCCCTACCCTGACTCTCCACCGCACACTCGCCTCCTTCATCCCTCAGTGACCTAGCCCGACCCTGACTCTCCACTGCACACTCGCCTCCTTCATCCCTCAGTGACCTAGCCCTACCCTGACTCTCCACTGCACACTCAGCTCCTTCATCCCTCACTGACCTAGCTCGACATTGACTCTCCACTGCACACTCGCCTCCTCCATCCCTCAGTGACCTAGCCTGACCCTGACTCTCCACTGCACACTCGCCTCCTTCATCCCTCAGTGACCTAGCCCGGCCCCGACTCTCCACTGCACACTCGCCTCCTTCATCCCTCACTGACCTAGCCCGACATTGACTCTCCACTGCACACTCGCCTCCTTCATCCCACAGTGACCTAGCCCTACCCTGACTCTCCTCTGCACACTCGCCTCCTTCATCCCTCAGTGACCTAGCCCTACCCTGACTCTCCACCGCACACTCGCCTCCTTCATCCCACAGTGACCTAGCCCGACCCTGACGCTCCACTGCACACTTGCCTTCTTCATCCCTCAGTGACCTAGCCCGACCCTGACTCTCCACTGCACACTCGCCTCCTTCATCCCTCAGTGACCTTGCCCTACCCTGACTCTCCACTGCACACTCGCCTCCCTCATCCCTCAGTGACCTAGCCCGTCCCTGACTCTCCACTGCACACTCGCCTCCTTCATCCCTCAGTGACCTAGCCTGACCCTGACTCTCCACTGCACACTCGCCTCCTTCATCCCTCAGTGACCTAGCCCGACCCTGATTCTCCACTGCACACTCGCCTCCTTCATCCCTCAGTGACCTAGCCCGACCCTAACTCTCCAATGCACACTCGCCTCCTTCATCCCCCAGTGACCTAGCCCGAACCTGACTCTCCACTGCACACTCGCCTCCTTCATCCCTCAGTGACCTAGCCCTACCCTGACTCTCCACTACACACTCACCTCCTTCATCCCTCAGTGACCTAGCCCGACCCTGAGTCTCCACTGCACACTCGCCTCCTTCATCCCTCAGTGACCTAGGCCTAGCCTGACTCTCCACTACACACTCGCCTCCTTCATCCCTCAGTGACCGAGCCCGACCCTGAATCTCCACTGCACACTCGCCTCCTTCATCCCTCAGTGACCTAGCCCTACCCTGACTCTCCACTACACACTCGCCTCCTTCATCCCTCAGTGACCTAGCCTGACACTGACCCTCCACTGCACACTCGCCTCCTTCATCCCTCAGTGACCTAGCCCTACCCTGACTCTCCACTGCACACTCGCCTCCCTCATCCCTCAGTGACCTAGCCCGTCCCTGACTCTCCACTGCACACTCGCCTCCTTCATCCCTCAGTGACCTAGCCTGACCCTGACTCTCCACTGCACACTCGCCTCCTTCATCCCTCAGTGACCTAGCCCGACCCTGATTCTCCACTGCACACTCGCCTCCTTCATCCCTCAGTGACCTAGCCCGACCCTAACTCTCCAATGCACACTCGCCTCCTTCATCCCCCAGTGACCTAGCCCGACCCTGACTCTCCACTGCACACTCGCCTCCTTCATCCCTCAGTGACCTAGCCCTACCCTGACTCTCCACTACACACTCACCTCCTTCATCCCTCAGTGACCTAGCCCGACCCTGAGTCTCCACTGCACACTCGCCTCCTTCATCCCTCAGTGACCTAGGCCTAGCCTGACTCTCCACCGCACACTCGCCTCCTTCATCCCTCAGTGACCTAGCCCTACCCTGACTCTCCACTGCACACTCGCCTCCTTCATCCCTCAGTGACCTAGCCCGAACCTCTCTCTCCACTGCACACTCGCCTCCTTCATCCCTCAGTGACCTAGCCCTGCCCTGACTCTCCACTGCACACTCGCCTCCTTCATCCCTCAGTGACCTACCCCGACCCTGACTCTCCACTGCATACTCAACTCCTTCATCCCTCAGCCACCTCACCCGACCCTGAATCTCCACTGCACCCTCGCCTCCTTCATCCCCCACTGACATAGCCCGACCCTGAGTCTCCACTGCGCACTCGCCTCCTTCATCCCCCAGTGAACTAGCCCGACCCTGACTCTCCACTGCACACTCGCCTCCTTCATCCCTCAGTGATCTAGCCCGTCCCTGACTCTCCACTGCACACTCGCCTCCATCATCCCTCAGCCGCCTAGCCCGACCCTGAATCTCCACCGCACACTCGCCTCCTTCATCCCTCAGTGACCTAGCCCTACCCTGACTCTCCACTGCACACTCGCCTCCTTCATCCCTCACTGACCGAGCCCGACATTGACTCTCCACTGCACACTCGTCTCCTTCATCCCTCAGTGACCTAGCCCGACCCTGACTCTCCTCTGCACACTCGCCTCCTTCATCCCTCAGTGACCTAGCCCGACACTGACTCTCCACTGCACACTCGCCTCCTTCATCCCACAGTGACCTAGCCCTACCCTGACTCTCCTCTGCACACTCGCCTCCTTCATCCCTCAGTGACCTAGCCCTACCCTGACTCTCCACCGCACACTCGCCTCCTTCATCCCACAGTGACCTAGCCCGACCCTGACGCTCCACTGCACACTTGCCTACTTCATCCCTCAGTGACCTAGCCCGACCCTGACTCTCCACTGCACACTCGCCTCCTTCATCCCTCAGTGACCTAGCCCTACCCTGACTCTCCACTGCACACTCGCCTCCTTCATCCCTCAGTGACCTAGCCCGACCCTAACTCTCCACTGCACACTCGCCTCCTTCATCCCCCAGTGACCTAGCCCGACCCTGACTCTCCACTGCACACTCGCCTCCTTCATCCCTCAGTGACCTAGCCCTCCCCTGACTCTCCACTGCACACTCGCCTCCTTCATCCCTCAGTGACCTAGCCCGACCCTGAGTCTCCACTACACACTCGCCTCCTTCATCCCTCAGTGACCTAACCCGACCCTGACTCCACTGCACACTCGCCTCCTTCATCCCTCAGTGACCTCGCCCGACCCTGAGTCTCCACTACACACTCGCCTCCTTCATCCCTCAGTGACCGAGCCCGACCCTGACTCTCCACTGCACACGCGCCTCCTTCATCCCTCAGTGACCTAGCCCTACCCTGACTCTCCACTGCACACTCGCCTCCTTCATCCCTCAGTGACCTAGCCCGACCCTGACTCTCCAGTGCACACTCGCCTCCTTCATCCCTCAGTGACCTAGCCCGACCCTGACTCTCCACTGCACACTCGCCTCCTTCATCCCTCAGTGACCTAGCCCGACCCTGACTCTCCACTGCACACGGGCCTCCTTCATCCCTCAGTGACCTACCCCGACCCTGACTCTCCACTGCACACTCGCCTCCTTCATCCCCCACTGACCTAGCCCGACCCTGACTCTCCACTGCACACGGGCCTCCTTCATCCCTCAGCCACCTCGCCCGACCCTGAATCTCCACTGCACCCTCGCCTCCTTCATCCCCCACTGACATAGCCCGACCCTGAGTCTCCACTGCACACTCGCCTCCTTCATCCCCCAGTGACCTAGCCCTACCCTGACTCTCCACTGCACACTCGCCTCCTTCATCTCTCAGCTGCCTAGCCCGACCCTGAATCTCCACTGCACACTCGCCTCCTTCATCCCTCAGTGACCTAGCCCTACCCTGACTCTCCACTGCACACTCGCCTCCTTCATCCCTCAGTGACCGAGCCCTACCCTGACTCTCCACCGCACACTCGCCTCCTTCATCCCTCAGTGACCTAGCCCGACCCTGACTCTCCACTGCACACTCGCCTCCTTCATCCCTCAGTGACCTAGCCCTACCCTGACTCTCCACTGCACACTCAGCTCCTTCATCCCTCACTGACCTAGCTCGACATTGACTCTCCACTGCACACTCGCCTCCTCCATCCCTCAGTGACCTAGCCTGACCCTGACTCTCCACTGCACACTCGCCTCCTTCATCCCTCAGTGACCTAGCCCGGCCCCGACTCTCCACTGCACACTCGCCTCCTTCATCCCTCACTGACCTAGCCCGACATTGACTCTCCACTGCACACTCGCCTCCTTCATCCCACAGTGACCTAGCCCTACCCTGACTCTCCTCTGCACACTCGCCTCCTTCATCCCTCAGTGACCTAGCCGTACCCTGACTCTCCACCGCACACTCGCCTCCTTCATCCCACAGTGACCTAGCCCGACCCTGACGCTCCACTGCACACTTGCCTTCTTCATCCCTCAGTGACCTAGCCCGACCCTGACTCTCCACTGCACACTCGCCTCCTTCATCCCTCAGTGACCTTGCCCTACCCTGACTCTCCACTGCACACTCGCCTCCTTCATCCCTCAGTGACCTAGCCTGACCCTGACTCTCCACTGCACACTCGCCTCCTTCATCCCTCAGTGACCTAGCCCGACCCTGATTCTCCACTGCACACTCGCCTCCTTCATCCCTCAGTGACCTAGCCCGACCCTAACTCTCCAATGCACACTCGCCTCCTTCATCCCCCAGTGACCTAGCCCGAACCTGACTCTCCACTGCACACTCGCCTCCTTCATCCCTCAGTGACCTAGCCCTACCCTGACTCTCCACTACACACTCACCTCCTTCATCCCTCAGTGACCTAGCCCGACCCTGAGTCTCCACTGCACATTCGCCTCCTTCATCCCTCAGTGACCTAGGCCTAGCCTGACTCTCCACCGCACACTTGCCTCCTTCATCCCTCAGTGACCTAGCCCGACCCTGACTCTCCACTACACACTCGCCTCCTTCATCCCTCAGTGACCGAGCCCGACCCTGAATCTCCACTGCACACTCGCCTCCTTCATCCCTCAGTGACCTAGCCCTACCCTGACTCTCCACTACACACTCGCCTCCTTCATCCCTCAGTGATCTAGCCTGACCCTGACCCTCCACTGCACACTCGCCTCCTTCATCCCTCAGTGACCTAGCCCTACCCTGACTCTCCACTGCACACTCGCCTCCCTCATCCCTCAGTGACCTAGCCCGTCCCTGACTCTCCACTGCACACTCGCCTCCTTCATCCCTCAGTGACCTAGCCTGACCCTGACTCTCCACTGCACACTCGCCTCCTTCATCCCTCAGTGACCTAGCCCGACCCTGATTCTCCACTGCACACTCGCCTCCTTCATCCCTCAGTGACCTAGCCCGACCCTAACTCTCCAATGCACACTCGCCTCCTTCATCCCCCAGTGACCTAGCCCGACCCTGACTCTCCACTGCACACTCGCCTCCTTCATCCCTCAGTGACCTAGCCCTACCCTGACTCTCCACTACACACTCACCTCCTTCATCCCTCAGTGACCTAGCCCGACCCTGAGTCTCCACTGCACACTCGCCTCCTTCATCCCTCAGTGACCAGGCCTAGCCTGACTCTCCACCGCACACTCGCCTCCTTCATCCCTCAGTGACCTAGCCCTACCCTGACTCTCCACTGCACACTCGCCTCCTTCATCCCTCAGTGACCTAGCCCGAACCTCTCTCTCCACTGCACACTCGCCTCCTTCATCCCTCAGTGACCTAGCCCTGCCCTGACTCTCCACTGCACACTCGCCTCCTTCATCCCTCAGTGACCTACCCCGACCCTGACTCTCCACTGCATACTCAACTCCTTCATCCCTCAGCCACCTCACCCGACCCTGAATCTCCACTGCACCCTCGCCTCCTTCATCCCCCACTGACATAGCCCGACCCTGAGTCTCCACTGCGCACTCGCCTCCTTCATCCCCCAGTGAACTAGCCCGACCCTGACTCTCCACTGCACACTCGCCTCCTTCATCCCTCAGTGATCTAGCCCGTCCCTGACTCTCCACTGCACACTCGCCTCCATCATCCCTCAGCCGCCTAGCCCGACCCTGAATCTCCACCGCACACTCGCCTCCTTCATCCCTCAGTGACCTAGCCCTACCCTGACTCTCCACTGCACACTCGCCTCCTTCATCCCTCACTGACCGAGCCCGACATTGACTCTCCACTGCACACTCGCCTCCTTCATCCCTCAGTGACCTAGCCCGACCCTGACTCTCCTCTGCACACTCGCCTCCTTCATCCCTCAGTGACCTAGCCCGACACTGACTCTCCACTGCACACTCGCCTCCTTCATCCCACAGTGACCTAGCCCTACCCTGACTCTCCTCTGCACACTCGCCTCCTTCATCCCTCAGTGACCTAGCCCTACCCTGACTCTCCACCGCACACTCGCCTCCTTCATCCCACAGTGACCTAGCCCGACCCTGACGCTCCACTGCACACTTGCCTACTTCATCCCTCAGTGACCTAGCCCGACCCTGACTCTGCACTGCACACTCGCCTCCTTCAACCCTCAGTGACCTAGCCCTACCCTGACTCTCCACTGCACACTCGCCTCCTTCATCCCTCAGTGACCTAGCCCGACCCTAACTCTCCACTGCACACTCGCCTCCTTCATCCCCCAGTGACCTAGCCCGACCCTGACTCTCCACTGCACACTCGCCTCCTTCATCCCTCAGTGACCTAGCCCTCCCCTGACTCTCCACTGCACACTCGCCTCCTTCATCCCTCAGTGACCTAGCCCGACCCTGAGTCTCCACTACACACTCGCCTCCTTCATCCCTCAGTGACCTAGCCCGACCCTGACTCTCCACTGCACACTCGCCTCCTTCATCCCTCAGTGACCTTGCCCTAGCCTGACTCTCCACCGCACACTCGCCTCCTTCATCCCTCAGTGACTTAGCCTGACCCTGACCCTCCACTGCACACTCGCCTCCTTCATCCCTCAGTGACCTAGCCCTACACTGACTCTCCATTGCACACTCGCCTGCTTCATCCCTGTGACCTAGCTCGACCCTGACTCTCCACTGCACACTCGCCTCCTTCATCCCTCAGTGACCTAGCCCGAACCTCACTCTCCACTGCACACTCGCCTCCTTCATCCCTCAGTGACCGAGCCCTACCCTGACTCTCCACTGCACACTCGCCTCCTTCATCCCTCAGTGACCTAGCCCTGCCCTGACTCTCCACTGCACACTCGCCTCCTTCATCCCTCAGTGACCGAGCCCTCCCCTGACTCTCCACTGCACACTCGCCCCCTTCATCCCTCAGTGACCTAGCCTACCCTGACTCTCCACTACACACTCGCCTCCTTCATCCCTCAGTGACCTAGCCCTACCCTGACACTCCACGACACACTCGCCTCCTTTATCCCTCAGTGACCTAGCCCGACCCTGACTCTCCAGTGCACACTCGCCTCCTTCATCCCTCAGTGACCTAGCCCGACCCTGACTCTCCACTGCACACTCGCCTCCTTCATCCCTCAGTGACTGAGCCCGACCCTGACTCTCCACTGCACACGCGCCTCCTTCATCCCTCAGTGACCTAGCCCGACCCTGACTCTCCACTGCACACTCGCCTCCTTCATCCCTCAGTGGCATAGCCTGACGCTGACTCTCCACTGCACACTCGCCTCCTTCATCCCTCATTGACCTAGCCCGACCCTGAGTCTCCATTGCACACTCTCCTCCTTCATCCCTGTGACTTAGCCCGACCCTGACTCTCCACTGCACTCATGCCTCATCCCTCAGTGACCTACCCCGACCCTGACTCTCCACTGCACACTCAACTCCTTCATCCCTCAGCCATCTCGCCCGACCCTGAATCTCCACTGCACCCTCGCCTCCTTCATCCCCCACTGACATAGCCCGACCCTGAGTCTCCACTGCACACTCGCCTCCTTCATCCCCCAGTGACCTAGCCCGACCCTGGCTCTCCACTGCACACTCGCCTCCTTCATCCCTCAGTGATCTAGACCGACCCTGACTCCCCACTGCGCACTCGCCTCCTCCATCCCTCAGTGATCTAGCCCGTCCCTGAATCTCCACTGCACACTCGCCTCCATCATCCCTCAGCCGCCTAGCCCGACCCTGAATCTCCACCGCACACTCGCCTCCTTCATCCCTCAGTGACCTAGCCCTACCCTGACTCTCCACTGAACACTCACCTTCTTCATCCCTCACTGACCTAGCCCGACCCTGACACTCCACTACACACTCGCCTTCTTCATCCATCATTGACCTAGCCCGACCCTGACTCTCCATTGCGGACTCGACTCCTTCATCTCTCAGTGACCGAGCCCTACCCTGACTCTCCACTGCACACTCGCCTCTTTCATCCCTCACTGACCTAGCTCGACATTGACTCTCCACTGCACACTCGCCTCCTCCATCCCTCAGTGACCTAGCCCGACCCTGACTCTCCACTGCAAACTCGCCTCCTTCATCCCTCAGTTACCTAGCCCGGCCCCGACTCTCCACTGCACACTCGCCTCCTTCATCCCTCACTGACCTAGCCCGACATTGACTCTCCACTGCACACTCGCCTCCTTCATCCCACAGTGACCTAGCCCTACCCTGACTCTCCACTGCACACTCGCCTCCTTCATCCCTCAGTGACCTAGCCCTACCCTGACTCTCCACCGCACACTCGCCTCCTTCATCCCACAGTGACCTAGCCCGACCCTGACTCTCCACTGCACACTTGCCTACTTCATCCCTGAGTGACCTAGCCCGACCCTGACTCTCCACTGCACACTCGCCTCCTTCGTCCCTCAGTGACCTAGCCCGTCCCTGACTCTCCACTGCACACTCGCCTCCTTCATCCCTCAGTGACCTAGCCTGACCCTGACTCTCCACTGCACACTCCCCTCCTTCATCACTCAGTGACCTTGCCCTACCCTGATCCTCCACTGCACACTCGCCTCCTTCATCCCTCAGTGATCTAGCCCTATCCTGACTCTGCACTGCACACTCGCCTCCTTCATCCCTCAGTGACCTAGCCCGACCCTGACTCTCCACTGCACACTCACCTCCTTCATCCCTCAGTGACCTTGCCCTACCCTGACTCTCCACTGCACACTCGCCTCCCTCATCCCTCAGTGACCTAGCCCGTCCCTGACTCTCCACTGCACACTCGCCTCCTTCATCCCGCAGTGACCTAGCCCGACCCTGACTCTCCACTACACACTCGCCTCCTTCATCCCTCAGTGACCTAGCCTGAACCTGACTCTCCACTGCACACTCGCCTCCTTCATCCCTCAGTGACCTAGCCCGACCCTGATTCTCCACTGCATACTCGCCTCCTTCATCCCTCAGTGACCTAGCCCGACCCTAACTCTCCAATGCACACTCGCCTCCTTCATCCCCCAGTGACCTAGCCCGACCCTGACTCTCCACTGCACACTCGCCTCCTTCATCCCTCAGTGACCTAGCCCTACCCTGACTCTCCACTACACACTCACCTCCTTCATCCCTCAGTGACCTAGCCCGACCCTGAGTCTCCACTGCACACTCGCCTCCTTCATCCCTCAGTGACCTAGGCCTAGCATGACTCTCCACCGCACACTCGCCTCCTTCATCCCTCAGTGACCTAGCCCGACCCTGACTCTCCACTACACACTCGCCTCCTTCATCCCTCAGTGACCGAGCCCGACCCTGAATCTCCACTGCACACTCGCCTCCTTCATCCCTCAGTGACCTAGCCTGACCCTGACCCTCCACTGCACACTCGCCTCCTTCATCCCTCAGTGACCTAGCCCTACCCTGACTCTCCACTGCACACTCGCCTCCTTCATCCCTCAGTGACCTAGCCCGAACCTCTCTCTCCACTGCACACTCGCCTCCTTCATCCCTCAGTGACCTAGCCCTGCCCTGACTCTCCACTGCACACTCGCCTCCTTCATCCCTCAGTGACCTACCCCGACCCTGACTCTCCACTGCATACTCAACTCCTTCATCCCTCAGCCACCTCACCCGACCCTGAATCTCCACTGCACCCTCGCCTCCTTCATCCCCCACTGACATAGCCCGACCCTGAGTCTCCACTGCGCACTCGCCTCCTTCATCCCCCAGTGAACTAGCCCGACCCTGACTCTCCACTGCACACTCGCCTCCTTCATCCCTCAGTGATCTAGCCCGTCCCTGACTCTCCACTGCACACTCGCCTCCATCATCCCTCAGCTGCCTAGCCCGACCCTGAATCTCCACCGCACACTCGCCTCCTTCATCCCTCAGTGACCTAGCCCTACCCTGACTCTCCACTGCACACTCACCTCCTTCATCCCTCACTGACCTAGCTCGACATTGACTCTCCACTGCACACTCGCCTCCTCCATCCCTCAGTGACCTAGCCCGACCCTGACTCTCCACTGCACACTCGCCTCCTTCATCCCTCACTGACCTAGCCCGACATTGACTCTCCACTGCACACTCGCCTCCTTCATCCCTCAGTGACCTAGCCTGGCCCCGACTCTCCACTGCACACTCGCCTCCTTCATCCCTCACTGACCTAGCCCGACATTGACTCTCCACTGCACACTCACCTCCTTCATCCCTCAGTGACCTAGCCCGACCCTGACTCTCCTCTGCACACTCGCCTCCTTCATCCCTCAGTGACCTAGCCCGACACTGACTCTCCACTGCACACTCGCCTCCTTCATCCCACAGTGACCTAGCCCTACCCTGACTCTCCTCTGCACACTCGCCTCCTTCATCCCTCAGTGACCTAGCCCTACCCTGACTCTCCACCGCACACTCGCCTCCTTCATCCCACAGTGACCTAGCCCGACCCTGACGCTCCACTGCACACTTGCCTACTTCATCCCTCAGTGACCTAGCCCGACCCTGACTCTCCACTGCACACTCGCCTCCTTCATCCCTCAGTGACCTAGCCCGAACCTCTCTCTCCACTGCACACTCGCCTCCTTCATCCCTCAGTGACCTAGCCCTGCCCTGACTCTCCACTGCACACTCGCCTCCTTCATCCCTCAGTGACCTACCCCGACCCTGACTCTCCACTGCATACTCAACTCCTTCATCCCTCAGCCACCTCACCCGACCCTGAATCTCCACTGCACCCTCGCCTCCTTCATCCCCCACTGACATAGCCCGACCCTGAGTCTCCACTGCGCACTCGCCTCCTTCATCCCCCAGTGAACTAGCCCGACCCTGACTCTCCACTGCACACTCGCCTCCTTCATCCCTCAGTGATCTAGCCCGTCCCTGACTCTCCACTGCACACTCGCCTCCATCATCCCTCAGCTGCCTAGCCCGACCCTGAATCTCCACCGCACACTCGCCTCCTTCATCCCTCAGTGACCTAGCCCTACCCTGACTCTCCACTGCACACTCACCTCCTTCATCCCTCACTGACCTAGCTCGACATTGACTCTCCACTGCACACTCGCCTCCTCCATCCCTCAGTGACCTAGCCCGACCCTGACTCTCCACTGCACACTCGCCTCCTTCATCCCTCACTGACCTAGCCCGACATTGACTCTCCACTGCACACTCGCCTCCTTCATCCCTCAGTGACCTAGCCTGGCCCCGACTCTCCACTGCACACTCGCCTCCTTCATCCCTCACTGACCTAGCCCGACATTGACTCTCCACTGCACACTCACCTCCTTCATCCCTCAGTGACCTAGCCCGACCCTGACTCTCCTCTGCACACTCGCCTCCTTCATCCCTCAGTGACCTAGCCCGACACTGACTCTCCACTGCACACTCGCCTCCTTCATCCCACAGTGACCTAGCCCTACCCTGACTCTCCTCTGCACACTCGCCTCCTTCATCCCTCAGTGACCTAGCCCTACCCTGACTCTCCACCGCACACTCGCCTCCTTCATCCCACAGTGACCTAGCCCGACCCTGACGCTCCACTGCACACTTGCCTACTTCATCCCTCAGTGACCTAGCCCGACCCTGACTCTCCACTGCACACTCGCCTCCTTCATCCCTCAGTGACCTAGCCCTACCCTGACTCTCCACTGCACACTCGCCTCCCTCATCCCTCAGTGACCTAGCCCGTCCCTGACTCTCCACTGCACACTCGCCTCCTTCATCCCTCAGTGACCTAGCCCGACCCTGACTCTCCACTGCACACTGGCCTCCTTCATCCCTCAGTGACCTAGCCCGACCCTGACTCTCCACTACACACTCGCCTCCTTCATCCCTCAGTGACCTAGCCCGACCCTGACACTCCACATTCGCCTCCTTCATCCCTCAGTGACCTAGCCCGACCCTGACTCTCCACTGCACACTCGCCTCCTTCATCCCTCAGTGACCTTGCCCTAGCCTGACTCTCCACCGCACACTCGCCTCCTTCATCCCTCAGTGACTTAGCCTGACCCTGACCCTCCACTGCACACTCGCCTCCTTCATCCCTCAGTGACCTAGCCCTACCCTGACTCTCCATTGCACACTCGCCTGCTTCATCCCTGTGACCTAGCCCGACCCTGACTCTCCACTGCACACTCGCCTCCTTCATCCCTCAGTGACCGAGCCCTACCCTGACTCTCCACTGCACACTCGCCTCCTTCATCCCTCAGTGACCTAGCCCTGCCCTGACTCTCCACTGCACACTCGCCTCCTTCATCCCTCAGTGACCGAGCCCTACCCTGACTCTCCACTGCACACTCGCCCCCTTCATCCCTCAGTGACCTAGCCTACCCTGACTCTCCACTACACACTCACCTCCTTCATCCCTCAGTGACCTAGCCCTTCCCTGACACTCCACTACACACTCGCCTCCTTCATCCCTCAGTGACCTAGCCCGACCCTGACTCTCCAGTGCACACTCGCCTCCTTCATCCCTCAGTGACCTAGCCCGACCCTGACTCTCCACTGCACACTCGCCTCCTTCATCCCTCAGTGACTGAGCCCGACCCTGACTCTCCACTGCACACGCGCCTCCTTCAGCCCTCAGTGACCTAGCCCGACCCTGACTCTCCACTGCACACTCGCCTCCTTCATCCCTCAGTGGCGTAGCCTGACGCTGACTCTCCACTGCACACTCGCCTCCTTCATCCCTCATTGACCTAGCCCGACCCTGAGTCTCCATTGCACACTCTCCTCCTTCATCCCTGTGACTTAGCCCGACCCTGACTCTCCACTGCACTCATGCCTCATCCCTCAGTGACCTACCCCGACCCTGACTCTCCACTGCACACTCAACTCCTTCATCCCTCAGCCATCTCGCCCGACCCTGAATCTCCACTGCACCCTTGCCTCCTTCATCCCCCACTGACGTAGCCCGACCCTGAGTCTCCACTGCACACTCGCCTCCTTCATCCCCCAGTGACCTAGCCCGACCCTGGCTCTCCACTGCACACTCGCCTCCTTCATCCCTCAGTGATCTAGACCGACCCTGACTCCCCACTGCGCACTCGCCTCCTCCATCCCTCAGTGATCTAGCCCGTCCCTGACTCTCCACTGCACACTCGCCTCCATCATCCCTCAGCCGCCTAGCCCGACCCTGAATCTCCACCGCACACTCGCCTCCTTCATCCCTCAGTGACCTAGCCCTACCCTGACTCTCCACTGCACACTCACCTTCTTCATCCCTCACTGACCTAGCCCGACCCTGACACTCCACTACACACTCGCCTTCTTCATCCATCATTGACCTAGCCCGACCCTGACTCTCCATTGCGGACTCGACTCCTTCATCTCTCAGTGACCGAGCCCTACCCTGACTCTCCACTGCACACTCGCCTCTTTCATCCCTCACTGACCTAGCTCGACATTGACTCTCCACTGCACACTCGCCTCCTCCATCCCTCAGTGACCTAGCCCGACCCTGACTCGCCACTGCACACTCGCCTCCTTCATCCCTCAGTTACCTAGCCCGGCCCCGACTCTCCACTGCACACTCGCCTCCTTCATCCCTCACTGACCTAGCCCTACCCTGACTCTCCACCGCACACTCGCCTCCTTCATCCCTCAGTGACCTAGCCCTACCCTGACTCTCCACTGCACACTCGCCTCCTCCATACCTCAGTGACCTAGCCCTACCCTGACTCTCCACTGCACACTCGCCTCCTTCATCCCTCAGTGACCTAGCCCTACCCTGACTCTCCACTGCACACTCGCCTCCTTCATCCCTCAGTGACCTAGCCCGACCCTGACGCTCCACTGCACACTTGCCTACTTCATCCCTCAGTGACCTAGCCCGACCCTGACTCTCCACTGCACACTCGCCTCCTTCGTCCCTCAGTGACCTAGCCCGTCCCTGACTCTCCACTGCACACTCGCCTCCTTCATCCCTCAGTGACCTAGCCTGACCCTGACTCTCCACTGCACACTCCCCTCCTTCATCACTCAGTGACCTTGCCCTACCCTGATCCTCCATTGCACACTCGCCTCCTTCACCCCTCAGTGACCTGGCCCTATCCTGACTCTGCACTGCACACTCGCCTCCTTCATCCCTCAGTGACCTAGCCCGACCCTGACTCTCCACCGCACACTCGCCTCCTTCATCCCACAGTGACCGAGACCTACCCTGATCCTCCACTGCACACTCGCCTCCTTCATCCCTCGGTGACCTAGCCCGACCCTGACTCTCCACTGCACACTCGCCTCCTTCATCCCTCAGTGACCTAGCCCTACCCTGACACTGCACACTCGCCTCCTTTATCCCTCAGCCACCTCGACCTACCCTTACTTTAACTACTATAGGTGAATAGAGACGAGCCATTGTCTTTGTGTCAGGCCGTGGCTCAGTTGGTAGCACCCTTGCCTCTGAGTCAGAAGGTTGTGAGTTCAAGTTCCCACTCCAGAGATTTGAGCACAAAAACTAGGCTGACGCTCCAGTGCAGTACTGAGCCGCTGCACTGTCGCAGGTACTGTCTTTTGGATGTAGTTTTGAACCGAGGTCACGTCCGCTCTTTCGGGTGGACGTAAAAGATCCCAGGGCACTATTTCGAAGAAGAACAAGGGAGTTCTCCCTGGTGTCCTGGCCAATATTTATCCCTCAATTAACATCACAGGAACAGATTATCTGATCATTATCACATTGCTGTTTGTTTGTTTCCTTCATTACAACAATGGCTATACTTCAAAAAGTCTTTCATTGGCTGTAAAGCGCTTTGGGACGTCCGGTGGTCATGAAAGGCGCTGTAGAAACGCAAGTCTTTCTTTGTCTAAATATCACAAACAGATGCACAATAAGGGAAATCAATCGCTGTACCTTTAAGTAACAGCGACATGGAACGCGGGAAATGAATGAGCTTTAAACACCTGATCCACTTGGCACTGAAGTGTCAGGAACTCAGAACCGGATCTCCAGGGAAAGACAATATTGAACATGGCGGATGCTCCTACCCAGAGTGCCCCGCGCGGTTGAATACGGCCTATCTCCATCAGCAGGGGCACAGCGCGCAGGCGCGGGAAGGGCTGGTCCCCGGAGACCGCCTTCCTGCGCGGAGCATGCGCGGTGCGGCTCCAGGACACTGAGCGGGGGCGAGCGCGGCCTCAGCAACACCGAGTGCGCGTCTCAGGCCCGGCGGACGTGCGGCCAGGGCCCCGGCACCAGGAAACCCAGGGTGCAGCGCCTTCCCCAGACAGGAGAAAGCACAACTGGATCGACACAGCAGAGCCGCCAATCCAGAGCCGGCTTGTATCAGGGCGGGCGCTGGATGCGGAAGTCGCTCCCTGGCCGCCTGTGCAGGTCTTTTTGTTGCTTCAGTTTGAGCTGGAGTGGAGATGGAGGAGAAGCTGCAGGGTTTAACCCCCAGTACATCTGAGCCCAGGAGGACCCAACAATTTCCAATGTGAGACTGTCAAGGGAGGTGGATTCTGGGGGAGATTAGGTTGCTAAACAGACACTGTCCCTACAATGTAAAAGAGTATTGTTTTAGGTACAAGTATTTCTGTAGAGGCTTTTCATCCAGTTTACATACAGATGTGTTTCATTATTGGGATGTGAAAGTCACTAGCAAGGCCAGCATTTATTGCCCATCCCTAGTTGCTCTGGAGAAGGTGGTGGTGAGCCACCTTCTTGAACCACTGCAGTCCGTGTGTTGAAGGTGCTCCCACAGTGCTGATAGGGAGGGAGTTCCAGGATTGTGACCCAGTGACAATGAAGGAATGACGATATATGTCCAAGTCAGGATGGTGTGTGACTTGCAGATGATGGTGTTCCCATGCACCTGCTGCTCTTTTCCTTCTAGGCGGTAGAAGTCGTGGGACAGGTAGGGTGGCAGGTTCCCTTCCATAAGAACACAAGAATTAGGAGCAGGAGTGGGCCATACGGCCCCTCGAGCCTGCTCCGCCACTCGATAAGGTCATGGCTGATCTTCAACCTCAACTTGACTTTCCCGCCCGATCCCCATATCCCTGAGGGACATCAGTGAACCAGTTGGGATTTTAATGACAATCCAGCAACTTTCATTGTTACTTTTTTTCTAGTACCAGCCCCACAAATTCCCAGATTCATTGAGCTCAGTTTCACAACCTGTCTTTGTGTTTTTGTGGATTCTCTCTCACACTCCCTTTTTCTTGTTTTATATTCATTTTACAGGGTATTAGAAGGGCAGGATTTGTAGACAGGAAATTTAACTCAAACATCACATCAAGATCTGACAGAGTCATTCAAGTCATCGGGACCTGAATATCATCAAACATAACATGGAAGCAAAAAGCACCGTTCACAGCGGGGAGAAACCGTACGCATGTTCTGTGTGTGGACGAGGATTCAGTCGATCCTCTGGCCTGGCGAAACACAAGCGCAGTCACACCGGGGAGAAACCCTGGAAATGTGGGGACTGTGGGAAAGGATTCAGTTACCCATCTGAGCTGGAAATTCATCGACGCAGTCACACCGGGGAGAGTCCGTTCACCTGCTCCGTATGTGGGAAGGGATTCACTCAGTCATGTGACCTGCTGACACACCAGCGAGTTCACACTGGGGAGAGACCGTTCACCTGCTCCGTGTGTGGAAAGGGATTCACTCAGTCATTCACCTTGCTGAGACACCAACTTGTTCACACAAATGTGAGACCTTTTAAATGTTCTGACTGTGAGAAGAGCTTTAAAAGCAAAAAGGATCTGCTGACACACCAGCGAGTTCGCACTGGGGAGAGGCCATTCACCTGCTCCGTGTGTGGGAAGGGATTCACTTCTTCATCTCACCTGCTGACACACCAACTTGTTCACATCAATGTGAGACCTTTTAAATGTTTTGACTGTGAGAAGAGCTTTAAAAGCAAAACGGATCTGCTGAGACACCACCAAGTTCACACTGGGGAGAGGCCGTTCACCTGCTCCAAGTGTGGGAAGGGATTCACTTGTTCATCCACCCTGCTGAGACACCAGCTTGTTCACACTGATGAGAGACCTTTTAAATGTTCTAACTGTGAGAAGAGCTTTAAAAGCAAGAGGGATCTGTTGGCACACCAACGCACTCACACTGGGGATTGGCCGTTTACCTGTTCCGTGTGTGGGAACGGGTTCAACAGTACTTCCCACCTTCTGACACACCAGCGTATTCACTCTGGGGAGAGGCCGTTCATCTGTTCCGAGTGTGGGAAGGGATTCACTCACTCATCCAACCTGCTGAGACACCAGCGAGTTCACAAGTGATTCTGCTGTTATTGCTGCTGTTAATCACATCCAGGACTGAACCATGTTCATTCTGACAGTTGAAGTTTGTTTCTGCTGTTGAACCCCACCACTGACCCTGCTGAAGGTTGTAGGCTCAGGGAGTGGGGCCTCCAGGAGTGGACGGTAAGAAAGCTGGGTTTCGGTATCCTGACAAATATATGGCGAGGAACCAGAGGAATCCTTACTAAGGAAATGACTGGGGTTTCACCAGCCAGCGTAGGTCTAGGGGTGAATGATCCCTGACTCCCTTAACTGTCTTACATTAAACCCAGTTCAGATCAAGATGAATTCAGTTTACAGAAGAATAGAGAGAAATATCACTCATAGTTGAGGGAAACAAAAGCAGCCATTAGAGAAGCTCAGAGATCTTTGGAAAAGAAGATGGTGCTCAACTGTGGTAAAAATGGCAAAATCTTTTCCAGCTCCGTCAGGAGGCAGAATCCCGTTAAAGATGGTTTCGGGCAGGGGTGGGCAGTGATTTGGGCTGGAGGGCCACTTAACAAGTTGTGGTGAGCTGTTGAGGGCCGCACAACAATGTTGCCCCTAAGGTGCGCGGCTGCACGGTGGCGCAGCAATGGCGAGGACCCGCGCAGGCCGCTCACCAGCTCCTGCCGCTGGGAGAGAAACCGCGCAGCGCATTTAAATGGACCACGCATGTTGGTGAGAGCAAAGTGTTCAATTGGTGAATCGGAAACAGTCCGACTCTTAGTGTTGAGCATCGCACCACTTCTACCCTCCCAATAATTTATCAACATAAATTCAAATAGTCCTCAGATACTATCTTAAATACACAGAATGTGGTGTAAGATAGTAAAATCTGCCACTACTAAATGAATGAAATGAGTGATCGATTGTTTGATGGATTATATGTTGGACTGAACGTCCACGTAGCTGGTTGGCTGAGCGGCTCGAGTCTTTTGAAGCACAAGTAGCTCTTTGTGGACACTGTTTCTGCTTCAAAAAACTGAAGAACGTCAGAAGTCATTAACGGAGACAGGCACAGCATGCCAGCTCAACAAATGGCACCAAAGAATGGTGGGATGTGGGTTTATGCCCATTCTCCCTCATAATGCAAATCCTTAATCTCCACTGGACTGTCAGGAAGAAAGAGGGGGGTCAACAGAAAGTGAGCGTGTCCCCACAAGGAAGTCCATTTGGAGGGTGAGACCCCACGGGTCACAGTAGAACGGCAGGGTCAGAGCAAGCTGCCCACCTGTTCCCTCAGCTGAGAATGCTTTGGTTGTGTGCAGGGACCTAAAGAGAAAAAAACACACAACAAAAAGTAAAAGGCAAAAGAAAACTTCAAAGGATTTGCGTAAAGTAAGAAAATACTATATTTGTAAAATAACTGCAGGTAGTTCTTTGGCTGAACTCTTACTTAGTCAAACAATCATATTCCAATAAGTGATATTGCAGCTTGCTGTTGATGATAATTAGAGATGTACTTTGTAGATAAATAGTGTACGAGGTTAAAAAGCAGAAAGCTTCCCATTTGGGGATTTGTGTTGCTGCGGAACTGCTCAGGCTGTTTCCATCGTTATTTTATTGTCCTTTTGGCCATTTTTAGTAGTTGTCCTTCTAGTTCAGATATGCTGGGGGTAATTTGAACCTCCCCCACCTGACGGGATTGAATTTCCTGCCCGTTTTACACCTTCCCCGATTTTGCTCGCCAATGATTTCAGTCGAAAGTGAAATCGGGCGGGGTATAAAACAAGTGGCCGATCTGATTGCATTCGTTTCCCGCCGGGTGCGTGAGGTTAAAATCACCCCCTGCTGTTTCCAAACACAACCCAAGCAAATTCCTCCTGACAATAGTTTGGTTCTGATCCTTAATAATGTTCCAGCTACTCTTATCACCACAATTGCTTTAATTCTGGCATTTGGCCTGTGATCTGACAGCAAAGCAGTGATCTCTTCACATGCAGTGAGCAAATGGGAACAAACTGGAGGTTCATTGTGTAGGAAGAAACCCAGACACGCGACGACCTTTTCTCTCATTTGAAGATGTGCATTGCTGAAGAGGATAAGACAGCTTGTAATGTGGAGGACAATCTAGTGTCAGGCAGTGTGCTTGGAGATGTCCAAATATTTATCACCATCCAGTCTGGTCCTCCGCATTGAAAACTCTTGGAACATCTCGGATTTGTGAAACATTGAGGTTGATTTTATTGGAAATATCAAATTTAGCTCTGATTTGCAAACCTTTATTATCGCAATGCTCTTGCCATTGAGATGCATCAGTCAGCTGAATAAGGTAGATTTGCTATTTTCAATAAATACAGGGTTCAGTTTCATATTTCCAAATATGATTGGCTTCCCATGTCCATTAAACACCACAAATCAGATCATTCAGTCAGGCTCATTTTCAAAGAAAGGCTCAATTGTGTTGTGTCTGTGTGTTGATAGAGAAACTGAAGACAGGAGTGGGTTTCATAGGTGTTTACTAAACAAAGTCTGGAGGGGAACTAACTGATACAACACAATATACAGGCTTATATAGCCCGAGTGGCCATTACCGGCATTACAGTACACATGGGGCTCTTAAAGGCACATACACTACAATTCTTCCCCTTTTAGCCAACCAGTACATAATATTTTAAGTAATTATTAATTACATGTTACAAGAAAAATAATCTACACATTGCTGCAGTTAATTAATTATAAGTCAGTCTCTCTGGAGGCTTCCTGACTCGGTCCGGATAACGCCTCGGTGGTGTAGTAGTTTCTGGTGGTGTAGTAGGTTCTTTTGGCAAGGCTGATTCGGCTTGAATGCCAGTGTCGGGTTCATCGGGTTCCAGTATCACCGGATCGGAGGTAGATATGGGTATCTCTACTTCATCGTTAGATGTATAGAGTTGTGGTGTAGGTTGTCCCTTTTCGGATGACTCTATGATTTGGTCAGCATGGCGCCTTATTATGCTTTCTCCGATGTCCACGGTATACATCAGCGGTCCTAGTCGTGTGCAGATAGTTCCAGGCTGCCATTTCTCGGTACGGTAGTCCCGGGCCAAAACTTGTTGACCTATCTGGAAGGTTCTAGTTGGCCTTTCATTCATGCCTTGAAATTGCCGGTTCTCCACGTCCCTTCTGATGTTGGGCTTGATCAAATCCAGCCGGCATCTTAGGTTTTGAAGAACATCATGGCGGGAGTTTGGTTTGTAACCATATGTGTTGCATTCCTGTATGCGAACAAGAAGTTATCCACCTTGTGCTGAAGTTTTATGCCTTCATTACCCATGGCCTTTATGGCCTTCTTGAAGGTCTGGACAAACCTTTCAGCCAATCCATTGGTGGCGGGATGGTATGGGGCGGACGTGTAGTGCTTAACCCCATTGTTTTTTAAGAACTTCCTGAATTCTTCGGACACAAATTGCGGTCCATTATCAGAACAGATCTGTTCCGGCAGCCCATTCCTGGCAAATATGGTCCTTAATACTGTGATGGTTTTTTCCGTGGTGGTGGAGAACATCTTTATTACCTCTGGCCACTTGGAGTGTGCATCAACCGCGATTAAGAACATTGAGTCCATAAATGGACCAGCAAAGTCGATGTGTACCCTTTGCCAGGGAGATGAGGGCCACTCCCATGGATGTAGAGGGGATTGGGGTGGAGCGTTTTGGACCTTCTGGCATCCTAGGCAGCTCTTGGTCATTTCTTCGATCTCTCCATCGATACCTGGCCACCATACAAACGCCCTGGCTGGGTTCTTCATTTTCATTCCACCCAGATGCCCCTCATGAAGCTCCTTTAGAACTTTATCCTGGAGTTTGGGTGGAATCACCACTCTGGATCCACACATCAAGGTTCCTCGGCACACTGACAGCTGTTCTCTTCTTTGCGAGAATGCTGGCAACAGTGGTTCGCCATGTGCTGGCCATCCCTTCACCGTTAAATCGTAGACTCGTGAGAGAGTCGGGTCATTTCGCGTTTCCCTTTCAATGGCAGAATTTGTTACTGGTAGACATTCGACTATGGTAGAGTGGAACATCTCCACTGGGTCTACGGTAGGTGCTTCTTCTACCGTTGGCAACGATAGGCGTGATAACCCGTCAGCATTCCCATGCTGTTTTGACCCTTTGTATTCAATGTTGTATTGGTGTGCCGCTAGAAAAAGGGACCACCTCTGTAGCCTTTGCGCTGTCATAATGGGAACACCCTTTTTAGGGTTGAATATGGAGATGAGGGGTTGATGGTCAGTCAACAAGGTAAATTTTTGTCCGTGTAGGTAATGGTTGAATTTCTTCACTCCCCATACCAGGCTGAGTGCTTCCCAGTCGATTTGGGCATAGTTACTCTCAGCTGAGTTCAATGAGCGTGACGCAAAAGCTATCGGCTGTTCCGAGCCATCAGGGAATTTATGCGATAATACTGCTCCTACGTCGTAAGGGGATGCATCACACGCCAGTCTGATTGGCAGTGATGGGTTGTAATGAGCCAAAACTTCCTTGGACGTGATTAAGTCTTTGCATTTATGGAAGGCACGTTTACAGTCTTCGCTCCATTTCCAAATTACTCCTGTTTGTAGCAGTTCATTAAGAGGGTGTAGAAGAGTTGATAAGTTCGGTAAAAATTTATGATAGTAATTTATTAATCCCAGGAACGACCTTAATTGTGAAACATTTTCAGGTGCTGGGGCTTTTATGACCGCTTCAATTTTTTCAGGTGACTTATGCAACCCTTCCTTATTAATTATGTGGCCACAATATGATATTTGATTTTGGAAAAATTCGCACTTGGGGCGATTTGCTCGTAGGCCCCGTTCTCTCAGCCTAGTGAGCACCTGCTCCAAATTGGCAAGGTGCTCGTTGTCGTTTTCTCCTGTTACAAGGATGTCGTCTAGGTAGCATTGAGTCCCCGGAATCCCTTGGAGGACTTGTTCCATAGCTCTTTGCCAGATAGCTGGAGCGGATGTTACTCCGAAAACCAGTCGATTGTACTGATACAGACCTTTGTGTGTATTTATCGTGAGATATTTTTTAGAGGCCTCTTCAACCTCCATCTGTAGATATGCCTGTACCAGGTCAATTTTGGTGAAACGTTTCCCTCCAGATAGTGAGGTGAAAATATCTTCTATCCTCGGAAGAGGATACTGTACCGTGTGAAGGATCGGGTTTACAGTCACCTTGAAGTCTCCACAGATGCAAATTTTTCTCTGTTCTTCAGATTTATCATTATTCAATGCTTTCTTCATGACTGGAACGATGGGTGTTGCCCACTCGCTCCAATCTATTTTGGATAATACGCCTGCCTTTTCCAAATTCTCCAGCTCTGCCTCGACTGGTGGACGAATTGCGTATGGCACCGGTCTTGCCTTAAAAAACTTGGGAGTTGCTGCATCTTCCATTTTTATTGAGGCGGTGATGCCTTTCAAGGTTCCTAGTTTCTCTTGAAACACTTCTTTGGCGTTGGCCAAGATGTCTTTTAATCGTTCAGGTATGACGTCATCATCGTTTTTTTTCTTACTGGTCACCATCAGTGCCTGAATGGAGTGCCAGTCTAAACGTATTTTCCTGATCCATTCACGTCCCAACAGCGGTGGACCACCATCTTGTGGAATGTATAAATACAACTTTTGTATTTCCTTGCCGTTGTATACAACAGGCACCCTTATTTTTCCTTTGGGGTATACTTTCTGCCCCGTATATGTTTTCAAGATAATGGATGTGTCTTTTAAAGGTATATGTGGAAATAGCCGCTCGTAATCCCGTCGATTTATGATGGTCAGAGCTGATCCTGTATCTAGCTCCATTTTAACTGGGGACCCTGCTATCGTTAGGGTAACCCAAATGGTCTGGTAATCATCTTTGGCAATTACATTATGTAATTTGAGACAGCTTAGTCTCTTGTTTTCGGAGTCGCTATCGCTCTTCTGGTCTTCGGAGCTACTGTCCGTCGTCATTTGTACCTTTCTGTACTTTTCTTTATTGATTTTTTTTTCCTGTTTGTGGATTTGTTTTGTCCAGATCGGCATACCCGTGCAATGTGTCCAATCTTTCCGCATTGCCTGCATGATTTGTCCTTGAACCAGCAGTCACTCTGGTCATGGGTGGATCTGCCGCAGCGATAACATCTCTCGAAACCCTGTGTCATTTCACGGGTGCCGAAGTCCTGTTTCTTTTGTTGTATCTCTGCAGCTCCTCTTGCGGCTGCTTCGTATGATACAGCCATACTGAAAGCCTTGTCCAGTGTTAAATCTTTTTCAGAAAGCAGCCTTTTCTGTGTTCCTTCACTTAAGAGACCGCAGATGAATTTGTCTCGAAGATAATCTGCTAGTCCTGCCCCGAATTGGCAGTGTTTTGATAGCTTTCTTAATTCGGTGAGGTAATCAGCGTTACTTTCATTCTTGTGTTGATTTCTCTTGAAGAATTTGAATCGTTCCGCTATTAGCAGCGGTGTTGGGTTTAAGTGCTCCTGTAGGGTATCAACAATTTATTTAAAATTCTTGTCCTTTGGTTTGGCTGGAGTGATTAAATTTCGTAACAGCCCGTATGTCTTTGCGTCCATTAGATTTAGCAGCACTGAAGCTTTTTTTTTCATCTTCTATTCCATTTGCGGTGCAATATACCTCCACACTTTCCACATATGTGGTCCAATCCTCTATCTCGTTATCAAAAGCATCAATATTGCCAGACTTAGG
The DNA here is from genome assembly GCF_052327205.1 of Somniosus microcephalus. Classification (NCBI taxonomy): domain Eukaryota; kingdom Metazoa; phylum Chordata; class Chondrichthyes; order Squaliformes; family Somniosidae; genus Somniosus; species Somniosus microcephalus. Next base: position 74,331,333 of record NC_140990.1, read on the forward strand.
CATCCTAGAAATAAAATGGCGCTTCCCGCGCTTTTCTTTCTTTTCTGCGGAAAAGATATGGCACTTCCCGCGCTTCCCCGCCGCTGCTGCCGATGACAACGCTGTTTCCCGCGGTTTCCGTTCTTTTTATTTATTTATTTACAGTTGGAGACTCGTTCCCGCCGGACTCTCTCTCTAGGTCTGAACGCCGACCTGCTTGCAGCGCCGGCCGTCTCCTGAGTGCTCCCTCCCCGTCTGTTACTGCTTGCCTCCGCTTTCGCTGCCAGCCACTGGAGCCCTAGCCCGACGCCCAGGAAGGATTATTGCAGTACCTGCCACCAGCTTGGCTAGCTGGTGAAACAACAGCTTTTTCTTGATTTTTCTTCAACTTTGGACGCCAGAGGAATCGATGTCCTTGAGGTGCTGCCGAATTGCAGGTAAGTCCATTTCCAATTTGTCGCCACTGTTGTGTCTGTGTGTTGATAGAGACACTGAAGACAGGAGTTGGTTTCATAGGTGTTTACTAAACAAAGTCTGGAGGGGAACTAACTGATACAACACAATATACAGGCTTATATAGCCCGAGTGGCCATTACCGGCATTACAGTACACATGGGGCTCTTAAAGGCACATACACTACAAATTGCAACTGGCACATGGGCAAGAATGGAATGTCGATCCTTTTCTTGCAGCTGATCGGGTATCTTGGATGTGTTTGACGTTGCTGAGATTGCTGAGCTTAGACTTCTTGGGGCTGATTTTCATTCTGGGTGGACATCGGGCGAGCGGTGCAATGGTGCTGCCTGTCCAATGTCCTCGACGAGAAGATCCAGCCATTTTGATGGCCGGGCCTCATCTGTGCAATATCCAGCTCCAACCGCTAAACCAGGGCTGACAGGGAGCTTGCAGATCGGAGGGCGGGGGGTGGGTGAAACTGGAAATCTGCCGGCTCCTCCATGGAACAGAGCCAGACATTGATGCAGCAAACGGCAGATTCCATTTGCCCGCCTCTGTGGTTGTGACTCCCCTGCTGCCTCGGAGACAATGACCCACCTCCTGACGTTACGTGGGCTGGGTTGCGTCCTACAAACCTGCTTGAGTTTTTTGAAGAAAATTTAACCCTTTTAGCACCGATATCATTCTGGTGAATCTGCGCCGCGACCCCTCACCAAGGCCAATATCTCCTTCCTGAGGTGCGGTGCCCAGATCTGAACGCAATACTCCAGATGGGTTCTAACCAGGGCTCTGTACAGCTCCCAGCTGCTGAGACACCAGCGAGTTCACACTGGGGAGAGGCCGTTCACCTGCTCCGTGTGTGGGAAGGGATTCACTCGGTCATCCAACCTGCTGAGACACCAGCGAGTTCACACTGGGGAGAGGGCGTTCACCTGCTCCGTGTGTGGGAAGGGATTCACTCAGTCATTCACCCTGCTGAGACACCAGCAAGTTCACCAGTGACTGCAGGGGTTGGATTCTGCTGTTATTTCTGCTGTTAATCACATCCAGGACTGAACCATGTTCATTCTGACAGTTGGGGTTTGTTTCTACTGATGATAATAACCATATAACTGGGCTGGAGTTTAATATTCTGGATATAAATCTGCTTTGTTTCAAACACACTTTGTATTGAGTCCTTGATGTCTCTAAGATAAGAGGAGACTAATTGATGTCCTGTTACCGACTGTTCCATTTTGGGGCCTTTCCTCCTTTGTTAAAGAAAGACTTGTATTCATACAGCACCTTTCACCACTTCAGGACATCCCGAAGCGCTTTACAGCCAATGAAGTACTTTTGAAGAGCAGTCACTGTTGTAATGTAGGAAATGCAGCAGCCAAATTGTGCACAGCAAGGTCCCACAGACAGCACTGTGATGATGACCAGATGATCTGTTTTAGTGATGTTGGTTCAGGGAGAAATGTTGGCCAGGACTCCAGGGAGAACTCCCCTGCTCTTCGAAATAACATCATGGGATCTTTTACGTCGACTTGAGAGGGCAGATGGGGCCTCGCTTGAACGTCTCGTCCGAAGACGGCACCTCTGTCAGTGCCGCACTCCCTCAGTACTGCATTGGAGTGTCGGCCCAGATTGTGAACTCAAGTCTCTGGAGGTGGACTTGATCCCACAACCTACTGACTCAGAGACAAGAGAGAGAGAGAGAGTGCTCCCACTGAGACACAGAGAGAGAGAGAGAGAGAGAGTGCTCCCACTGAGCCACGACTAACACCCGATCATTACTCTAGATTATTTCAGTTCTCATACCTTCGGTTACTCTCCTGGACAAGTCCCAGCTCCCCATAGCATCCAGAGTGCCTCTCCTAGCCTTGGTATCCAGGGGAGGTATTGGTAACTGTGATAAATCCATGTAGTGAAACAAGGAACTCGAAGAGGCGAGATATTAGAATTAGTCCGTGTACTTTATTAAACAACTGCGTAACAAACATACAGGCCTGCATCCTTCCATTCCACCCTTGCTGGCCTTCCCTCCTTAACTAGTAGCAGTGCTAGCTACAGCACCACCTGGTGGATAACATTAATCATAACATCCCAGATTACTATATTCCTCCTCCCTTAAGATTTCAGTATGAATTTCTTAACAAACAACCATTCCTAAGGGTCACATAAGAAGTCTCCATTCACTATGTTCAATACTTGACGAATCTAACAGGTCAGTACAAATCTCTCTGGTGGCTTGCGAGACCTTTGTGAATGTCTAACAGTAAAGTCCCTGCTTGTTTGTGGTGAAGCCACCAGCTGCTCCTGAGCAGTGCTCAGAGTATCTGACTGCATCGATGGTTTCCTCTTGATGAATGGGTTCCTGTGGAATTGTCTCTGTCCATGGTGGTGGCACCACAGATGCACTTGGATAACTGGGGGCAAACCTGTCCTCAGCCATTGCATCTGGAACCTCAATTTCAATTTCCCCTTGTCTGGTAAGTATCTGATCTACATGTCTGCGTACTACCCTACCATCTCCCAACATGACCTTTTATGATACTGGACCTGTCATTGAGTCTATGAAGCCAGGAATCCACTTTGGTCCATAACTGAAATTCCTGGTAAGGACCGCATCTCCTTCTCCAAAACTTCGGCTCTTTGTTCTTTTGTCATGGTTCTCTTTTTGTTTGTTTTGTCTGTTTTCCATTTTCCTTTTTAGGTCTGGGTGGACAAGGTCAAGAGTGGAGCGTAGTCTATGACCTAATAACATCTCAGCAGGAGAGAGTCCTGTGGTGGATTGAGGTGTTATTCTGTAGCTGAACAAAACCCGTGACACTTTGGCTGCTAAACTCCCTTCTGCACTTTTTTTTTATCATCTCTTTAAATGTTTGTACGGCTCTCTCCGCAAGTCCATTTGAGGACGGATGATATGGAGCCGAGGTCACCTGCACTATGCCATTGTTCCTCATGAACTCTTTTGTCTCTGTACTCACAAAACAAGTGGCATTGTCACTTACCACGATCTCCGGTAGCCCTTGATTACTGCAGCTCTGACGCAGGCAGTCTATAGTAGTAGTGGAGGAAGCAGGATAAACATCCATCCATTTGGAATGTGCATCAATGATTATGAGGAACATCTTCCCCATGAATGGACCCGCATAATCTAAGTGCAATCTTCTCCATGGTTTATCCGGCCACTCCCAGGGGTGGAGAGGAGCCACTGCTGGTGCCTTCCTGTGTACCTGACAAGTGCTGCATGTCTTGACTAGATTTTCTATCTCCTCATCTAGCTTTGGCCACCACAAGTAACTCCTAGCCAAGGCTTTCATACGCAAGACCCCAGGATGACACTGATGTAGTTGCTCTAGGATAGACTGTCATGCTGGCTGTGGAATAATCACTCGTGCTCCCCACAACACGCAACCATCCTGAACACTCAGCTCTGTTTTCCTGACACTGTAGGGTGTGAAGTCAGTCCCTTCCGGATGTTGTGGCCATCCCCTCACCACATATTCTCGAACTCTAGACAGTACTGGATCTTTACCTGTCCATGTTCTTACTTGCTCTGCAGTCACAAGTGCCATGTCAGTGTCCTCCAACATCAAAACTCTGTCCTCTGGAGCTGTAAGGATAGGTGTGCCTGGCAGTGGAAGATGGCTCAAGGCATCTGCGTTCCCATGGTACTTGCCCGCCTTGTAGATGATGACATACTCATATGCCCTCAACGTCACTGCCCACCTCTGGATCCGGGGTGACATCATCTGTGGAACTGCTTTCATTTCATTGAAAAGAGAGAGGAAAGATTTATGATCAGTGCATATGGTGAACTTCCTGCCATATATGTACTTGTGGAACCTCTGTAACCCAAACACTACTGCTAACCCCTCTTTGTCTAACTGGGAATAGTTTTTTTCCGCTGGTGTTACAGTTCGGGACATAAACCCTATTGGTCTTTCAGTTCCATCTTTCTTGCAGTGTGAAAGAACTGCCCCCACCCCATAAGGTGAAGCGTCACAAGAGAGAATTATGTCTTTCTCTTCATTGTAGTGAACCAGCATATCTGACGACAGCATCAGTTTCTTGGACTGTTCAAATGAAACCCCCTGCTCCTCTCCCCGCTGCCACTGTGTCGCCTTGTGCAGTAGTTTGTGAAGAGGTGCTAACACTATTGACAAGTTTGGTAAAAACCTGTTATAATAGTTCAGCAGTCCCAGGTAAGCTTTTAACTCTGCCATATTGGTAGGAGCAGGGGCGTCCTGCAGTGCTTGTACCTTCTCCTTGATTGGCTGGAGCCCGGTGGCGTCCACTCTGTGTCCCAGGAACACTGCCTCATTCCCCAGGAAAGTGCACTTACTCCTCTTGAGCTGTAACCCTGCCCTCTCCAATCTCTGTAGTACCTCTCTCAGAGTGCTCAGATGCTCCTGGTCGGTTCTTCCCGTCACCAGAATGTCATCCAGATAGATGGAAACATGTGGAATCCCTTGCAGTACACCTTTGATTGTCCTCTGGAAGATAGCTGGACTAGATGAGACACCAAACGGTAAGCGGTTATATGTAAACAAGCCCTTGTGTGTATTTATGGTAACATACTTCTTTGATTCGTCATCCAGTGTAATCTGCAAGTATGCATGACTCATATCTCTGGATTGCTACCAGTGCCACGAGCTAATAAGTTTAGAGAGAGTAAGATAGATAAGCTAAATACGTGGCTTGAGCAGTGGTGCAAGGGAGAGGGATTTAAATTCCTGAGGCATTGGAACCAGTTCTTGGGGAGGAGTGACCTGTACCAAGGGGACGGTCTACACCTGAACTGTGAGGGAGCCGATGTCCTCGGGGTAATATTTTCTAGGGCGGTTCGGGAGGATTTAAACTAATTTGGCAGGGGGATGGGAACCTAGGTAGTGGAAAAGAGGGAAGTCATATGAAGTCAGAAATAGATGGTAGAAAGGTGAGAAGCAACAAGCAAAGGAGAGAAACACAAAGGGCCAAACTAATTCATAATGAGAGTGTGAAAAAAGCAAGCCTGAAGGCTTTGTATCTTAATGCTAGAAGCATTAGGAACAAGGTGGATGAATTAGTTGTGGAAATAGAGGTAAACAAGTATGATTTGATTGGGATTACAGAAACGTGGCTGCAGGGTGGGCAAGGCTGGGAACTTAACATCCAGGGATATACAATATTTAGGAAGGATCGGCAAAAAGGTAGGGGAGGTGGGGTAGCATTGCTGGTAAAGGAGGGGATTAATGCAATGGAAAGGAAGGATATTAACTCGGATGAAACGGAATCTGTATGGGTAGAAATGAGAAATAGCAAGGGGAGGAAAACGTTAGTGGGTGTGATATATAGGCCTCCAAATAGTAATATGGAGGTGAGGGAAGGCATAAAAAGGGAAATTAGAGAAGCGTGCGATAAGAGCACAGCTGTCATCATGGGTGACTTTAATTTACATATTGATTGGACTACCCAAATTAGTAAAAATTCTGAGGAGGAGGAATTCCTGGAATGTTTTCGGGACGGTTATCTGGACCAATATGTCGAGGAGCCGACTCGAGATCAGGCCATTTTAGACTGGGTATTGTGCAATGAGAAGGGACTTATCAGCAATCTTCTTGTACGAGGCCCCTTGGGTCAGAGCGATCATAATATGATCGAGCTCTCAGTCGAGATGGAGAGTGAGGAAATTGAATCAGAGACTAAGGTCCAGAACTTAAATAAAGGGAATTACGAGGGTATGAGATGGGAATTGGGTAAGATTGATTGGGTGGTGTTTCTGGGGGGATTGACAGTGGATAGACAATGGCAAGCATTCAAAGATAGAATGGAAGAATTCCAGAACATGTTTATACCGGTTTGGCATAAAAATAAACCTAAAAAGGTGACTCAACCGTGGATAACGAGGGAAATTAGGGACAGCATAAAATCAAAAAAAAGGGCATATCAACTGGCAAAAAAAAGCACCAGACCGGAAGATTGGGGGCAGTACAGGATACAGCAAAAGAGGACAAAGGGATTAATCAGGAAGGGGAAAATAGAATACGAAAGTAAACTTGCAGCAAACATAAAGACAGACTGCAAAAGCTTTTATCGGTATATCAGGAGGAAAAGACTGGTAAAATCCCAAGTCGGTCCCTTGCAGTCCGATTCGGGAGAATATATAATGGAGAATAAGGAAATGGCAGACCAATTAAACTCATACTTTGGTTCTGTATTCACAAAGGAGGACACAAATAACCTCCCAGGAATATCGGCAAACATAGGGACTAATGAGAGGGAGGAGCTGACAGAAATTAGTATCTCTAGGGATATGGTGTTGGGTAAGTTGAGGGGACTGAAGGCCGACAAATCCCCGGGGCCTGATAAACTACATCCTAGGGTACTTAAGGAGGTGGCCCTGGAGATAGCAGATGCTCTAAGGATCATCTTCCGGAACTCCATTGACTCGGGAACAGTACCCGTGGATTGGACGGTAGCTAATGTTACCCCAATATTTAAAAAGGGGGGTAGAGAGAAAGCAGGGAATTATAGACCAGTAAGCCTTACATCGGTTGTGGGCAAAATGCTAGAGTCCATTATTAAGGATAAAATAGCGGAGCACTTGACAAATGGGGAAAGGATCGGACAGAGTCAACATGGATTTACAAAGGGTAAATCGTGTTTGACTAATCTGCTGGAATTTTTTGAGGAGGTAACTGGTAGAATAGATGGGGGAGAGCCAGTGGATGTGGTGTACCTTGACTTCCAGAAAGCCTTCGATAAGGTTCCACACAAAAGATTATCATGCAAAATTAAGGCTCATGGGATTGGGGGCAAAGTATTAACGTGGATAGAAAACTGGCTGGCGGATAGAAAACAGAGAGTTGGAATAAACGGCTCGTTTTCGGAGTGGCAGGCAGTGACCAGCGGGGTGCCGCAAGGATCTGTCCTGGGACCCCAGCTGTTCACAATATATATAAATGATCTGGATCAGGGAATTGGATGCAATATTTCCAAATTCGCTGACGACACTAAACTAGGAGGAGGGGTGGGCTCTGATGAGGATGTCAGGAGGCTACAGTGCGATTTGGACAGGTTGGGGGAATGGGCGGATACGTGGCAGATGCACTATAATGTGGATAAATGCGAGGTTATCCACTTTGGGGGTAAAAACAGGAGGGTAGATTATTATCTAAATGGCAATAGATTGGGAGATGGGGAAGTGCAGAGGGACCTGGGTGTTCTTGTGCACCAGTCACTGAAGGAGAGCATGCAGGTGCAACAGGCGATTAAGAAGGCAAATGGTATGTTGGCCTTCATATCAAGGGGGTTCGAGTATAGGAATAGGGATACCTTACTACAGCTGTACAAGGTGCTGGTGAGACCGCATCTGGAGTATTGTGTACAGTTTTGGTCGCCCCATCTGCAGAAGGATGTTCTTGCCATGGAAAGAGTGCAACGGCGATTCACCAGGCTGATACCTGGAATGGCGGGAATGACCTACGAAGAGAGATTAAATAGTTTGGGCTTGTACTCACTGGAGTTTAGAAGATTGAGAGGGGATCTCATCGAAACATATAAAATTATGGCAGGCCTGGACAGGCTGAATTCAGAGAGAATGTTTCCAATGGCCGGGGAGCACAGAACCAGGGGCCACAGTCTAAAAATAGCGGGCAAATCATTTAAAACAGAGATGAGGAAGAATTTCTTCACTCAAAGAGTGGTGAGCCTGTGGAATTCCCTGCCACAGAGGGCTGTGAAGGCTAATTCAATAAATATTTTCAAGAGAGAATTGGATATATTTCTGAAGGCTAAGGGGATTAAGGGTTACGGAGAAAAGGCGGGGACGGGGTACTGAACTGGTAAGATCAGCTATGATCTCAGACGAAGATCAGCCATGATCTCATTGAATGGCGGAGCAGGCTCGAAGGGCCGAATGGCCTACTCCTGTTCCTATCTCTATGTATCTATGTATATCCAACTTTGTGAATTTCTTTCCTCCAGCCAGGTTTGCAAAGAGATCCTCTGTTTTGGGAATAGGATACTGCTCTAGTTTGGACACCCGATTGACCGTCAATTTATAATCTCCACAGAGTCTTACCGAATTGTCCGGTTTTAGAACAGGTACTATGGGAGCTGCCCATTCTGAACATTTCACTGGCTCCAGTATGTTCTCTCTCAATAGACAGTCAAGCTCACCCTCTACCTTTGGTTTCATGGCATAAGGCACAGGTCGTTGTTTAAAAAACCTTGGCAGTGCCTCCTTGTCTACATAAATCTTAGCTGGGGGGGCCATTAAATGTGCCAAGTTCCTCCTTGAACGCATTCTCATGTTCACTCAACACTTCTTGCAAAGTCAACTGTTTGCCCTCATCTATTTGATTTACTGCTCCCCAGTCTAATTTAAGTTCTTTTATCCAGCCCCGACCTAACAGGCTTGGTCCGGTACCCGATACTATAACTACAGGTAGCTGCTCCACTGTGTCCCTGTGCTGCACAGTTACATTAGTTGCACCTAATGTCGCTACTCATTCACCTGTATATGTTTTAAGATGCAGAGAGCAAGACTTTAACTCTGGAACTTTTGCACGGTTTCACCATTTTGAGTACTCTGCCCTGTTCATTATGGTTACACCGCACCCTGTGTCAACTTCAAAGTTCACCTTAGAGTCATTTACTGTCAGTTGCAATGTGATAGGAGCCACTTTTGGAATGTTCTCTAACATGCTATACATTATAAACATGTCCTCTTCTTCCTCAGCTTCCCCGCTGGTGTGGTGTGCTCCATGTTTTTTCACTTCTCTTCCTTGGTTTTGCTTTCCTCCCCCTTTTGGTTTGGATTCCTCCACAGGTGATTTTGCCCTGCATGCTCGTTTTATGTGTCCTTGTTTCCCACACTTGTGGCACTTTTCCTCCAGAAACCAGCATTCACTCGCCAGGTGATCGCCCTTGCATCTATAACATGCCTTCACATGCTCACGTTGTGGTTTCTGATGCATGTTTAACTTGTGCACAATAACCTGACCTGCAACTTTCTTAGCATTAGCCCTGTCTGAACCCTGTATTTCTTTTACATCTCAGTTCGCTGTCTCTATGGCTTGAGCAAGTTCCAATGCTTTTTCATAAGTAAGCCCAGTCTCGGATAATAATCTACGCTGCATTCGGTCATCCATTATTCCACAAACTAGCCTATCTCTCAGCATTTCCTTCAGGTTGTTCCCATAATTGCAATCATGTGCTAATTTACGCAACACCGCTCCATAGTCCATTACACTCTCTTCCTCTTTTCTGTTCCTTGAATTAAACTTGAACTGCTGTACAATCTCACTAGGCTTCGGGTTGAAATGTTCTTTTAGCAAGGCCACTCATTCAACAATTGATTTGTCTCCAGGATTTTCAGGACTGAGCAGATTCTTCATCAAACTGTAGGGTTGGCTTCCCACTGAACTAAGCAGAATGGCTTTCCTTTTTCCGGCATCATTTATTTCATTTGCTTCGAAGAAATAACCCAACACTTCACAGTATTCCTCCTAGGTTTGTGCTTGAATATCAAAAGCAGAGATCGTTCCTACCGTGGCAGCCATGCTCTCGTCCAATTGGTAGCTAACTTTAGCTCGTGAGTTTGTTTTTTAAAAGTCCCGTCAGACTTCTCTTCTTTATTCAGTGTCCTTTTACCTCATCGCCAAATGTGATAAATCCATGTAGTGAAACCAGGAACTCAAAGAGGCGAGTTATTAGAATTAGTCCGTGTACTTTATTAAACAACTGCGTAACAAACATACAGGCCTGCATCCTTCCATTCCACCCTCGCTGGCCTTCCCTCCTTAACTAGTAGTAGCGCTAGCTACAGCACCTCCTATTGGATAACCTTAATCATAACATCCCAGATTACTATAGTAACACGTCCCTGTACCTGTCCTGGGTTTGATGCGCCAGTGTAGAGGGAGCTCTACTGTGTATCTAACCCGTGCTGTACCTGCCTTGGGAGTGTTTGATGGGACAGTTTAGAGGGAGCTTTACTCTGTATCTAACCTATGCTGTACCTGCCCCGGGAGTGTTTGATGGGACAGTGCAGAAGGAGCTTTACTCTGTATCTAACCTGTGCTGTACCTGCCCTGGCAGTGTTTGATGGGACAGTGTAGAGGGAGCTTTACTCTGTATCTAACCCGTCCTGTACCTGCCCCGGGAGTGTTTGATGGGACAGTGCAGAAGGAGCTTTACTCTGTATCTAACCCGTGCTGTACCTGCCCTGGGAGTGTTTGATGGGACAGTGTAGAGGGAGCTTTACTCTGTATCTAACCCATGCTGTACCTGTCCTGGGAGTGTTTGATGGGACAGTGTAGAGGGAGCTTTACTCTGTATATAACCCGTGCTGTACCTGCCCTGGGAGTGTTTGATGGGACAGTGCAGAAGGAGCTTTACTCTGTATCTAACCCATGCTGTACCTGCCCTGGGAGTGTTTGATGGGACAGTGTAGAGGGAGCTTTACTCTGTATATAACCCGTGCTGTACCTGCCCTGGGAGTGTTTGATGGGACAGTGCAGAGGGAGCTTTACTCTGTATATAACCCGTGCTGTACCTGCCCCGGGAGTGTTTGATGGGACAGTGCAGAAGGAGCTTTACTCTGTATCTAACCCGTGCTGTACCTGTCCTGGGAGTGTTTGATGGGACAGTGTAGAGGGAGCTTTACTCTGTATCTAACCCGTGCTGTACCTTCCCTGGGAGTGTTTGATGGGACAGTGTAGATCAGGGGTTCTCTGAGGCCCCTCCTGTGTTAAAAAATTTTCCTGGACCCCCTGTAACACAACACAAGTATCCATAGTCTGTACGATAGCAAAATACGAAATAACAACAGAAAATGCTGGAAAAACTCAGCAGGCCAGGCAACATCCATGGAGAGAAAATAGAGTCAACGTTTCAGGTGAACCCTTTGTCAAGACGAAAGAAGCACAGGAAATGAAATAGATTAAGAGGCCAGGATCCATTGTCTGTAAAGCACTTTGGGACATCCTGCGATCACAGAAGCCTCTCTATAAATGGAAGTCTTTCCATTTCAAATCACTGTGCTTTATTTTTTGAAATAAATAGTTATTTGACGATTAAGTGCGGTAATAGTATGTTTTAAACTCCCTCCTCCTTGATTCTCCAATACAAGAGGCCCAGTGACCTCACAAGCTGCCTTGTGGCCGCCTCCCTCCCAGCCCACGTGATCTGCTCACCTGAGCAAAGCCCAGCTCCCAGGTGGAGGCGTGGAGTGCACTGATTGGCCTTAATCGCCCCGCCCACCCCCGCAGCCACCAGTCGGAGAGTGAGCAGGGTGCAGTGGGCGGGGCTGGCCTTTGATTGACAGTTTGAGCTCCCGCTCCCGGCGCTTTGAATTTCGCCCCAACAATGGAGGGCGGTTGGAGGCGGGACTTGGGCCAAACGGATTGGCTGCTGGTCTTTGAGTGACGGTTGACGGGACCAATCCCCGGGGCCGCGAGCTGTCCTGCTCAGTGGCGCCGCCTGGTGTGAGGGCGAGCGGCGGCTGGAGCTGCGGGTCCCGCAAACTGCGCCTGCGCACTGCTCCTGTTCCAGTGGGAGAAAGTGTTCAATGGGCTGGGCTCCTGGAATTGGGAATGGCCCCACCCTCCAATAAACCCCAGCCTGGATTTGTAGGGGGGAAGGGGGGAGATAGGGGCAACAGGCTGGATGGAGATGATGGGAATCTGGATCAACCCAATTGGCAGCGAGCGAGGGGCGGCTTCCGCAGCCTTGGCCCCATCACGCCCCACATCGCTTCCCCCGCGGCTGCTCAATGGGAACTGAGCCGGCGCCCAGTGTGAGGGCTGCTTGTGGGAGAAAGAATGAAAGAGGGAGAGGGTTTCTGGGCCCACCCCTTGAAACCTTCTCACGGACCCCAGTTGAGAACCTCTGATCGACAAGAGGCGCTGCAGCAACTCGGCAAGGCTTCTTCAGCAGCACCTCCCAAACCCACCACCTAGAGGGATGGGGGCAGCAGGCGCAGGGGAACACCACCACCTCCAAGCTCCCCTCCAAGTCACACACCACCCAGACATGGTAACATATCGCCGATCCTTCATTGTCACTGGGTCAAAATCCTGGAACTCCCTCCCTAACAGCGCTGAGGAAGGACCTTCAGCACACGGACTGCAGTGGTTCAAGGAGGGGGCTTACCACCACCTACTCAAGGGCAACTAGGGATGGCCAATAAATGCTGGGCCATCCAGCGACGTCCACATCCTATGAATGAATAAAAAAAATCTTTCCTACCGCAGTCATTAAATATAGGAATACCTTATCTTCTCCAAGCTTCACTAGTTTATCCTGTCTGATAAAAACCAACCACACAGTCACTGACACCAATCTCCTCCTGTCTGATATAAACCAACCCCACAGTCACTGACACCAATCTCCTCCTGTCTGATATAAACCAACCCTACAGTCACTGACACCAATCTCCTCCTGTCTGATATAAACCAACCCCACAGTCACTGACACCAATCTCCTCCTGTCTGATATAAACCAACCCCACAGTCACTGACACCAATCTCCTCCTGTCTGATATAAACCAACCCTACAGTCACTGACACCAATCTCCTCCTGTCTGATATAAACCAACCCCACAGTCACTGACACCAATCTCCTCCTGTCTGATATAAACCAACCGCACGGTCACTGACACCAATCTCCTCCTGTCTGATACAAACCAGCCCAACAGTCAGTGACACCAATCCCCTGCTGTCTGATATATAACAACCCCACCGTCACTGACACCAATCTCCTCCTGTCTGATATAAACCAACCCTACAGTCACTGACACCAATCTCCTCCTGTCTGATATAAACCAACCCCACAGTCACTGACACCAATCTCCTCCTGTCTGATATAAACCATGCCCCAGTCACTGACACCAATCTCCTCCTGTCTGATATAAACTAGCCCCAGTCACTGACACCAATCTCCTCCTGTCTGATATAAACCAACCCCACAGTCACTGACACCAATCTCCTCCTGTCTGATATAAACCAACCCCACAGTCACTGACAACAATCTCCACCTGTCTGATATAAACCAACTCTACAGTCACTGACACCATCTCCTCTTGTGTGATATAAAGTAACCCCAGTCACTGACACTGTAGGATTCGCAAAATTGGATTTCATATTAATAAGGGTTAAATGGCAGAAGAGGCCGTGATTTTAAAGACTGTTTTAAAAGAAGTCCAGAAAAAGGGGCATACAAAATGGCCACCATACCATGTGATCAGCTCATTGGGACACTTTAAAATGGTTCCTGCACAACCTCAGACAGCTATGTGGATTGAACCCACAGTAAATTCTGGAAGCCATTTCGGAGAGAACGAAACCAGACCCACAGGCATGCATATGGATTAGATGCAGATCCACTCAAGATCGGCTTGGAGACAGGGGCCATCTAAATGTTGACCCAGACGAAAGAGGACAATATATATTCATGAGGACAACACCAAGGGCTCGGTAACGAGATCAGCAGGACACTCAAAACAATGAAAACCATTTCCAACCAGAGATGGGCCTGTTACCAGCCGCTTAAAATGATTTAAAATATAATAACTGCCCCACTGTGCTCAAAGCCGCCAAAGTTAAAACAAAGACTAACCTGATTTTGGGTGGGAAGTGAGGCCTCGGGAAGAAAGGTATATCTGGAGAGACTTTTCGGCAGTTAAAGACACAAGCAAGCACTCGGAAGCAGTCGGGACAGGCAGGCCAGAGCGAGTTGGAAGGCAGACAGTTGCAAGCCTGCAGCTTGAACACAGACACGCCGGGTTGGAGAGCTGGAAACGCACAACTTGAATCCGGACACCCAGAAGAAGGAGCAGTCAATCGCAGGCGTTCCGCCCCGGGGAAGCATATCGGGAGATCATCGACCATCCCCGGGCCGTAGCTGAAGGTAGAAGGGGCCACACCAGCCCAAAGCTCCTCTAACCAGGGTCGAGCCGACGATCCTCGACCCCGCCGACATCCAGGCCCACCGGTGTCCAGCCGCCCCCGACCCCCAACTCAGGAGAGAGGTGTGGCGCAGCTCGCAGGAGCTCCACGATCCACGTGGAGACGAGACGCCTGAAAGGACCAAACACAGACTTGATTTCAAAACCTTGCACTTCCTACTGGGATTGGTGAGCATGTTTCTGGCTCTTCACAATTAGATCTAAATAGGTTTAATAAGGGGGTGGATTTAAGGGTACAATTAACATGAGTTGTTGTCCCTCGATGTTCCGTGTGTTTCCTTCTTTCATGATGATCTTTGTAGAGTATAAGATGCCTGTATTTGCCTTAGTTTGTATAATGTCATTATGATTTGTTTGTGTTTTGTTTTTCCCTCCCATGTACCGTACTCTTATCTGTGTTGCATTTGATTTGATATATTATTCCATTTGCAATAAAATTCCATTTTGATTAATCAAACTTGGTCTACACGGGTTTTCTCTACATTGTAGTTCCTGCGCCTAAATCCAGAGTACAGAATCTAAGGGGCGAGTGGGTCGAACCACTCAAGGTTTACTGTGCAAGAGAGAGAGGCCTCTAGAGAGAGAAACCTCTGGGAAACCTCTCGAAGACGAAAACCCCTTACAGAAAATGGCGACCGCGGCAGGACTCTGGCAGCAGGATTGCAATGTAGTAGATCCAAGTTTGAATGGTCGAAATGCAATGGATGAGAGGATAGCGGATTTTGTCTTTGGCAAGGTAAATCTCACTAAACAGTGGATTTCCGATCTCTTGCTGGATGGGCGTCCAGTGGATGCAGCCATCAGGTGGAAAGAGAGCAAAGAGCATAAGAAGTCAGTGGAAAAGGCAGTGTGGCTGATGTGTTACAAGAAGCAGGTCCAGATCTTGGACCGGGTCGTTGCAGCAGAGGCAGCCAAGATCACGACTCAGGCAGCAGAGATAGAGGAAAAGGCCATGGGAGGGGAAAAACTCATCACAGCGCTTCACGCGCTGAATCAGGAATGCCAAGTGGTAGCTAGTCAGCATCAGGCTAGGATAGAGTACCTGGAGTGCCAGGTTACTGAGGCAAAGATTAATGAAACGAGGATACGGGAGAAAAACGCCCGCCTCGCACAACAGCTAAGAGCGCAGGAGGAGAGAGTAGTGGAGGTTAAGGCACCTTACAAGCTGGCCCTCGAGCACGGGTTTGAGAGCGCAGACCACGGACCCTGATAAAAGATCATAGAGGACCTAAGAACGGCCTTGGTTAAGGCAAAAGGCATGGTGTGTCTCGTCAGCCCGAAAGCCAGTCACATGGACTTTTTGAAGGAATCAAAACAGCCGATTCCAGCTGAGGTAATTGTGGTACCAGCCACCGAGCCCTCAGCACCGCTGAGCTATAGTGAGACTTGGTCGGAAAAGGAGGGGGTAGTGAAAGAGGAGGTAGCCGAGGTGGAGTGTGTGGAAGAACCACTGGTAGCAAAGACGGGACCGGCACCGATGTGTCCCGCTCGGCACCAGAGGTTCGGTCCCAACGCTGCCGATGGCAGTATTGGGCCCCACCAGAACCAGCTCATGGTGTCCTACGCTGGCCCGCAATTAAGGTCCATGGTGAGCCACCTCGCACGACTCACAGTAAAGGGAGATCCCTCGATTCATTTCAGAGAGATAGAGGAAACAGCAGCCATTAATGACTGTGATGATCAGGAACAGGTCAAACTGTTGCTTTTCTCCCTGGATCCCACAATCCTTCAGTGTCTCTCAGAGGATGTCAAGAGGGGACGGAAAGGGTACACGGATCTCAGGGAGGAAGTTTTAGAAGTAATGGGAGTGGACGACGGTAGTCTGTTCGACCATGTAGAAGGGACCGTGCAGTTATCTGGAGAACCCCCACGGGTTTTCGCAGAAAGGCTGTGGCCAGTATATCGACGCAGCTGTCCGGGTATGCCTGAATGGGCTCAAATGAGCGACGAACAGCGGGTTCATTGGCTCCGTTGCTTGGTTACCAACAGCTTGCCAGAGATACGGGCCCTAGCCAGGTCTTGGTTTGATCCCCAAGGTCCCGGTGTCACGGAAGAAACGGTGCTCCATCAGTTAAATGTGGCGTATAAGAATTGCAGAGGTCAGGAAACACCACCCCAGAAGGGAAAGGTGCATGGGGCAAAACCCGCAGCCCCAAGCAAAAAGGAGTGGCGTCAGGAAGGGAATTGCCCTGTCCAAGCCAAGCTCAATTGCTACGGGTGTGGGAAGGATGGACATTGGCGCAAGGACTGTAGAAATCTGTGGAAGGATAATAAAGGGAGATTTCCCGCAGCCCAAGCCCAAGCCCAGACCACTGCCCCAGCACCAGCCCAAACCCAAGCCATAGCTCCTGTCCCAGCACAAGGAGCTGGTGCAGTTATGGATCCCGCTGCGATTGAAGTGATCATACAGACAATGCGGTCTCTGATGACCTCGCAGGGGAAAATAGCTGTCACCACCGGTCTTGTCGCTCCCGAAACCCCGACCGCTGTGCCCAAATGACTAGAGCCGGTGCAGCCTGTTTACTTGTGTGCGCTGCAATACGATATATGGAGGCGACCCCTCATGGAGATGTAAGTGCAGGAGGTGAAGGGGACCTATTTGTTGGATATGGGGGCATCGTGCACCATGATCCACACAGATAACCCCGCCACCTCGCCTCTGTCCACCGGGGTTCCATATGTTCTGTCGGGCTTCACAGGCAAGGAACAGGCTGGCGCACATTCCATTCCCCTCTCCATTCATATAGGACCACTCCGCACCAAGTGGAGGTGTATACTAATGAAGTGGGAGGTGGAGAATGGGAAAGGGATCATAGGGTCCGATTTCTTGGCCGAACACGGGATCCTCGTGGACCTAAGAAACCATTGTCTTTGGGGAGCGGGTAAGGGTGAGCCAGGCCAGGTAGTCGTCATCCCAGGGGAAGGAGAAAGGGGGACCCTGTGTACCGTGAAGCCAAAAGAGGGCTACGACCTCGAGCTCATGGTCACGGGCGTCCCACAAGATTTACAGGCATTCGTGTGCGACCACCTAGCGACGTTTGCCACTCACAAGCATGATTGCGGGAGGGTCACCGGGTTTGAGGTTAGCGTAGATGGGGACCCCATGGCCCGACCCCAAAAACAGTACAGCTTCCCCAGGGAAGCGGAGCCCGACATGGAGATAGCAATATCTTCACTGGTGCAGCAGGGCGTGTTGAGACCGATAGCCACCCATGTGAACTCTCCGTTATGGCCGGTAAAGAAGCCGGACGATTCCTGGAGAGCCACGGTGGACTACAGAGCCCTCAATAGCAACATCCCAGCCTGCGCGCCGACAGTAGCAGCAATTGCCGACCTGATAGGGAGTATTCCAGCCTCCGCGACCACGTTCACGGTGCTGGATATTTCTAATGGGTTTTGGTCCATCCCTTTATGGAGGGAGGATCAGTACAAGTTTGCCTTTACGTTTAAAGGGCAACAGTACACCTGGAACTACTTGCCACAGGGTTTCCACAACAGCCCCAGCATTTTTCATCAATGCATGGCAGGAAGTTTAAAAGAGTTCAGCCAGCCCCATCAGCTAGTGCAGTATTTGGACGACCTGCTCCTGTTCACAGACTCAAGAGAGGAGCATGGCCGAGTTATTGGAGCTGTTAGGTAGAAAGGGTTTTAAAGTAAACCCAAAGAAGGCATGGATCGGCCAGCCGGAGGTGAAATTCCTGGGTCTGACCATCCGCGCCGGTGAGAAAGCCGTAGATCAGGCCAGGCGGGAATCGGTATAAGATCTATCGATCCCCGCCACCGGAGCCCAGGAGTGGGAAGTGGGAGATAAGGTCATGGTAGGAGACTCTGCCCGAGTGGGGAGTTCAGAACCACTGTACTGGGGACCCTACAAAATTGTAGGCAAAGCTAGCCCCATGGTATACGCAGTGAAGTTGCCCTGGCGCACTAAATGGTTTCACATCAATCAGTGCAAACTGTTTAAACCGGGTGCAAAAGCATCAGCAACCGAAGCCAGGTCTGAGGATAAAGATCCTCAGCCTGAGGCGCGCGATGAGTCACAGACCACACAAGCTGGTGTTGTAGCCTGCTTGAAAGGAGAGGAGGTCCCGCCCACCTGGGGGGAGCTTTCTCCGATGGCCTGGGACTCAGACGAGGAGGGACCCGAACAACAAGGACCCGCCCTCGACACGATTCTGGAAGAGGTGGAGTCGGAGGACTAGGTCCCGCCCTCGACTCAAGCGTGGGGGAGGTAGAAATTGGGGGCAGAGATCCTCCACCTGTAGGGACAGGTGGGGAGGAGCCGTCTGCCACAGACCCAATTCCCGAAGGGGCGGAGCCTGAGGGGAGGGAGCCGAAGCCCACAGTCGTGGAAGAGCCACGGGCTGTGAGAGCCGAAGTCCCACCCGAAGGTCCACTCGCCAAGGGAGCCTGCCCAAATCCTAAAGGGGCGGAGCCTGAGGGAAGGGAGCCGAAGCCTACAGTCGTGGGAGAGCCACGGGCTGTGAGAGCTGAGGTCCCACCCGAAGGTCCACTCGCTAAGGGAGCCACGTCCAAAGTACCTCCTCGCAGGTCGACCCGAACGCCTCAGCCTGTAAAGTCTTGGCCCGAGTCACCCACTCCCAGTAGACGCCGACTTCAGAAGTCATTGAGAAAACACAGTCCCCGATTAACAGCAAAAGGCTGCGGGGAACCAGGGACACAGGTCACTGCAGCCCCGCCACATGGAGCGGCGAGCTGCAGTCCGATCAGGGATTAGGCAAGCCGCCCGGGGACGGGCAGCGCTGTACATAAGTTTAGTTTAAGTTTAAGTTTAAGGTGTGTATATATTAAAGATGATTAGAGTTTTAAGTAGTTTTAAATCTGCCCAGTATGTGTGTTGTTTTGGATCGAGGTCGTAAGACCCGATCATGCCGCCACCTAAGCCAGAATCTCTCGGGAGCCTGGCTATATTTGTGTGGTTTGTTGCAGAAGCCAGTAAAGATGAGAGGGATCCTCGTCGCGATTGCGATGGCTGGATGGAGCTGGGCCTATCGGGGCCACACCAAGGACTCCACCGTTTATGGGTGCTCTGGAAATAGAGGCCCCATCGCGACTGATGGAACCGGCTCACGGGACGCTGAAGAGACTGCGGCCTACTTCCATGAAGGGAGATGGCCAGGTTGGCTGGGGTCGAACTCTTCTGAATACTCCAGCCAGACAGGGTTTGCATACAGAGAAACATCTCTGATGTGCCCCAAGGTGCGGATCATTGCGCCCAGGATCAGCGTCACCGTGGGCAAGAAGATTTGCCTTGTTTGCCATGGACATGTACCTTTGGACCACTGGTGGTGGCTGCGCAAGTTGAACAGCACCATGGAGAACTCCACTGTGGAGTGGGAAAGATTGGGTAATAACACCCATCAGACAATTACAGGGACACACGGGGGGTTGAGTGTCTGTTGGGACAAATGGTGGGAGCCAGATGAGGGGATCTACATCTGTATGTGGGGTTCAGAAAGCGCTTGCCCCACAGGCATCTCCATCTTTTTCCAAAGACAGTGGCAAGATGCTGGGCAAGGAATGAGGTTGGACGTCAGCTCACGGGCGTGCGGAGTCCTATACTCACAGATCCCAGTAAACGCCACTGAGCTCATCACCCGACCCCGCAAGCCCCTGCCCACAGTTCCGGTAGCAAAAGCCCTCAGGGAAGGGTGCCCCACCACGACAAAGGGACCCGGGAACAGAATGGTATTGGTACCCACAGGTCAGGTACTGTACCAAGGGGTCCACTACGCGGTGACTTCGGTGATTTTAAACCTCACCGAGGTAAGATTGCCAGCGTGGTGCCCCAAGGAAATGGAGCAATTATACCAGGTCCTGTTAACAAACATGTTTAAACAGTTTTACGAATTCGACAGAGCCGAGTTGTACATCACACCACATGAGGTCTTGGACAGAATAGGGAGACAAAGAAGGGGTGCAGTAAATGATATTTTTACAGCTTTTAATACAGGAACTTCCGTCATCAACACACTGGATGATGTGGAGCTGCAAACCCAGATTAATGGTTTGAAAACACAGCTAAGAAAGATACTGACTGATGAGAATAAGGTAGTGGGTTCTGAGTTACATGAGGACCAGGCCATGACATTACACTTAAAAGAGATAATAGCGGAGCTGGAGAAACACGCCAGAACGGTAAATGCTCTCATTAGGGAGGATCGGAATGCGTCCGATCAGGATGCGCAGAACGAAGCTTGTGTGCTATACGGGGCGTGGTTACTGGGCGAGGGCCGCAGTAATCTGGAGGATTTAAAGCAAGGCTTAGTCCCCTCCTGGATTAGCAACAAGCACCTCGCAGCCCTCCACCCTTTTGAGAATAAATTGAGACCGTGCCAGCTCAGATTAGTTTCAGAGGCCTACCCAGTCCCAGTGGACTGTGGACGGTCTAATCACACCATTATGGGTATAGTGGTAAGAATGCCGGTGATGGGAAAGACAGCCAAACCCGCCCCGGTATACAGGGTGAAGAACATTGGAGTCATTCAGGGGGGTGCGCGCATTCGCTACATGGGGGTCCCACCTTACGTCATTCGATGGGAGCATGCAATGATGGGGACCAACCTCTCGGGGTGCCGGAGCCGCGGAGCACACATCATCCTGTGTCCCCAGCACTTGAATGCCCATTCAAAACCACAGTGCGGGTTCAGAACTGCTGGCGCGAAGCCTATAAATTGCACCATGGAGGCAATGGCACAAGGCCTTGTGCCCCCGCAGGTGCCATATATAGGAGGTGGGACATACTGTGTCACCACTGCAGTGCCCCACTACCAGCATGGACAACATGGTTAGTGTCCGGTGAGTGACAGCAGCTTCTGTTTCAAGCCCAGGGCAGAAGTTCAAGTGGCCCAAGAGCGAATTGTCCCCATCCCTGAACCTTCCACTGGTCACCTCACTGTGAAAGAGAATTTCACTGATTTGCAGTGATTCGTTGCACATTTTGGATATATCATTCCCCCTCTCCCTGAAAACCTCACCAAGATATTAAAAGCCGTTGTTGTTTCACAGAAACACTTCTACACACTGGAGCAGAAGACTTTAGAGATAGGGGCAGACATATTGGACATAGTGACCCCACCGTGGTGGGACCTGTTCACTAATATAGAAGTCCCTTCCTGGATTAGGATAGCCTCCCACATTCTTGTAGTGTGCCAGGTTGTCATTGTAGTGTATTTGTTGTTTGTACACTGTAAAAGGGTCAAACATTTGCAAAAGTACGAGAATAGAGGGGAATGGAGGGAGCATTATGTGCGGGTAGAAGAAGAGACACCCGTTTAGATTTATGACGCTTTGTATAAAGTTAAAGTTTTCCCTCCATCCTCTGTATTATTTTTGATGTGTATTCATGTGTTTTGGGGATTTTCGTATGTATTTTGTTTTATTACTAGCTGGAGTGCCCGGCGGTGCCGAGGCTTTTTCGAGGGCATGTTGTTGTTGGAAGAGAGAGAGAGAGCGACTGGGGGGAAGAGAGAGAGCGACTGGGGGTAAGAGAGAGAGCGACTGGGGGGAAGAGAGAGAGCGACTGGGGGGAAGAGAGAGAGCGACTGGGGGGAAGAGAGAGAGCGACTGGGGGGAAGAGAGAGAGCGACGGGGGGAAGAGAGAGAGCGACTGGGGGGAAGAGAGAGAGCGACTGGGGGGAAGAGAGAGAGCGACTGGGGGGAAGAGAGAGAGCGACTGGGGGGAAGAGAGAGAGCGACTGGGGGGAAGAGAGAGCAACTGGGGGAAGGGGGGGAAAGAGAGTGGGGGGAAGGGGTGAAGGGGAGGGGGTGAAGGGGAGGGGGGAGGGGGAGAGGGAGGGGGAGGGGGGTAAGGGGGGGAGGGGGAAGGGGAGGGGGAAGGGGAGGGGGGGAAGGAGGGGAGGGGGGGAGGGGTGGAAGGGGAGGGGGGAGGGAGAAGGGGAGTGGGAAGGGGGAGGGGAAGGGGAGGGAGGGGGGGAGGGGGGGAGGGGAGGGAGGGAGGGGGAGGGGGGGAGGGCCATAAAGAAGAATACCCTCAGTCAACTAGTCCTGGGACTCAGTGAAGTAACTACTAACACTACTAACAATAACCAGCCCCAGGACAGTGACAGCGTAACACAAATAATTCGACCCAACACAATCGTCGCTAAGCAAAAGGAAAAATATCTGTCATATTGGGCAGAAACAACAAAAACCCAAAGCAAACTCAATTGCTACTTGGCCCTAAACAGACAATACAACATGACTGATTACCTGACCATGGTAAAGGATAGCAAACTGAGAAAAACTTTGACAATGTACAGACTTAGTGAACATAACCTGGCGATCGAAAAAGGTAGACACAGACAGACCCAGCTACCAAGAGAGGACAGGATATGCTCTCACTACAGTCAGGGAGTGGTGGAGACAGAGATGCACTTCCTCACAGCTTGTAGAAAATATCAGGGCATAAGGGAGAATTTCTACCCAAAATTCACAAAAATATGCCCGGAAATCAGAAATTTGAATGACGACCAAAAACTCCCATACCTACTAGGGGAAGAGAGAAATTGCATAACACTAGCAGCACACTATGTTACAGCTTGCCATAAACAGAGGGACAACCAGTAAATATAAGAAAATATATATAAATTATATGAAAGTATATATTTATACACTCAGGGATATATCTGTTTATACACTGTATGGATAGATCTGTATTTTTGTGAACAAACATGAATGTTTTCCGGTGCTTTGGCAACATAAGATGTAACTTGTCATGCCAATAAAGCGATTTGAATTGAATTGAATTGAATTGGGAGGGGAAGGGGGAGAGTCCCCGAGCCCCCTGATCCCCGAGGCTCGCCCCCCCCACCCCCCCCCCGAACTCCCGAGGTTGGCCCCCCCCAACACCCCAACCCAACCACCACCGCACCCCCCCCAAACCCCCCACCACACCCCACCCCACCACCCCACCCACCCCCCCAACCCCCCCCCACCAACCCCAACCCCCCCACCCACCCCAACCCCCCCACCCCAACCTCCCCCCCCCCAACCCAACCCCCCCCACCTCAACACCACCCACCCCCCCCACCAAGCACCGAACTCCAGAGGCCCGATCTTCCGAGCACCGGCCCCCCGCCATCCGGAGCCCCGTCCTCCTGAGCTGGCTTCAAGACCGCCGATTGTGGCTGTGAGGCGGCCGGCGGGCCCGGTTGCCGGGGTAACCCTTCCCGCTCACCAAGCCCCGGCTGAGATCCGCACTCCCAAGAGCCCCGCCCGAGCCGAGCGGGGAACAGAGAGAGACGCCGAGTCTCAACTGCTCCTGCTGCGCGCGCACCTTGACCCTTGTGGCTGACGCCGTTGCCCCGGGTAACGTGACACCGGGGGGGTGGGGGTGAGGAGCTTAGCAGAAGCCGTGGGACAATTACCTAGCTTGGGCCTGGCTGGGCAAGAAAGACCCAGGCTTTGAGGCCTAACAAAAACGGGGAAAGGTAGGAAAAATAATCTTCAGGTTAGAGAAAATATTTACAAATGAATGAAGTTTTTTTTTAAACAATTTAATAAAAGCAATTTTATTTTGCTGGAAATGTATATTTGAAAAGAAAGACGCAGAAAGCAGGAAAAAGAATGGAAGCTAGATGGCGGCTACTCCCCTCGGTTCAGAACAATAAGGCCCGCCCACACACGCACCGATTGGTCGACCGTCAGGTCACCAAAGCGTAGGATTGGTCAATCGTCCCATCACTCGACCGTAGGAGGGCCCGGCCGCACGCGCCAGCAACCCGGCGTACGATTGGTCGACCTCGAGGTCACTCTGCCGCTAATGAGCGGATAATGAGATGCTAATGAGCGGAATGTTGAAGGTTTTTCGGATACCGCGGGCGTGATTTTAGCCCGGCCGAAACGTAAATACGCTTAAGACCGTTTTGGAAAGGTAAGCTTTCTTTCAATGTAACGCACGCGTAGGTACGCCCTGTAACTTTCGAGCGCATAGCCGGACAGACGCACACCCGAGGACAGACAGAAGGACAGACAGACAGAAAGAAGCATCCGTTTATATATATAGATTGAAGTTTAATTAGATGTGATGTCATTATTAGAAGGTAATGTGTATATACTAGGTGATGTAGGGGTATAAGGACCCCCTTCACACCTGGAAGTAAGCTATAAGATTTTTAGCTCCAAGGTATTACCATCTATAGATGCTTAATGTGCACTAGATTTTTCTGAAATGGGAAATGCATGTGTCGTGGGGTCATAGATAGGTAAATACTGGGGATGGTTAGATTGTGGAAGGACAGAAAATTTTGCTCACCCAGAATTATGATACTCCAAGCAAGTTACAGTATCATCAGGGGGGAGTGTAGGATTCGCAAAATTGGATTTCATATTAATAAGGGTTAAATGGCAGAAGAGGCCGTGATTTTAAAGACTGTTTTAAAAGAATCCCAGAAAAAGGGGCATACAAAATGGCCACCAGACCATGTGATCAGCTCATTGGGGCACTTTAAAATGGTTCCTGTGCAACCTCAGACAGCTATGTGGATTGAACCCACAGTAAGTTCTGGAAGCCGTTTCGGAGAGAACGAAACCAGACCCACAGGCATGCATATGGATTAGATGCAGATCCACTCAAGATCGGCTTGGAGACAGGGGCCATCTAAATGTTGACCCAGACGAAAGAGGACAATATATATTCATGAGGACAACACCAATGGCTCGGTAACGAGATCAGCAGGACATTCTAAACAATGAAAGCCATTTCCAACCAGAGATGGGCCTGTTACCAGCCGCTTCAAATGATTTTAAATATAATAACTGCCCGCTGTGCTCAAAGCCGCCAAAGTTAAAACAAAGACTAACCTGATTTTGGGCGGGAAGTGAGGCCTCGGGAAAAAAGGTATATCTGGAGAGACTTTTCGGCAGTTAAAGACACAAGCAAGCGCTCGGAAGCAGTCGGGGCAGGCAGGCCAGATCGAGTTGGAAGGCAGACAGTTGCAAGCCTGCAGCTTGAACACAGACACGCCGGGTTAAAGAGTTGGAAACACGCAACTTGAATCCGGACACCCAGAAGAAGGAGCAGTCAATCGCAGGCGTTCCGCCCTGGGGAAGCATATCGGGAGATCATCGACCATCCCCGGGCCGTAGCTGAAGGTAGAAGAGGCCACACCAGCCCAAAGCTCCTCTAACCAGGGTTGAGCCGATGATCCTCAACCCCGCCGACATCCAGGCCCGCCGGTGTCCAGCCGCCCCGACCCCCACCTCAGGAGAGAGGTGTGGCGCAGCTCGCAGGGGCTCCACGATCCACGTGGAGACGAGACGCCTGAAAGGACCAAACACAGACTTGATTTCAAAACCTTGCACTTCCTACTGGGATTGGTGAGCATGTTTCTGGCTCTTCACAATTAGATCTAAATAGGTTTAATAAGGGGGTGGATTTAAGGGTACAATTAACATGAGTTGTTGTCCCTCGATGTTCCGTGTGTTTCCTTATTTCATGATGATCTTTGTAGAGTATAAGATGCCTGTATTTGCTTTAGTTAGTACTGTGTCGTTATGATTTGTTTGTGTTTGTTTTTCCCTCCCATGTACCGTACTCTTATCTGTGTTGCATTTGATTTGATATATTTTCCCATTTGCAATAAAATTTTATTTTGATTAATCAAACTTGGTCTACACGAGTTTTCTCTACATTGTAGTTCCTGCGCCTAAATCCAGAGTACAGAATCTAAGGGGCGAGTGGGTCGAACCACTCAAGGTTTACTGTGCAAGAGAGAGAGGCCTCTAGAGAGAGAAACCTCTGGGAAACCTCTCGAGGACGAAAACCCCTTACAGAACCAATCTCCTCCTGTCTGATATAAACCAGCCCCACAGTCACTGACACCAATCTCCTCCTGTCTGATATAAACCAGCCCCACAGTCACTGACACCAATCTCCTCCTGTCTGATATAAACCAACCCCACAGTCACTGACACCAAACTCCTCCTGTCTGATATAAACCAACCCCACAGTCACTGACACCAATCTCCTCCTGTCTGATATAAACCAGCCCCACAGTCACTGACACCAATCTCCTCCTGTCTGATATAAACCAACCCCACAGTCACTGACACCAAACTCCTCCTGTCTGATATAAACCAACCCCACATTCACTGACACCAATCTCCTCCTGTCTGATTTTAACCAACCCCACAGTCACTGACACCAATCTCCTCCTGTCTGATACAAACCAACCCCACAGGCCCAGAAAGATTAAACTCAGCCCGTTATTTCGATTGGACTTGTCTCCATTCCCGTGCCAAGGGGGTTGCTCTACCAGATGGGAGGGAAACATTTGGGTCTCTCGATTCTCCACCAATTCCCATTCCCCTTCTTTCTGGTGGATAATGGAGGTGCCACTGTGTGTAATGTGCAAGTCAGTAAGAATTGTCAGCGAAGATTAATCAGCACTTTCTAATTGGAGATGTTAATCAGTGGAACCTTTCAGACACTGAATTGTACCAAAGATTAAAGGATTGAAGTCAAATGTATAATTTTATTGTGAACTAATTTCTGATGAGAGTCCCTGAAATAAGCGGAATGTTCACAGACAGTGGTCGTTAAAGGGACATGAGAACTTTATCAGCTATATATCCAGAATATTTAACTCCAGCCCAGTTATAGAATTTATTAACATCAGCAGAAACAAACCCCAACTGTCAGAATAAACATGGTTCAGTCCTGGATGTGATTAACAGCAGGAAAAGCAGCAGAATCCAACCCCTGCAGCCACTTGTGAACTTGCTGGTGTCTCAGCAGGTGGGTTGAATTCGTAAATCCATTTCCACACTTGGAGCAGGTGAACGGCCTCTCCCCAGTGTGAGTGCGCCGATGATTTTCCAGCTGGGATGGGTATGTGGATCACTTCCCACAATCCCCATATTTCCACGGTTTCTCCATGGTGCGGGTGTCCTTATGTTTCTCCAGGTTGGATGATCAGTTGAAGTTTTGTCCATGCACAGAACACATGTCTGGTTTCTCCCCGCTGTGAATGATGCGATGTTTTTTCAGGCTGTGTAACTGATTAAAGCTCTTTTCACAGTCAGTGCACTGGAACACTCTCACTCGGCTGTGTGTGTCTCGGTGCTTTTCCAGTCACACTGATGTTTGAAATCTTTTCCCACAGACAGAACAGACAAACATTTCTCCTTCCATATTCAAAGGCCGATGATATTCGGGTCCTGATGAATGGAGTGACTCGGTCAGATCTTGATTTGATGTTTGGTGTATGAATGCTGCCCTTCTCACAGCCTGTAAAAGGAGTTTACAAAAGCCATCACTGTGAGTCTAAGATAGAATTTGACAAGATTCTCTCCTCCTGGTTCCTGGCCAAGGGGGCCGCGCATGTGCCCTGCTGCCCCCTGAGCCTCTCAAGATGGCGGCCATTAAACCGGGCCTGTCACCGGGAGAAAACCCTGCAGCTGCCGCCCCGCTCGGGGCAAACGCCCGGCCCGGAGGCTCTTGTTTGTGGCCTGAGGCCCACTCCAGGTGTTTGTGAAGCGGATAATGTTGAGTGTTTTAATAATGGGGCCTGGGGCTGCACTCAGGGGGTGTGCAGCCCGCGTCCCCCCGGGGTTTATTAACCCGCTCCCTCCACCCATCTCTCACTTGCTGCCTCACCCACAGTCGCCACCGTCGCCTGTGCATGCTCAGCTCACACTGCCCGGGTGATTGACAGGTGCTCTGGACCAATAGAAAGAGTGGGGCGGGGCTGGAGGACCGAGCGGGCAGTTGGTCCTCCAACCAATCGGAGTGTGTGAGAGGTGGGGCTTGCGGCACCCTGGGTCATGGGGACCACCATTAAACCATCACAACCACTCTCAGCGCAGGCAGCTGGTGAGAGAACCAACACGCGGGAATAACCTACTTGACCTCGCCCTCAGCAATCTACCTGTCGCAGATGCGTCTGTTTGTGACAGTATTGGTCAGAGTGACCACTGCACAGTCCTTGTGGAGACCAAATACTGCCCACACACTGAGGACAACCACCATCGTATCGTGTGGCACTACCATCGTGCGAAGTGGGATAGATTAACAGATCTAGCAGCTCAAAACTGGGCATCCATGAGGTACTGTGGGCCCACAGCAGCAGCTGAATTGTGTTCCACCAAAATCTGTAAACTCGTGGCCTCACTCCTCCATCACCATCAAGGCAGACAACCAGCCCTGGTCAATGATTCAACCCGGCGAATTACCGTCCTGTCAGCCTACTCTCAATCATCAGAGTGATGGAAAGAGTCATCAAGCAGCACCTAGTAACCAATAAGGGGTGGAAGTGATGTTACAGCTGTACATCATTCGATAAACTCTGGAACAGTACCCATGGATTGGAGGGTAGCTAATGTTACCCCACTATTCAAAAAAGGTGGTAGAGAGAAAACGGGGAATTACAGACTGGTAAGCCTGACATCGGTAGTGGGGAAAATGCTAGAGTCCATCATAAAAGATGTAATAGCAGAGCACTTGGAAAACAGTGACAGGATCGGACAAAGTCAACATGGATTTACAAAAGGTAAATCATGCTTGACTAATCTACTGGAATTTTTTGAGGATGTAACTGGTAAAATAGATAAGGGAGAACCAGTGGATGTGGTGTATTTGGACTTTCAGAAGGCTTTCGATAAGGTCCCGCATAAGAGATTAGCGTGTAAAGTTAAGGCACATGGGATTGGGGGCAAGGCATTGACTTGGAGAGAGAACTGGTTGGCAGACAGAAAGCAAAGAGTTGGATTAAACGGGTCTTTTTCCGAGTGGCAGACAGTGACTAGTGGGGTACCGTAGGGATCGGTCCTAGGACCCCAGCTATTCACAATACATATTAATGATCTAGACAAGGGAACTAGATGTAATATCTCCAAGTTTGCAGATGACACAAAGCTGGGTGGACGTGTGTTCTGTGAGGAGGATGCCGAGAAACTCCAGTATGATTTGGACAGGTTGGGTGATTGGGCAGAAGCATGGCAGATGCAATATAATGTGGATAAATGCGAGGTTATCCACTTTGGTGTCAAAAACAGGAAGGCAGATTATTATCTGAATGGCAATAGATTGGGAGAAGGGGAAGTGCAACAAGACCTGGGTGTCCTTGTGCAACAGTCGCTGAAGGTAAGCATGCAGGTGCAGCAGGCGGTTAAGAAGGCAAATGGTATGTTAGCCTTCGTAGCGAGAGGGTTTGAGTACAGGAACAAGGATGTCTTGCTGCAGTTGTACAGGGCCTTGGTGAGACCACATCTTGAGTAATGTGTGCAGTTTTGGTCGCCTTATCTGAGGAAGGATGTTCTTGCCATGGAGAGAGTGCAGCGAAGATTCACCAGGCTGATACCTGGGATGGCAGGAATGACGTATGAGGAGAGATTGTGTCGATTGGGCTTATACTCACTGGAGTTTAGAAGAATGAGAGGGGATCTCATTGAAACTTATATAATTCTAACAGGACTAGGCAGACTAGATGCAGGAAGGATGTTCCCGAAGGCCGGGGAGTCCAGGACCAGGGGTCACAGTCTAAGGATAAGGGGTAAGCCATTTACGACAGAGATGAGGAGGAATTTCTTCACCCAGAGAGTGGTGAGCCTTTGGAATTCTCTACCACACAAGGCAGTTGAGGCCAATACATTAAATATATTCAAGAAGGAGTTAGATATATTTCTTAAGGCAAAAGGGATCAAGGGATATGGAGAGAAAGCAGGGACAGGGTACTGAATTTGGATGATCAGCCATGATCTCATTGAATGGCGGAGCAGGCTCGAGGGGCTGAATGGCCTACTCCTGCTCCTATCTTCTATGTTTCCATGTTAGACCCGACCTGGAGCACTGGATTCAGATCTGGGCTTGGCCCCTCAGGAAGGATATATTGGCCTTGGAGAGGGTGCAGCGCAGATTCACCAGAATGATCCCAGGACAAAAAGGGATAAATTATGAGCGCAGTTTGCATGGACACGGCTTGTATTCCACTGAAGATCAAAGATTAAGCGGTGATCCAAACTAGGTTCACTGTCAGGCAGTTCGGCGAGTCAGACGTTAATCACCTCTAGAACTATGCTGCCAGGTAAAATCCCAGATGGTTTATCCAGAATAATAAGAACCCCTGTAACTGAGCTGGAGCTTAAGATCAGCAGAAATGGAACCCAACTGTTAGAGTGAACATGGTGCAGTCCTGGATGTGATTAACAGCAGCAATAACAGCAGAATCCAAGCCCTGCAGTCACTTGTGAACTCGCTGGTGTTTTAGACGGTTGGATGAACGGGTGAATCTCTTCCCACACACGGAGCAGGTGAATGGCCTCTCCCCAGTGTGAGTGCATTGGTGAGTCAGCAGATCCCTTGTGCTTTTAAAGGTCTTCTCACAGACAGAACATTTAAAAGGTCGCTCATCAGTGTGAACCAGTTAGTGTGTCTGCAGATCCTTTGTGGTTTTAAAGGTCTTCTCGCAGACAGAACAATTAAAAGGTCTCTCGTCACTGTGAACAAGTCGGTGTCTCAGCAGGTTGGATGACCAAGAGAATCTCTTCCCACACATGGAGCAGGTGAATGGCCTCTCCCCAGTGTGAGTGCGTTGATGTGTCAGCAGATCATTTTTGCTTTTATACTTGTTCTCACAGTCAGAACACTGAAAAGGTCTCTTATCAGTGTGAACAAGTTGGTGTGTCTGGAGCTTGGACAACTCTGTGAATCCCTTCCCACACACAGAGCAGGCGAACGGCCTCTCCCCAGTGTGAATTCGCTGCTGTGTCACAAGGCCGGATGATTTAGTGAATCCCATCCCACACACAGAGCAAGTGAACGGTCTCTCTCCGGTGTGACTGTAATAATGAGTTTCCAGCTGGGATGGGTATTTGAATCCCTTCCCACAGTCACCACATTTCCATGGTTTCGCCGTTGTGAGGGTGTTCTTGTGTCTCCCCAGGTTGGATGATCAGTTGAAGCCTCGTCCACACACAGAACACGTGTACGGTTTCTCCCCGCTATGAACAGTGCAATGTTTTTTCAGGCTGTGTAACTGGTTAAAGCTCTTACCACAGTCAGTGCACTGGGGAGAGACTGTTCACCTGCTCCGTGTGTGGGAAAGGATTCACTGTGTCATCCCACTTGCTGGCACACCAGCGAGTTCACACTGGGGAGAGGCCATTCACCTGCTCATTGTGTGGGAAGGGATTCACTCAGTCATCCAACCTGCTGATACATCAACTTGTTCACTCTGATGATAAACCTTTTAAATGTTCTAAGTGTGAGCTGAGCTTTAAAAGTGCAAATGGTCTGCTGAGACACCAATGCACTCACACTGGGGAGAGGCCATTCACCTGCTCCATGTGTGGGAAGGGATTCCCTCTGCCATCCCGCCTGGTGAAACACCAGCGAGTTCACACTGCGGAGAGGCCATTCACCTGCTCCGTGTGTGGGAAGGGATTCACTCAGTCATCCAACTTGCTGAAACACCAGCGAGTTCACAAGTGACTGCAGGGGTTGGATTCTGCTGTTATTGCTGCTGTTAATTGTTGCGTCCGTGTATAATAAGACACAGACTGCGGAGAACGGTACAACAGGTGTTTACTCAACGTGGCTCACACTGCAACTGACTGTACAGATTACTACTCAGTGCTATATACAGGTGTGGTCACTGCCGGTACTACAGTATACATGGGCTGTAAAAGGTAGTACCCCCCCCTTAAAGGTATATACGTTACAATTCCTCCCCTTTTAGATTAACAGTACCATAACACACATTTAACAATTAAATATCAAACTAATTAAAATTAACACTTTTAACATGCAGCATTAGCTGAAAATAGTCTATTTATATATTTAGTCTTTGGGGAGGCTTCCTGATCCTTTCTGGATAGCGCCTTTCCCGAGTGTCTTGCTCTTGGTGCGGAGGCAATTCTGGCCCCCTGTCGTCGGTTGGTTCATCAGCTTCCGATGCTACTGTTTCTGGGGTAGATGCGACCTGTACATCGGGTTCATCACCAAGTACGTATGGGCAAGGCATGGGGTTGACTTGTTCCTGTGACTCTAGGATCTGGTCAGCATGGCATCTCACGATGCTCTCCCCAACGTCCACTGTGTACATTAGTGGGCCCTGCCGTGTGCATATCGTTCCTAGCTGCCATTTTTCTGTTCGGTAGTCGCGGGCCAAGACTGGTTGCCCTACATTGAAGCTCCGTGTTGGCTTCTCATGGATGTGCTGGAATTGCTTACTCTCAACATCTCTTCGTACGTTTGGTCTGAGCAAATCCAGGCAAGATCTTAACCTTCGGTTAAAGAACATCATGGCTGGGGCCTGGTTGGTGACTGCATGTGTCGCATTCCGGCAGGCGAACAGGAAATTGTCCACCTTGTGCTGCAGTGGAATGTTGTCATTGTACATAGCCTTTATTGCCTTCTTAAAGGTTTGTACGAACCTCTCAGCCAATCCATTTGTGGCTGGATGATACGGGGCGGATGTGTAATGCCTTACTCCATTCGTTTTCAAGAAGCTCCGGAACTCTTCGGACACAAACTGTGGTCCGTTGTCGGAGCAAACCTGTTCTGGCAAGCCATTCCTGGCCAAAATGGTCCGTAGGACTGCAATCGTTATCTCCGTGGTGATGGAGGACATTTTGATGACCTCAGGCCATTTTGAGTGCGCATCCACGGCTATTAAAAACATTGAGTCCATGAATGGACCAGCAAAATCAATATGCACCCATTGCCATGGAGATGAGGGCCACTCCCATGGGTGTAGAGGGGCATGTGGTGGTGCATTTTGGACTTTCTGGCATCCTGAGCAGCTCTTGGTCAGGTCCTCGATTTGTTTATCGATTCCCGGCCACCACACATAAGCCCTGGCTAGGCTTTTCATTTTTACCCCTCCCAGATGACCCTCATGAAGCTCATTGAGCACTCTATCCCTTAACTTGGGTGGAATTACCACTCGGGATCCACACATCAAGGTTCCCCGGCACACTGACAGCTGTTCTCTCCTTGTCGAGAATGCTTACAACAGTGAGTTGCCATGTGCTGGCCATCCCTTCACCGTCAAATCATATACCCAAGACAGTGCCGGGTCATTTCGGGTTTCCTTTTCGATACAAGCGTTAGTTACCGGTAGGTATTCAACTATAGTCGAATGGAATATTTCGACAGGATCCACTGCTGGTGCTTCCTCCGCAGTAGGCACTGGCAGGCGTGATAGCCCATCAGCATTTCCATGCTGTTTCATGCCCTCATGTTCAATCTCATAGTGGTGCGCCCCTAGAAAAAGTGACCATCTTTATAGTCGTTGCGCAGTCATCACTGGAACGCCCTTCTTCGGAATAAAAATGGAGACAAGAGGCTGGTGATCAGTCAGCAAGGTGAATTTCTGCCCGTGCAGATAGTGATTGAACTTTTTCACTCCCCACACTAGGCTGAGGACCTCCCTGTCAATCTGGGCGTAGTTACGCTTGGCTGAGGTTAGTGATCGTGACGCAAAGGCTATTGGTCTCTCTGAGCCGTCCGAGAATTTGTGCGACAGCACCGCTCCAATGCCGTAGGGTGATGCATCACATGCCAACTGAATTGGTAATGCTGGGTTGTAATGGGTCAATACCTCTTTCGATGTGATTAGTGTTTTGCTCTTCTGGAAAGCTCGGCTACATTCGTCACTCCACTTCCATGGCACCCCAGTTTGCAGTAGGGTGTTCAGTGGGTGTAGTATTGTAGACAAATTTGGCAAGAACTTATGGTAGTAGTTTACCAGCCCGAGGAACGACCTCAGTTGTGACACATTTTCCGGTGCTGGAGCCTTGACTACTGCCTCAATCTTCTCTGGGGACTTATGTAACCCCTCTTTATCGATAACGTGGCCACAATATGAGATCTGTTTTCTAAAAAACTCGCATTTGGGGCGGTTAGCTCGGAGCCCATATTCCTGCAATCTAGTGAGCACCTGCTTCAGGTTGGCAATGTGATCACTGTCATTTTCGCCCGTGACCAGGATGTCGTCCAAATAACACTGGGTCCCTGGGATCCCTTGCAGGACTTGTTCCATTGCCCTCTGCCAAATAGCCGGAGCTGATGCTACCCCGAATACCAGCCGGTTGTATTGGTAGAGACCTTTATGGGTGTTGATTGTGAGGTATTTTT
The DNA here is from genome assembly GCF_052327205.1 of Somniosus microcephalus. Taxonomy (NCBI): domain Eukaryota; kingdom Metazoa; phylum Chordata; class Chondrichthyes; order Squaliformes; family Somniosidae; genus Somniosus; species Somniosus microcephalus. The sequence goes on from NC_140990.1 coordinate 74,365,811, forward strand.
TTGATGCTTCTTCTACCTCCATTTGCAGATACGCCTGGGCCAGATCAATCTTAGTGAAGTGTTTCCCTCCAGATAGTGAGGCGAAAATATCTTCAATCCGCGGAAGTGGATATTGTACAGTGTGAAGGACCGGGTTCACTGTTACCTTAAAGACCCCACAGATGCGAACCTTCCTTGGTTCCCCAGGCGTGCTGCTCAACGACTTTTTCATCACAGGGACGATGGGTGTAGCCCACTCGCTCCAGTCTACCTTGGACAGTACACCTGAACGTTCCAGACTCTCCAGCTCTGCTTCGACGGCTGGGCGGATCGCATAAGGTACCGGTCTGGACTTAAAATTTTTGGGCTTGCGTTTTCTTCAATTTTAATAATCGCTGTCATGCCTTTTAGTGTTCCGAGTCCTTGCTGGAACACTTCTTTCGCGTCAGTTAGGATCTTTGACAGTCGCCCAGGTGTGACGTCATCATCCTTTTTGTCAGCCACAGTCAGTGCCTGTATGGAATGCCAATCCAGTTGTATTTTCCGGATCCATTCACGTCCCAGTAATGGTGGTCCTCCATCTTGCAATACATACAGGTCTAGTTTTGGTGTTTCCTTACCGTTATATATAACGGTCACCCTTATTTTTCCTTTGGGGTAGACTTTTTGCCCCGTGTACGTCTTCAAAATAATTTTTGTGTCACTCAAGGGTATGTGTGAGAATAGCCGCTCGTAGTCCCATCGGTTTATGACTGTTAGGGCTGATCCTGTGTCCAATTCCATCTTTACCTGGACTGCTAACTTGAGAGTGACCCAAATGGTTCAGTGATCCTCCATTGTGATCACATTATGTAGTTTCAGACAACTCAGTTCCCTGCTTTCGGAGTCGTTATCACTCTTTTGTTCATCTGAACTATTCTCCGTCATCTTATGTACCTTCTTGTACTTTCCTTTGGTAGGTTTCTTATTGCTGGTTTTCTTTCCCGACCTGCAGACTCGTGCTATGTGTCCTACTTTTCCATACTGTCTGCACACTTTGTCTTTGAACCAGCAATCATTCTGGTCGTGTGTTGTTCTGCCGCAGCGATAGCACTTCTCTGTTCCATATGACATTTCGTTTGTGCCATATTCTTGCAGTCCCTGTTGTATCTCTGCAGCGCCCCGTGCTGCTGCTTCATATGATACCGCAATGCTGAAAGCCTTTTCCAGCGTAAGGTTCTTTTCAGATAAAAGCCGTTTCTGGGTTCCTTCACTTTGAAGCCCACACACAAACTTATCCCTTAAGGTAACTGCCAGTCCCACTCCAAACTGGCAGTGTTTCGATAGTTTGCGCAGTTCTGTTAAATAATCAGCATTACTTTCATCCTTATGCTGGTTCCGTTTGTGAAACTTGAATCTTTCTGCTATCAGCAGCGGTGTGGGGTTTAAATGTTCCTTTAGTATCGTTACTATGTCTTCAAAACTCTTTTCCAATGGCTTCGTTGGTGTAAAGTCTGTGAGTTGTTTAGTTAATTAATACACAGACTACCAGAGTAACTTAAAACAGGACTTTACTATTCGAAGGTCAGGGCGAATCTGTCAAATAAATCCTGACACAGCACTTATATACCGGTGTGGTCACCGTCGGTATTACAGTATACAGAAGCCAACAAAGTAGTGCCACACCTAAAATAGTTCTCTTAAAGGTGAACGGTTACATACAATGATTTTCTTAAAGGTAGACGGATACATACACTACAATCCTCCCTTTTTAGCTTACAACATACTTAGTCCCCCATTAAACATAACATATATTCAACTTCATGTAAAACAATTCACAGGTATAATCTATGTGGGAAACAGTTTACAGATTCAGTCTCTGCGGGAACAGTTCACAGATTCAGTCTCTGGTCTTGACTCGGTCCGAACAACATCTCTGTGGTGTAGCCGGTTCACATTGCTAGCGTGACTCATCCAATAGTCTTTCCCTTGACTTAACAGCTTGAACTTCCGTCCTGCTGAACCAGCAGTGCTGACTTTTACAAACAGCTGGACTGCCTTGGTAATTTTTCCTACTTGCCAACTGATTTGGCTCCCTTCGTAGGGCCCACGTACATGATCTGGTAGAAGTGATAATGATTTAGATGGTTATCACCTTCTGCTTCGTCTTTTTCTTTTCTGCTTCTTGGAGACTCTCGGGGCTCCCTTATCAGCTGCCAGCTGTAGCGCCACCATCTCCCTATGTTCCTTAGACTTTAAGTGATTCATCCTGATTTCTGCACTTTGGGAGTTTTCATCACAAGCTGGGCAGACCAAGTCCTCGTAATATTCCGTGTCACTCAACAGGTCATGGTAATATTCGGTGTCGTCCTGAACTAGTCTAGCGAGAGGGCCTGCTACTTCTTCCTTACCCAACTGGACGTTAGCCGACTGTTGTTCCCTCCCTAGACATCTTTCCTGAAGAGACTTCTTCATGCGTTCATATTCATCCCGCTCTTCCTGGGTTTCCTGCAAATCCTTCACTAATGACCTCATTTGTGATTTCAATACTTCCCCTTCCATCGGGGATTGCTTGATCGGGCTATTCAATCCTTCTACTGGAGCAGCTGTTTCAGCATTCTGTTGTTCACATAGACGTGATTCAGCGTACTTTTGGCATCCCAGTAAAATCTGTGTTGCAACCTCAGCTATTTCCATAACTTTTGAGAGCTCCGAACTCCTTCCCTTTGAAGATTGAAGCTCGTGTTCAGATTGTTCCCATTGCAGAGTCTTGTCCCTCAGCATATGAAGGAGTTGGCTGACCGTTAACTCTTCCACGGGAACACTGTGGATCAGAGTCTTCTCCATTTCATCCACCTTTTCCTCCAATGCTTTCACCTTCTTTTCCTCTTGTACTTTGGCTTTCAGCGCTCGGAGAAGTTGCACCTTGATGCTCTCTAGCTCATGTTCAGGGGCCATTCTTACAGTCTCTGTTTCTTACAGTTTCCTTTTCTTCCACTGAAAGGATTCCCAGTTGAATCTGTTCTTCAAGTTGTTGAACCTCGGTCATTGCCGCCTCATATTTGTCTTGGGTTTCCTTCAATATTTTTATGAGTTCTTGGACATCTTGTCTTTCATGTTCTGCCATGTCTTTCACCTCTAATTTCTCATCTATGGATGGAACTTCTACCGATGAGTCTGTCTTGGCCTTGAGCACATCAAGAATTTCCTGCAGCCTTTGGACCTCTTGCTCATGTTCAACCTTTAGTTGCTCATATGCTTCTACTGAAACTAGCTTTTCGGAGGTTGCCGAGTTAATCCCCTCCAGGATTGTAGCCTGGGCCTGTTCATACTGTTCCTTCAACTTCTCAAACTCTGCTTGTAAGGAGTCGTAGAGAAGAACGGGAATAAAATCCTGGCTTCCTGAAGATTCCTCTTCATTTGCTCCTTCCTGCAAATATTCTAACTCCTGAACAGCATAAGGGAGATGTGATCGGTAATTGGTCACAATGGCTCTATGGTCGCTCTCTGCTTGAGCTAGCTGCTTCTGTTGTCTTTCCAGATTCTCCCATTCGGTGTCATAGAACTTTTTCATTGTTTTCATCTCTTGTTCGAGATGGTAACTCACTTGTTCTACTTGCTGTCGTAATTTGAAATAAAGTTGAGTCCGAGCTCGGTGTTCGTCAGTCATGGATATGTCCGTAAACTGAACAGACTCAGAATTCTCTGTCAAACTATGTTGTCGTTGTTCGGTGGAGTTCTGTTCTGAAACTTTGTTCTTCTCTGGAGCATAAGCCTTTAGGCATGCCTTCGTTCTTCCAACCTTAGTCGGCAAGTCCATTTTAGCCTTGTCTTTCATATTTGGGTTGGTCTTATCGTCATCCGTTTCAGAATCTGAGCTGATTGTCTGCACCGAGTCCTCACTCGTTATGGCTTTTAGATAGTGCCATTCCATGTCTATTTTCTTGATCCACTCCCATCCCAGAAGTGGTGGTCCTCCCTCAGGTAGTACGTATAAGTTCATTCTTGGGTGTTCTTTACCCCCATCTCTCACCTTGACTCTTATCTTCCCCATGGGGTATACTTTATGCCCCGTGTATGTCTGCAATACGAACTTGATATCTCTTAAGGGTATATGTGAGAATAGCCGGTGGTAATCCCTTCGATTTATGACTGATAGAGCTGATCCAGTGTCCAACTCCATTTTCACTTGGACTCCAGCTATTTTTAGCATGACCCAGATAGTTTGTAGGTCAGCTTTCTTACTCACATTGTGAATTCTCAGACTGCCCAGCTCCTGGCCGTTTGGGTCTGAGTCCGAATTCTGTTCGTCTGAACTCTTCTCAGCCACCTTGTGTACCTTGTTGTACTTTTCCTGTGATGGCTTCCTTTGGTTGTTGGTCTTCTTCCCTGACCGGCATACCTTAGCTATGTGACCCAGTTTGCCACATTTCCTACATTCCTGGTTCTTAAACCAGCATTGGTTCTGGTCGTGTGTTGTCTTCCCACAACGATAGCATTTTGTTGTACTCGAGGTAATTTGATCCACACTGAGTGCCGCTACCTTTAGCTGCATTTCCGCAGTTCCCTTCGCTGCGGCTTCATGCGATGCTGCAATAAGGACAGCCCTGTCAAGTGTAAGGTCGTTCTCTTCGAGTAGTCACTTTTGCGTTCCTTCCTTTGACAACCCGCACACGAACTTGTCTCGCAATGCCTCTGTCAGATTCCCTCCAAACTGGCAGTGTTTCGCTAGTCTACGCAGTTCGACCAAGTATTCTGCGTTGCTTTCGTCTTTCCTTTGCGTTCTCGCATAGAATTTGAATCGTTCCGCCAACATCAACGGTGTGGGGTTCAAGTGATCCTTCAGAACAGTCACAATATCATCGAAAGTCTGATCCGCCGGTTTAGCTGGTGCTAGTAGATGCTTCAAGAGCCCATATGTCTTCGCGCCCATCGAGTTTAGCAAGGTTATAGCTTTGTCATCTTCTTCTATTTTATTGGCCTCACAATAGATCTCAATGCGTTCCACATACGTGGCCCAGTCTTCTACCTCGGAATTAAAATCGTTGATGTTACCACGCTTAGGCATCTTCCTCTCTTCCTGATAACACCACGAATTATTTCTTTAAATTTTCTTTTTTTTCCCCAAGATGGCGGTTCCCGCGAAAATGGCGGTTTCCCGCGCTTATCTTCTCTCCCCGCCCACTTCAATGGCGGTTTCCCGCTTCTGTCTTCTTCCCCACCTAATGGCGGCTTCCCGCATTTCTTCCCCTGGCGGGAGGGGTACACTTTCCCCACGGGCGACGGCCGCTGGCTTTCAGGTTCACAGCCTGCGCGTCGGCTTCAGTGCTTTCCCTTTTCTCGGCAGGGCAACCGGCGCTGGGTACACCCCGTTGACGGCGAACAGTTTCAGCCGCTGGGCTGGCTCTCGCTCGGTTCCCCTTGCTCGGGCTCTGTCTCTCTCCCACTCGCTCGGCTCTACCGGCGCTGGGTACACCCCGTTGACGGCGAACAGTTTCAGCCGCTGGACTGGCTCTCGCTCAGTCTCCCTTGGTCGGCTCTGCTTCTCCCGCTCGCTCAGCTCCCAATCGCGCCTCCCAGCCCTCTCGCAGTCCGGTGCTTCCCTCCCCAGCTGCGGCTGAGTTTTATATCTTCCCACTCCTACGCTCCCGGTCGCAGCGCTTCGTGGCTTCGGTCGCTGCCCGGCCTTTTTCGCCGGCCGCGGTCTAGCTGTCTCACGACGCTGTTGCGTCCCCAGCCTGTCTGTACCGCGGCTTCCTTGCTCCACGCTGCCCCAGTCTCAGCGCCTCTGGGCCCGACTTCTGTCCGGCTCCTTTCCCCCTCGACCGTGGTCGAGTGCACCGCCCTTATCCTCCGGTTATTCTTTTTACTTTTCCCTTACTCACAGTCGCCGTGGCCGGCTTGCTTCTCGTGCTGATCGGCTCACTCCTCACCGTGGCAGAAGGGACAGTCAGTGCCTGTTGCTGATGGAAGTCTTTGTCTCTGAATTCTTCCTCCTTTCCAGCTCTGCAGACTCGAGTTTTCTCCCAGCAGAATGACGAGGGCGGTTGCCTCTTCTCGACGCTCGTTAACTGCTTCGGAAGTATTGTTGCCGCAGGGTACGATCGGACTCGTCGCCACTGTAAAGTCTGTGAGTTGTTTAGTTAATTAATACACAGACTACCAGAGTAACTTAAAACAGGACTTTACTATTCGAAGGTCAGGGCGAATCTGCCAAATAAATCCTGACACAGGTGTGGTCACCGTCGGTATTACAGTATACAGAAGCCAACAAAGTAGTGCCACACCTAAAATAGTTCTCTTAAAGGTGAACGGTTACATACAATGATTTTCTTAAAGGTAGACGGATACATACACTACAGTTGGGGTTCAGAATTCTGTAAAAGTATCCTCCGGACTCAAAGGAAAACAGTAAACAATGCATGCAGGGCGGAACTAGGCCAATATCCATTAATAATCACTATCCAAAAAAGAGCCACCAAATTTTGGAATCACCTACAAATGAGCAATCCCCAATGCTATCACTACGACGCCCTGAAATGCCAAGAGCTGACCATAAAGAAGAATACCCTCAGTCAACTAGTCCTGGGACTCAGTGAAGTAACTACTAACAATACTAACAATAACCAGCCCCAGGACAGTGACAGGGTAACACAAAGAATTCGACCCAACACAATCGTCGCTAAGCAAAAGGAAAAATATCTGACATATTGGGCAGAAACAACAAAAACCCAAAGCAAACTCAATTGCTACTTGGCCCTAAACAGACAATACAACATAGCTGATTACCTGACCATGGTAAAGGATAACAAACTGAGAAGAACCTTGACAAGGTACAGACTTAGCGAACATAGCCTAGCGATCGAAAAAGGCAGACACAGGCAGACCAGGCTGCCAAGAGAGGACAGGATATGCTCTCACTGCAGTCAGGGAGTGGTGGAGACAGAGATGCACTTCCTCACAGCTTGTGGAAAATATCAGGGCATCAGGGAGAATTTCTACCAAAAATTCTCACAAATATGCCCTGATTTCAGAAATCTGAATGACAACCAAAAACTCCCATTCCTACTGGGAGAGGAGAGAAGCTGTGTAACGCTGGCGGCGCACTATGTTGCAGCTTGCCATGAACAGAGGGACAACCAGTAAGCTAAGAAAAAAATATATATAAACAATGCGAATGTATATTTATACACTCAGGGATATACCTGTTTATACACTGTATGAATAGAACTGCGTTTATGTGCTGAACCATAAATGTATTTTGATGCTTTGGCAACATAAGATGTAACTTATCATGCCAATAAAGCGATTTAAATTGTACTAGATTTCGTAATAACCCATACGTCTTTGCACCCATTAAATTTAACAATACCGACGCTTTCTTGTCATCTGACACCTCATTTACCTTGCAGTACACCTCTGTTCGTTCGACATATGTAGTCCAATCTTCGACTTCATCGTCAAATGCAGTGATACTGCCACTCTTCGGCATTTTGGGTGTGGTTTAAAATGGCGTCTCCCAATGGCTTAAAATGGCATCTCCCATGCTTTTCTTCCTCCCCCGCTGCTGCCAACGCCGCTCCCAGCGACTCTCGTGGCAATGGCGGCGCCCTGTAGGTTTCGTGCGCTTCTCCTGCACTGCTGCCAACGCTGCTCTCGGCGGTCCTCATGGCAATGGCGGCGCCTCACGGTTTTCTGCACTTCTCTCTCTCCCTCTCTTTGACGCTGCTCAGCCCCTGAACACCGGCTGCGCCCTGTGTGCTCTGCCCTCTCTCTCCCTCCCCCGTCGACGCTGCTCGGCCCTTTGCTGTGCCGCTCGGTCGGGCTCTAGCCCGCCGCTGTCCGGGAAGGGTCTGCGCACTACCTGTTGCCAGCCCGTTTCGCTGGACCACCTCGACTGGAAAGCCAAGCCTGGCTCTCGACAGCCTCCCCCGCAATTTTCGAGTCTCTGCTGGATGACAGGGTGGTTGCCCGTGGTCGACGCCTGAGTCTCTGGCCTTGACCTCCAATCCACTGATCTCCAGGAATGAATCCCTGGGAGGTGATGCAGAGTTGCAGGTAGGTTCGAACCTGCCTCGTCGCCAATGTTGCGTCCGTGTATAATAAGACACAGACTGTGGAGAACGGTGCAACAGGTGTTTACTCAACGTGGCTCACACTGCAACTGACTGTACAGATTACTACTCAGTGCTATATACAGGTGTGGTCACTGCCGGTACTACAGTATACATGGACTGTAAAAAGTAGTTCCCCCCTTAAAGGTATATACATTACATTAATCACATCCAGGACTGAACCATGTTCATTCTGACAGTTGGGGTTTCTTTCTGCTGATGTTAATAACCCCTATAAACTGGGCTGGAGTTTAATATTCTGGATAGATGTCAAATAAATCAGCTTTGTTTTAAATACATTGTTGCAGATTTTTGTCTTTCCCACCTGAGTGTTTAGCATCACCTGGCTGGAGCTCAGAAAGGACAATCTGGGGGAGGATCGTACGGCGGGAACAGAACTTCAGCCTGGACACAGTCCTTCAGGGCCACACTGAGAGGGGCAAACGGCAGTTTAATCTTTCTCGTCTCTCTTCACTGACAGCAAAGTCCCTGTGAGGGTTAATCATGAGGCCTGTAAGGAATGTGTCCCAGCCGCTCTCTTCCATGGTTCAGAGCTCCTAGGCACAGAACAGAAGGCTCCTTTACAACTGTGTTTAGAGTCGGGAAGAACAACGGTGAATGCTGGAAACGTGATATCAAATCAGAGATTGGTGTAAAACTGCGATCTGTTCCTGACTGAAAGTGAAACGGCAGGTTTAAGTTTCCAGTCTAAAAACGACTGGCAATCATTTGAGATGTTTGTGTGACAGTCCTGAGTCTACCATTTTAAGGCAGGCGTTAACCCATTTAAAATAATCCCGTTTAAAATAAATTAACCAAAGTCTACATTAAAATAGCAGAGGGAGGAGTTCACAGGAGCCTGTTAACTGCTGGTACAATTATACAACAGACATTTGATCTCCAGATAAAGAAGGACCTGCAGCGTGTTTCCAGGAATTCCCTGTTTTATTGCTGGGTGAGTGTGTTAGACACCAGGATAACTAAAAATACATGACCAGGAACATCCACGGGGATGCGACCCCGACAGTTACTCTGGGATCACTCCCGCTGTGGAACTCCACCACTGACCCTGCTGAAGGTTGTAGGCTCAGGGAGTGGGGCCTCCAGGAGTGGACGGTGAGAAAGCTGGGTTTTATTAGAAGATCAGATTTAACATGAAATAGAGTCATAAAAGTAAAGTCTTGCTTTGTTTTATATACATGTATGTATGTTTAGTATGAGTGGACTTTGTATTAAAGACCCATGTCTAGTGAACTATTAGCTTGTAATCACCTCAGACAGAACAGGCTCTAATTATCCCTTTTAGGATGAAACAGACCTCGTGTGAACAGAACCAGCAGAGCTGAGAACTCTGCCTGTGTGGACTGAGCCGAACCGTGAAGGCCATTTGTTTCTTGAAATGCCCCAGTAAAAGCAAACTCTGACATTGTTCTGACTCGCAGATTCCTCGTAGCTCCAATGAACAGGAAGCGGTTACTCGATGAACCCTAAACAGCCATCCAATGGAATGCTTTGTTTGATAAATGTCTTTCAGCTCAATGGTTTGATTGGCCGAGGTAACCAGGGTCACATGGGCTGTACTTGATTGGGCTTTAAATACAGGAACAGTTTGCAGCTCAGGTCAGAGAGCACCCCGGGAAGAAGAAAGCTGACGGCTACAGCCAAGGTGGAACATCCTTCGGGCTGTCCCTGGAGAGGGAGCACGCGGTGTCCGCCGGGACGCTGGAGGCCTTCCGTGACCGGTGGGCACCGGAGGGACTGGAGTCAATTGTCAACATCAGCAACAGTATTCGGATCTGATTTAATTATAATTTGGAGTTGATTGTTTGTGCCCCTTTAAACAAGGGGCTCTCTCGGTAATGTGACCTTTTAAAAGAGTCGAACATCCTTTTGTGCCTCTCAGGCTTGGCAATTATCAAAGTCTGAGTTCATGGACACAGCTTGTTAGATTATGAGTCTTACTATAGAACTATGATATTGTAAGAATATTACAATATGTATTCCTTTGTAGAATCTCCCATAGGTGCTCAGGGGGATTAAGGTGTGTGGAGTGTTTCATTGGAGATCTCGACCTCAACTAGGAACAACGTAAAAGCTCATAAGGATTGTAAACAACTTCAGTCTGACAAACACCGGAGATTGGTGTCAGTGACTGTGGGGTTGGTTTATATCAGACAGGAGGAGATTGGTGTCAATGACTGGGGTAGGTTTTTATCAGACAGGAGGAGATTGGTGTCAGTGAATGTGGGGTTGGTTTATATCAGACAGGAGGAGATTGGTGTCAGTGACTGTGGGATTGGTTTATATCAGACAGGAGGAGATTGGTGTCAGTGACTGTGGGATTGGTTTATATCAGACAGGAGGAGATTGGTGTCAGTGACTGTGGGATTGGTTTATATCAGACAGGAGGAGATTGGTGTCAGTGACTGTGGGGTTAAGAAAATAAGAAATAGGAGCAGGAGTGGGCCATTCGGCCACTCGAGCCTGCTCCGCCATGGAACAGTACCAATGGATTGGCGGGTAGTTAATGTTACCCCATTATTCATAAAAGGTGGTAGAGAGAAAATGGGGTATTACAGACCGGTAAACCTGACATCGGTAGTGGGGAAAATGCTAGAGTCCATTATAAAGGATGTAATAGCAGAGCACTTGGAAAACAGTGACCGGATCGGACAAAGTCAACATGGATCTACAAAAGGTAAATCGTGCTGGACTAGTCTACTGGAATTTTTTGAGGATGTAACTGTTAAAATAGATAAGGGAGAACCAGTGGATGTGGTGTATTTGGACTTTCAAAAGGCTTTCGATAATGTCCCGCATAAGAGATTAGCGTGTAAAGTTAAGGCACATGGGATTGGGGGCAAGGTATTGACTTGGATAGAGAACTGGTTGGCAGACAGAAAGCAAAGAGTTGGAATAAACGGCTCTTTTTCTGAGTGGCAGGCAGTGACTGGTAGGGTACCGCAAGGATCGGTCCTAGGACCCCAGCTGTTCACAATATATATTAATGATCTGGACGAGGGAATTGGATGTAATATCTCCAAATTTGCAGACGACACAAAGCTGGGTGGGAGGGTATGCTGTGAGGAGGATGTCGTGAAACTCCAGTACGATTTGGACAGGTTGGATGATTGGGCAGAAACATGGCAAATGCACTATAATGTGGATAAATGTGAGGTTATCCACTTTGGTGGCAAAAACAGGAAGGCAGATTATTATTTGAATGGCAATAGATTGGGAGAAGGGGAAGTGCAAAGAGACCTGGGTGTTCTTGTGCACCAGTCGCTGAACGTAAGCATGCAGGTGCAGCAGGCGGTTAAGAAGGCAAATGGTATGTTGGCCTTCGTAGCAAGAGGATTCGAGTACAGGAACAAGGATTTCTTGCTACAGTTGTACAGGGCCTTGGTGAGACCGCACCTTGAGTATTGTGTGCAGTTTTGGTCACCTTATCTGAGGATGGACGTTCTTGCCATGGAAGGAGTGCAGCGAAGATTCACCAGGCTGATACCTGGGATGGCAGGAATGACGTATGAGGAGAGATTGTGTCGATTGGGCTTATACTCACTGGAGTTTAGAAGATTGAGAGGGGATCTCATCGAAACCTATAAAATTCTGTCAGGCCTGGACAGACTAGATGCAGGAAGGATGTTTCTGATGGCCGGGGAGTCCAGAACCAGGGGTCATAGTCTAAGGATAAGTGGTAAGCCATTTAGGACTGAAATGAGGAGGAATTTCTTCACCCAGAGAGTGGTGAACCTGTGGAATTCTCTGCCACAGAGGGCGGTGGAGGCCAGTTCATTAAATAAATTCAATAAAGTGTTGGATATATTTCTTAAGGCTAAAGGGATCAAGGGATATGGGGAGAAGACAGGGACAGGGTACTGAATTTGGATGATCAGCCATGATCTCATTGAATGGCAGAGCAGGCTCGAAGGGCCGAATGGCCTACTCCTGCTCCTATCTTCTATGTTTCTATGTAAATGCTAGGTTATCCACTTTGGTGTCAATAACAAGAAGGCAGATTATTATCTAAATGGCAACAGATTGGGAGAAGGGTAAGTGCAACGAGACCTGGGCACCAGTCGCTGAAGGTAAGCATGCAGGTACAGCAGGTGGTTAAGAAGGCAAATGGTATGTTGGCCTTCGTAGCGAGAGGGTTTGAGTACAGGAACAAGGATGTCTTGCTGCAGTTGTACAGGGCCTTGGTGAAACCACACCTTGAGTATTGTGTGCAGTTTTGGTCGCCTTATCTGAGGAAGGATGTTCTTGCCATGGAAGGAGTGCAGCGAAGATTCACCAGACTGACACCTGGGATGGCAGGAATGATGTATGAGGAGAGATCAGGTCGACTGGGCTTGTACTCGCTGGAGTTTAGACGAATGAGAGGGGATCTCATTGAAACTTATAAAATTCTAACAGGAGTACACAGATTAGATGCAGGAAGGATGTTCCTGATAGTTGGGGAATCCAGAACCAGGGGTCACAGTCTAAGGATAAGGGGTAAGCCATTTAGGACAGAGATGAGGAGTAATTTCTTCACCCAGAGAGTGGTGAACCTGTGGAATTCTCTACCACAGAAGGCAGTAGAGGCCAAATCATTAAATATATTCAAGAAGGAGTTAGATATATTTCTTAAGGCTAAAGCGATCAAGGGATATTGGGAGAAAGTAGGGACAGGGTACTGAGTTTGGATGATCAGCCATGATCGCATTGAATGGCAGAGCAGGCTCGAGGGGCCGAATGGCCTACTCCTGCTCCTATCTTCTATGTTTCTATGTTTCAATAAGATCACGGCTGATCATCGACCTCAACTCCACTTTCCCACCTGATCTCCATATCCCTTGATTCCGTTAGATCCACAACCCTCTGAGTGACTGTAGAGGGAGCTTTACTCTGTATCTAACCTGTGCTGTACCTGCCCCGAGAGTGTTTGATGTGACAGTGTAGAGGGAGCTTTACTCTGTATCTAACCCGTGCTGTACCTGCCCTGGGAGTGTTTGATGTGACAGTGTCGAGGGAGCTTTACTCTGTATCTAACCTGTGCTGTACCTGCCCCGAGAGTGTTTGATGTGACAGTGTAGAGGGAGCTTTACTCTGTATCTAACCCGTGCTGTACCTGCCCTGGGAGTGTTTGATGGGACAGAGTAGAGGGAGCTTTACTCTGTATCTAACCTGTGCTGTACCTGCCCTGGGAGTGTTTGATGGGACATTGTAGAGGGAGCTTTATCACAGAATCACAGAAACCCCACAGTGCAGATAGAGGCCATTTCAGCCCATCGAGCCTGCACCGACACATATCCCACCCGATCCCCGTAACCCCTACACCAACACATATCCCACCCCTATCCCCGTAACCCCACGTATTTAATCCCCCTAACACTAAGGGTCAATTTTATCATAGCCAATCAACCTAACCTGCACATCTTTGGACTGTGGGAGGAAACCGGAGCACCCGGAGGAAACCCACGCAAACACGGGGAGAATGTGCAAACTCCACACAGACAGTCACCCGAGGCCGGATTCGAACCCGGGTCCCCGGTGCTGTGAGGCAACAGTGCTAACCACTATGCCACCGTGCTGCCCTGTACTCTGTATCTAACCCGTGCTGTACCTGCCTTGGGAGTTTTGATGGGACATGTGGTGCTCACCTCGATGATCACAACATTTAATCCGAAGATTATAGGTTTATATCATATCAGCTTCTTAATAGAGTATTAAAGTTGGTGACACTGGACATTTGAACCTGCAAGTTAATAAGACGAGGCATTAGGTAGAATCTTACACCTTAAGGCCTAGAAATTCAGTTGTTTGCACCAGCCGCTAGCGCCTTAGGAGGAGGAGATGTTGGGCACTAGGTGGTTAGCGGCCAGGCGCAGCGTGATCTGCGCCTCTCCCCAACTTCAGTAAAGATTTAGCGGCAGCGCAAAGCCTTTGCACGCGCTTAGCTGCGCGCGCAGATCCTGACGTCATTTCATCGTGCAACGCCCTTTGTTCGCTCCAAACCGGAAATTCAGTGGCGCCGCCCTATTGTGCGCCTGGCGCCCCTAGCGACTGGTAGAGGGGAATGGTTCTCAGTCGATGCGGGGTGCGCGGGGGGTGCAAATTAAAGGGCACTCCTCCTGCAGTAGAAAAGGCAGCCTTTTTGCAACACTCCTTCTTTGTGAGAGACGGATCTTTGCAGAGAGACAAAGGGAGAGAGCTTTCTGGTTTGGCTCAACACTCGCACAGGTACTTGTGGCTTCAGGCCACAGCTTTGCACTTGTCTTTAACTTCAGTGTCATAGCATTGATTGGAAACATATAATGGGGGCTGCAATGGGTGCAAACGTTGGCCTTCTCCATAGTCCTGGGCGTTGTACAGATGAAGCAGCAGTGGTCAGGCCTTGCTTCAGGGCTGCAGTGTGCAGGGCGTGGCAGGCAAACAAATCCACCCTCCGCCTTTAAGAGCTCACCGGCGCCAGAGTGTCTGCCGTCAATCAGCAACTCGCCGCACCTGCGCTGCGCCCGCCCTCGGGGGTATCGCCCCGGGCTGCCGGCTTAGCGCCTAATGATAGTCGTGCATTGCCTGTTTTAGCGCAGCAGCATCCTCTTGGGGCGATGCGACTGAATATCGGTGAAGGTGGCGCGACCTTGCGCCGGGCGCAAACTTTAGCGGCCGCCCGACTGTTGCGCCCCAAATGTGGCTATACTGAATTTCTAGGCCAAAGTCTCTCTGCTCCTCTACTCCTTTCAAAGTTTTACCATTTTATGTATATTTCCTATGTTTTTCTTCCTCCTAAATCTATCACCTCACACATCTCCAGTCTGAAGAACATCCATTAACCACTACTCTCTGTTCTCTGCCCTTTACCCAACTTCCTATCCACGCTGCCCCACTCCCTTTAACACCGTGAACCTTAATTTGATCAACAAGCCTCCCGTCTGGCACCTTATCAAACATCTTTTGGCAATCCATCTACACAACATCCACTGCATTTCCTTTCTCACTACACTGAGTGCGGCCCCAGGCCTGATTATAAAAACAGTGAACATTATCCACCCGCCTGCGCCCTCAGCAAAGGGGCCCCGCGCCAAACTCCGGGACAGACAGGAAGTCAGGGAGCGTCTGTAAATGGAGGAGAAATGGGGACTGGTCAGGGAGCGTCTGTAAATGGAGGAGAAATGGAGACTGGTCAGGGAGCGTCTGTCAATGGAGAAGAAATGGTGACTGGTCAGGGAGCGTCTGTAAATGGATGAGAAATGGTGACTGGTCAGGGAGCGTCTGTAAAGGGACGAGAAATGGTGACTGGTCAGGGAGCGTCTGTAAATGGAGGAGAAATGGTGACTAGTCAGGGAGCGTCTGTAAATTAAGGGGAAATGGTGACTGGTCAGGGAGCGTCTGTAAAGAAGGAGAAATGGAGACTGGTCAGGGAGCATCTGTAAATGAAGGAGAAATGGTGACTGGTTAGGGAGCATCTGTAAATGAAGGAGGAATGGTGACAAAAATCTACAGGAATGCATTGAAAGCAAAGCTGATTTATTTGACATATATCCAGAATATTAAACTCCAGCCCAGTTATAGGGTTAATAACACCAGCAGAAACAAACTCCAACTGTCAGAATGAACCTGGTTCAGTCCTGGATGTGATTAACAGCAGCAACAACAGCAGAATCCAACCCCTGCAGTCACTGGTGAACTCGCTGGTGTCTCAGCAGTTGGGATGACCGAGTGAATCCCATTCCACACACTGAGCAGGTGAATGGCTTCTCCCCGGTGTGAACTCGCTGGTGTGTCAGCAGGTTGGATGACTGAGTGAATCCCTTCCCACACATGGAGCAGGTGAATGGCTTCTCTCCAGTTTGAACTCGCTGGTGTCTCAGCAGGTTGGATGTCTTCCCACACATGGAGCAGGTGAACTGCCTCTCCCCAGTGTGAACTCGCTGGTGTATCAGCAGATCCTTTGTGCTTTTAAAGATCTTCTCACAGTCAGAACATTTAAAAGGTCTTTTACCTGTGTGAACAAGTTGATGTTCAGTGAGGTGCGATGACCGAGTGAATCCCTTCCCACACACGGAGCAGGTAAATGCCCTCTCCCCAGTGTGAACTTGCTGGTGTCTCAGCAGGTTGGATGACTGAATGAATCCCTTCCCACACATGGAGCAGGTGAACGGTCTCGCCTCAGCGTGAACTCGCTGGTGTTTCAGAAAGTCGGATGAATTAGTGAATCACTTCTCACATACGGAACAAGTGAACGGCTTCTCCCCAGTGTGAATGCGCTGGTCTGTCAGAAGTTTGGATGGTCAATTAAATCCCTTCCCACATGTTGAGCAGGTGAACGGCCTCTCTCCAGTGTAAATGTACTGGTGTCTCAGAAGCTCGGATGAACGAGTGAATCCCTTCTTACACATGGAGCAGGTGAACAGCCTCTCTCTAGTGTGAATGTGCTGGTGTTTCACAAGCTCAGATGAACAAGTAAATCTCTTCCCACACATGGAGCAGGTGAACGGTATCTCCCCAGTGTGAACTCGCTGGTGTACCAGACAGTTGGATGAATGAGTGAATCCCTTCCCACACACGGAGCAGGTGAACGGCCTCTCCCCGGTGTGACTGCGTCGATGAATTTTCAGCTTCTATGGGGAACTGAATCCCTTCCCACAGTCCCCACATTTCCACGGTTTCTCCGTGGTGCGGGGGTCATTGTGTCTCTCCAGGTTGGATGATCAGTTGAAGCCTCGTCCACACACACAACACGTGTACGGTTTCTCCCCACTGTGAATGGTGCGATGTTTTTTCAGGCTGTGTAACTGGTTAAGGCCCTTTCCACAGTCAGTGCACTGGAACACTTTCAATCGGGTCTGTGTCTTGGTCACACTGACGTTTGAAATCTTTTCCCACAGACAAACATTTCTCCTATTTTAAAAGGCCGATGATATTCAGGTCCTGATGAATCATGTCGCTCTGTCAGATCTTGACGTGATGTTTGGTTTCTAATGCCCTGTAAAAGCAGTTTACAAAAGTCATCACTGTAAATACAGGATAGAAATTCGGATTTTTCTCCCTTTCTCTCCTGAAGGTGGTGCTTGATGATAGGGTTGGGCCCAGTCACTCTTTGCCCTCCAGTACCTCGCCAATGGCAATTCTGAGCTGTGAGCCTATACAGTGAGCTGCCAGCATTTCGACCATGGGGAGCAGCACAGCCGCCAGCCCTGGCTGATTCTGTCTGGAAAAGCCGAGGCCAATGGTGGCACACCAACAACAACTTGCATTTACATAGCGCCTTTAACGTAGTAAAACGTTCCAAGGTGCTTCACAAGAGCGGAATCAGGCAAAAATTGACCTTAGGGCCGAGGCAACTGAAGGCATGGCCACCAATGCTGGAGCGAAGGAAGTGGGGGATGCACAACAGGCCAGAATTGGAGGAATGCAGAGTTCATAGAATCAGAGAATGGTGCAGCCCTTCGGCCCATTGTCCCAGACCCAGCTCTTTGAATTTAGTCCCACTCCTCTGCTTTATCCCCACAGACCCGCAATTTGTTTCCCAATTCAATTAGTTCTCCAATTCCCCTTTGAAAGTTGCCATTGAATCTGCTTCCACCACCACTTTAGGCAGTGCCTTCCAGGTCATAACAACTCGCTGCTTAAATTCTTTCCTCATGTCGCCGCTGGTTCTTTTGACAATGACCTTAAATCTGAGTCCTCTGGTTACCGACCCTTCTGACACTGGAGTCAGTTTCTCCTTATTAAGAGGGTTGTAAACACCTCGTCCACTTGGCACTGAAGTGTCTGAAACTCATAATAGGAACTCCAGGGAAACAAAATACTAACAAATGTTAAACTGTCCTGTTGACAAACAAAATCTCGATTTAACTTTTAAAAGATAAATTGTTTAACGGGTTCACACTGACTCACCCGACTCAGGTTCCGCCCCTCAAGCACCACGATTGGTTGCAGAACTTGCTGCTCCCTTGGCCCTCCGGCCTCTGAGCTCTCTTCCTATTGGTTCCCAGGGCCATCAATCACCACTTGCCAACATTACGCTGCCAGATGAGGTTCAGGGGCTCAGAGGAAGAAAATAAATGAGGCCATGAATCTGAGTTAGGAAATACAATGAGAGAAACATGATTCAATTGGTGAACTAAACTATTTCAAATCAACTCAAATGAATTGTTGCCATTAATATATTATTTTTGCGCCAAGTGGGAAACAAGAGATGTTTTCCCACACACGGAACAGGTGAACAGCCTCTCACCGGTGTGACTGCGTTAATGAGTTTCCAGCTCAGACGGGTAATTGAATCTCTTCCCACAGTCCCCACATTTCCACGGTTTCTCCGTGGTGCGGGAGTTCCTTTTGTCTCTCCAGGTTGGACGATCGGTTGAAGCCTCGTCAACATACAGAACACGTGTACGGTTTCTCCTCACTGTGAACGATGCAATGTTTTTCCAGGCTGTGTAACTGGTTAAAGCTCTTTCCACAGTCAGTGCACTGGAACACTCTCACTCGGGTGTGTGTGTCTCGGGGCTTTTCCAGTCACACTGATGTTTGAAATCTTTTCCCACAGACAGAAGAGACAAACAATTCTCCTTCCACATTCAAAGGCCGATGATATTCAGGTCCTGATTAATGGAGTGACTCTGTCAGATCTTAATGTGATGTTTGGTTTGAGTTTGCGGTGTGTAAATGCTGCCCTTCTCACAGCCTGTAAAAGGAGTTTACAAAAGCCATCACTGTGAGTCCAGGATAGAAATTGACAAGATTCATTCCTACTGGTTCCTGGCCAAGGGGGCCGCGCATGCGCCCTGCTGCCCCCTGAGCCTCTCAAGATGGCGGCCGTTACCCCGGGCCTGTCACCGGGAGAAAGCCCCGCAGCTGCCGCCCCGCTCAGGGCAAACGCCCAGCCCGGAGGCTCTTGTCCGGGGCCTGAGGCCCACCCCGGGTGTTTGTGAAGCGGATAATGTTGAGTGTTTTAATAATGGGGCCTGGGGCCGCACTCGGGGTGTGAGCAGCCCGCGTCCCCCCGGGGTGCATGAACCCGCTCCCTCCAACAACTTTATAAACCCTGAGGCGTGACCTACCCGCAGTTTATTAATCTCCCGACCCCGCTCCCCGCCGACCTGCAGCTCCGCCCGGTGAGGGACACGTGACCCGGGCCCGCGGCCTGATTGACGGGAGCTTCCGACCAATAGGGAGCGAGTGGGGCGGGGCTGGAGGAGCGAGCCGGCGGCGGGTCCTCCAACCAATCGGAGAGCCTGAGAGGGCGGGACTAGCGCCGGCTGATTGTCTGATCCGCAGGGGCAGCAAGTTTCTCCAGTCCCTTGTTCAGTGGCCCGGGGCCAGGGGAGGCTGTGGGCCTTTATTCCCCTTATTGGACACAAGGCTCTTTGTCTCACAACACACTGGCTCAGGTTTTAACAATCGCTTTACAGGGAATAGTGAATTGAAAATTGCAAAACTGAGATTGTTAGTTTTACACAGGATTACACAGGATATACGGCACAGAAACAGGCCATTTGGCCCAACCAGTCCATGTCGGTGTTTCTGCTCCACACCAGCCTCCTCCTGTCTTTCCTCATCTAAATCTATCACCATAACCCTCTATTCCCTTCTCCCTCATATGCTGGTCCAACCTCCCCTTAAATGCATCGATACTATTCACTTCAACCACTCCCTGTGGTAGCGAGTTCCACATTCTCACCACTCTCTGGGTAAAGTTTATTCTGAATTCCCGATTGGATTTCTTGGTGACTATCTTATATTGATGGCCTCTAGTTATGCTCTTCCCCACAAGTGGAAACATTCTCTCTGTATCCACTCTACCAAAACATTTTCATAATTTTAAGGATCTCTATTAGGTCATCCCTCAGCCTTTTTTCAAGTGAATAGAGACCCAGCCTATTCATCCTTTCCTGATATATATACCCTCGCATTTCTGGTATCATCCTTCTAAATCTTCTCTGTGCACTCTCCAGTGCCTCCATATCCTATTTATAATATGGTGACCAGAACTGGATGCAGTTCTCTAAGGGCTGAATTTTGCCAGTGCTCAGTGTGTGGGTTTGGAGGCGAGTCTGCTGTCAAAACCACAAAGATTGACAGCGGGTCGGTATCCTGCTCTGAACCGCCTCCTTGTGAGTTTCCTAAGTGTCGGGTCTGCCATCCCTGAACAGACCCGACACCAAGCGGCAGGTCAGCCAATTTAGATACTTTAAAGCTTGTTAAAAGGTAGTTAAGCACCATTTTCCCAAGTACTTAGCATTTTCCCAGGTTATTAACAAGGTTCCTGGAGGGCGACTATCACGTCGGGTAAGTATGTCGGGTTCTCAATGACTGGATTGCTGTGAATAGGTGAAAGCTGCAGAAGTGGTCTAAAACCTACCATTTCACAGCTGTTCACTTCCCAATCTTAGAAGCTGGAGCATTAATGATTTGGAACCCACTTTGGAGCTTTATGCAAACACGATTTTTCTTTCATAAAACCATGTTGATTCTGCCTAATCATATAATAATTTTTGAAGTGCCCTGTTCCACTTCCTTAATAATGGATTGCAGCATTTTCCCGAGGACTGATGTCAGGCTAACTGGCCTGTAGATCCCTGTATTCTCTCTCCCTCCTTTCTTGAATAGCGGGGTTACATTTGCTACCTTCCATTCCACTAGGACCTTTCCAGAATTGTTAGGGAATATCTATCTATATATATAAATCGGTACATCTGTCTGTCTGTCTGTCATTCTGTCATTCTGTCTGCCATTCTGTCTGTCATCGCCTGTGCGTCTGTCGGGCTATGCGCTCGAAAGTTACAGGGCGTACCTACGCGCGCGTTACCTCCAAAGAAAGCTTACGCTTCCGAGACGGTTTTAAGCGTATTTACGTTTCGGCCGGGCTAAAATCGCGCCCGCGGTATCTGAAAAAACCTTCAACGTTCCGCTCATTAGCATCTCATTATCCGCTCATTAGCGACAGAGTGACCTCGAGGTCGACCAATCGTACGGCGGCTTGCTGCCGCGTGCGGCCGGGCCCTCCTACGGTCGAGTGACGGGACGATTGACCAATCCTACGCTTTGGTCACCTGATGGTCGACCAATCGGTGCGTGTGTGGGCGGGCCTTATCGTTCTGAACTGAGGTGAGTAGCCGCCATCTTGCTTCCATTCTTTTTCCTGCTTTCTGCGTCTTTCTTTTCAAATATACATTTCCAGCAAAATAAAATTCAATTTATTAAATTCTTTTAAAATAAATCACTCATTTGTAAATATTTTATCTCACCTGAACATTCTTTTTCCTACCTTTGCCCGTTTTTTTTCTTAGGCCTGAAAGCCTGGGCCTTTCTTGCCCAGTCAGGCCCGAGCTAGGTAACTGGGCTGCTGCTAAGCTCCTCACCACCCCCCCCCCCCCCGCCGTGTCACGTTACCACGGGGCAACGGCGTCAGCCACGAGGGTCAGGGTGCGCGTGCAGCAGGAGCAGGTGAGACTCTGTTCCGCGCTCGGCTCGGGCGGGGGGGGGCGGGGCTCTCGAGAGTGCGGATCGGGTTACCCCGGCAATGGGAGTGCGGGCCGGCTGGGGCTTGGAGAGCGCGGCTCTCGGCCGGGGGGGGGGGGCAGGGCTTGGATAGCGCGGCTCTCGGCTAGGGGGGGGCGGGGCTTGGAAAGCGCGGCTCTCGGCCGGGGGGGCGGGGCTTGGAGAGCGCGGCTCTCGGCCGAGGGGGGCGGGGGCTTGGAGAGCGCGGCTCTCGGCCGGTGGGGGGCGGGGCTCGGAGAGCGCGGCTCTCGGCCGGGGGGGGCGGGGCTCGGAGAGCTGGGCTCTCGGCAGTGCGGGGCGGCGCGGCAGGGTTACCCCCGGCAACCAGGCGTGGCCGTGCCTGTCTCTCAGCCTCAAGCCCTCCCTTCCTCCCTCCCCCCCCGCCCTCCCTTCACCCCTCCCTTCCCCCCACACCCCCCCTTCCCCCCCCACCCCCCCACCCTCCCTTCCCCCCCCTTCACCCCCTCCCTTCCCCCCACCCGCGCTCTCTCTCTCAACCCCCCAGTCGCCCTCTTCTCTACCCCCCAGTCGCTCTCTCTCTTCCCCCCCAGTCGTGCGCTCTCTCTCTCTCTCTCTCTCTCTCCCCCCTCCCCCAGTCGCTCTCTTTCTCTCTCTCTTCCAACAACAACATGCCCTCGAAAAAGCCTCGGCACCGCCGGGCACTTCAGCTAGTCTATATATATAAACGGATTGATCTGTCTGTCTGTCTGTCTGTCTGTCTGTCTGTTCTTCCGTCTGTCTGTCCGGCTATACACTCTAAAGTCATAGAGCGTACCTACACGTGCGTTACATCAAAAGAAAGCTTACGATTCCGGAACGGTCATAAGCATATTTACGTTTTGGCGAGACAAAAATTGCGCCCGCGGTATCCAAAAAACGTTCAAAATTTCACTCATTATCCGCTCATTAGCATCGAGTGACGTCGAGGTCGACCAATCATACGGTCGAGCAACCCGACGGTTGACCAATCGCTGCGTCGCGGGGGTGAGTTCGTCGCGCGTGCGGGCCCTCCTAGAGTCGAGTGACAGGACGATTGACCAATCCTACGCTGCGGTGACATGACGGTTGACCAATCGGTGCGTGCGTGGGCGGGCCTTATCGTTCTGAACCGAGGTGAGTGGCCGCCATCTTGATTGCAAACTGTTCATTTCTTTTTCCCACTTTCTGCGTGCTTCTTTTCAAATCTACATTTCCAGCAAAAAAAAAGTTGCTTTTAAAACACAAATTGTTTTTAAAAAAAAGTTAATTCATTTGTAAATCTTTTCTCTAACCTCTATAATTTTCCTACCTTTCACCGTTTTTCCAGGCCGGGGCCTAGGCTTCTCCAACTGCCAGCAGCGCAACTCCAGTCCCAGGCTCCCGGCCTAGACAGGGACCAACACTGGCAGAGGGGAGAGGGTGTGCTGCGTCAGCTCCATTCCCGGGGTCGGTAGGTGGGGAGGCTTCATATAAGCAACTGGGGTAGGTCGCAAGCCCCGAATAATAATCTGAAGATCCTGTGTTTGCAGCTGAGGGAATTTCTTCTGCTGACAGCCCCAGGTTAACGGCAGCCATCTTTGTCAAGGAGGGCAAAAAGTTTCAGTGTAACGCCATTTTGATTCAGTGTGTAACAGAGTGCATGTGCAGCCATCTTAGTACAGGAACATAGAGTGGGTGGGGCTTCAGTACTCCCAATCGGGTCCTGGTGACCGGGACAGACAATCCACTGTGTGGGCGGGGCCTAATCTTTCCAACCGAAAAGCAAGCGGCGGCCATTGTTTGTGATACAACACACTGACAGGTGAGGACCCCTTTTTTAATAAAAAGATTGGTGAGGTTGTAAAGTGCATGTTATAGAAAGATTTACCAAAAATGTTTTATAAGTACTTTAAGTTTCATGTTTTCAAGGTATTAAAAGGTAGGCTGGGCCATGTCAGTGCAGGGGCCCGAGGCCGAGGCCTAGGCCTAGACTTCTCCAATGGCCAGCAGCACAACTCCAGTCCCAGGCTTCTGGCCCAGACAGGGACCAACACTGGCAGAGGGGAGAGGGGAGAGGGTCTGCTGGCTTCCCCCCCTCCCTTCCACCCTCCTTCCCCCCCTCCCTTCCCCATCCTTCTCTCTCACCCCCCTTCCCCCCAACGCCCCCTCCCTTTCCCCTCCTCCCCTTCCCCCCAACACCCCCCCTCCCTTTCACCCCCTCCCTTTCCCCCCTCCCTATCCACTCCCCATACCCCCTATCCAACCCCCACCCCCCTTCCCAACCCCACCCACCCCACCACATCCCTTCCCCCCACGCCCCACCTTCCCCCCACCCACCCTTCCCCCCCACCCCCCCCACCTTCCCTTCCCCACCTCCCCTTGCCCCCCACTCCCCCCTCCCTATCCACCCCCCCACCACCCGTCCCACCCCCAACCCCCCTTCCCACCCCACCCCCCACCCCCCCTTCCCCCCCACACCCCCCAACCACCCCTTTCTCCCCCCCCACCCACCCCTTTCTCCCCCACACCCCCCAACCACCCACCCTTTTCTCCTCCCCACACCACCCAACCCTTTCTCCCCCACACCCCCCACCCCTTTCTCCCCACCCACCCACTCTTTCTTCCCGCCCCACCCACCCTTTCTCACCCCCCCACCCACCCACCCACACCTATCTCCCCCAACTCCCCAACCCCCTTCCCCCACACACACCCCCCACCCACCCTTCCCCCCCACCCCACACCCACCCTTCACCCCCACCCCCACCCACACCCCCATCCCCCCACCCCCCTCCACCTCCCCCTTGCCCCCCACCCCCCCATCCCCCCCCACCTTCCCTTCCCCTTCCCAACCTCCCCTTGCCCCCCACCTTCCCTTCACCCCCCACCCTTCCCTTCACACCCCACCCCTTCACTTCACCCCCACTCCTTCCCTTCCCCCCCCCCACCCCTTCCACCAACCCCTTCCCCTTCCCCCACCCCTTCCCCCCTGCCTTCCCCCCATCCCCCCACCCCCTCCCACCTCCCCTTGCCCCCCCACCCCCCATCCCCCCAACCCCATCCCCCACCTCCCCTTGCCCCCCCCACCCCCCCATCCCCCCCCACCCCCTCCCCTTGCCCCCCCCACCTTCCCTTCCCCTTCCCAACCTCCCCTTGCCCCCCACCTTCCCTTCACCCCCACCCTTCCCTTCACAACCCACCCTTCCCTTCACTCCCACCCCTTCCCTTCCCCCCGACCCACCCCTTCCACCACCCCCTCCCTTTCCACCCCCCCTTCCCACCAACACCCCCCTCCATTCCACCCCTCCCTTTCCCCCCTCCCCCTCCCTATCCACCCACCACCACCCCCTTTCCGCCCCCACCCAACCCCCTTCCCCCCAACCCACCTCCCCACCTACCCCCCCTTCCCCCCACCCCCTTCCCCCATTCCCCCCACCCCCCCGTCCCCCCAACCCCACCCACCCTTCACCCCCACCCCCCCATTCCCCCCACCCCCCCCGTCCCCCCAACCCCACCCACCCTTCACCCCCACCCCCCCCACACCACCATCCCCCCACCCCCTCCCACCAACCCTTGCCCCCCCACCCCCCCATCCACCCACGCCCTCCCCTTGCACCCCCACCTTCCCTTCCCCATCTCCCCTTGCCTCCCCACCTTCCCTTCCCCTTCCCCACCTCCCCATCCCCCCCACCCCCCCACCCCCTCCCCTTGCCCCCCCACCTTCCCTTCCCCTTCCCCATCTCCCCAATGTGGTAAACCACTTTTATCGTTCACTATCGTTACACTATGGTTATCACTGTTTATATCGTTACACTATGGTTATCACTGTTTACACTGTTGTATCACTACACAAGGTCACCTCTTGTCACGCTGTTATACCTGGGCTGACCACAGCTGACTCCGCCCATGGCTCCGCCTGCTTGCCCAGGTATAAAGGTGGTCGACTGGCTGGTATTCCTCCTTGTTGGATCCGATCACCCACGAGGGTGGGCTCTGTTATTTAGCCAATAAAAACCTATAGTTACTAACTTAACTCGTCGCTTTTCATGAACTGAATTGATAGGTATATCAATTTTATTGGCTAAATTTTGAAATGTCTACAACGGAGCAGCCAAACGACCAGTCAGACGTACAGCCTCAGCCAAACGGCCATCTACAACAGCCCCAGCAGCCGGCCTGGCTACGAGCCCTCCGGCCGCCGTACCTGGATCTAAACCCACAGGCTGCGAATTCAGCCCTCGACTTCGAACACTGGCTGAGCTGCTTCGAAGCCTACCTGGGAGAATCCAGCGTGCCTCCGGCATCCAAACTAAGAGTTCTGACCGCTCAGGTGAGCCCTAAAGTATTTGCACTCATCCGGGACATTGCCACATACGAGAACGCCCTCAGCCTGCTAAAAGAACAGTATCGGAGCCCTGTAAACGTAATGTACGCCAGGCATCTCCTAAGATCCCACTCGCAACAGCCAGGAGAGTCGGTTGATGATTTCTTACGGGCGCTGCAAACACTCGGCAGGGACTGTGACTTTAAAGCCGTAACAGCTGCAGAACATACAGATGGAAACATCCGAGATGCCTTCGTGAAAGGCCTTCGGTCAGACTACTCACGGCAAAGACTGCTGGAATCAAAGGACCTCGACCTGAAAACAGCTGCTACCCTCGCTCGCTCCTTGGAAGTGGCCCATCGGGACCTCGAGGCGTACTCCAGGTACTGTGCTGTGCGACCCTGGGACTCGGGCCCGACCCCGGCCACAATACCCCTCGCACCGCCGCCTCTGGGACCTACCACAGCATCGGTGTCCTGGAACCGATCGGGACCGCCACCCCCGGTACCGGCTGCAACATCGGAGCCCCGCGATCGGGCCGCCGGCTGCTTCTTCTGTGGCCAGGCGAAACACCCGAGGGCGCGCTGCCCTGCAAGAAACGCGACCTGCTCCGACTGCCACAAGAAAGGCCACTTCGCGAAGGCCTGCAGGGGGAAAGCCACAGACGCCAGCAGTGCCTCATGCGAGTTGTGGGGGCGGCCATCTTTCATCAAGGCCACAGATGCCGGTATCCTCTCGTGTGAGTCGTGGGGACGGCCACCTTTGATCAAGGCCACCGACGCCGGCAGTGCCTCATGTGAGTTGTGGGGACGGCCATCTTCTCCGCCATCTTATTCAACGTCGTGGGCGCCGCCATTTTGTTCACCACACTCGACCGCCACCTTGTCTCCAGACCCGACCACCGCCTCACCCGCAGACTACAGCAGCTCGCTCAGCCATACACTAGCCTCCGTCACACTTGACCAAGCTCGCCCGCATCACCTGTCCAAGTCCATGATGGACATCAAAGTAAACGGCCACGCCATGACCTGCCTGTTCGACAGCGGAAGCACGGAGAGTTTCATCCATCCAGGCACGGTGAGCCACTACTCCCTCACTGTCCGGCCAACGCGCAACCGGATCTCGATGGCGTCGAGGTCCCATTCTACAGACATCAGCGGCTACTGTGTTGTGACCCTGTCGGTTAGGGGCACGGAGTATAAAAATTTTAAACTTCTCGTCCTGCTCCAGCTCTGCGCTGCCATCCTACTAGGGCTGGATTTCCAATGCCACCTCCAAAGTGTCACTTTGGCATACGGTGGACCCCTCCCCCCACTCACAGTCTACAACCAGCAGCTTTCAAACCGCCCACCGCGTACCACCTGCGGCCTATCCACCCTCAAGGTCCCGCCCCCCTCCCTGTTCGCTAACCTCACCCGCGACTGTAAACCCGTCGCTACCAAGAGCAGGCGGTACAGCGCCGGGGACAGAGCTTTTATTAGCTCTGAGGTGCAGCGTCTCCTGAAGGAGGGCATCATCGAGGGGAGAACCAGCCCCTGGCGTGCCCAGGTCGTAGTCGTTAAGACCGGCAATAAAAACCGCCTGGTCATCGACTACAGCCAAACCATAAACCGGTACACCCAGCTGGACGCATACCCCCTTCCCCGCATATCTGATATGGTCAATCAGATTGCACAGTACCGGGTATTCTCTACCATTGACCTTAAGTCGGCCTATCACCAACTCCCTATCCGCCCTGAGGACCGCCAGTATACCACCTTCGAGGCGAATGGCCGCCTCTACCACTTCCTTAGGGTTCCCTTCGGCGTCACCAACGGGGTTTCGGTCTTCCAAAGGGAGATGGACCGGATGGTTGACCAGAACGGGCTGCATGCCACGTTCCCTTATCTAGATAACGTCACCATCTGTGGCCGCGACCAGCAGGACCATGATGTTAATCTGGAGAGATTCCTCCGTACGGCCCAACGGCTGAACCTCACCTACAATAAGGAGAAATGTGTGTTTAACACCTCGCGTCTTGCCATCCTCGGCTGCGTAGTAGAGAACGGAGTCATCGGCCCCGACCCCGAAAGAATGCGCCCCCTCATGGAGCTTCCCCTCCCCCACTGTCCAAAGGCGCCTACTATGCCCAATGGGTGCCCAATTATGCGGACAAAGCCAGACCCCTCATGAAGTCCACCTCCTTCCCCCTGACGGCAGAAGCATGCGCAGCCTTCTCCCTCATAAAGGGAGACATTGCTAAGGCCACAATGCACGCGGTGGATGAGTCTATCCCTTTCCAAGTGGAGAGCGATGCATCCGACTTCACCCTAGCTGCAACCCTTAACCAGGCGGGGAGACCTGTGGCCTTCTTCTCAAGGACCCTCCAGGGCCCTGAGATCCGACACTCTTCGGTCGAGAAGGAGGCCCAGGCGATCGTGGAGGCAGTACGACGCTGGAGGCATTACCTGGCAGGCAAACGATTTACCCTCCTCACCGACCAGTGTTCGGTCGCTTTTATGTTTAATAACAAGCTGAGGGGCAAAATCAAGAACGACAAGATCTTGAGGTGGAGAATCGAGCTCTCCACCTACGATTATGATACCTTGTACCAGCCTGGTAAACTGAACGAACCCCCAGATGCTCTATCATGAAGTACATGCGCCAACGCGCAAATTGATAGACTGCAGACCCTCCACAACGACCTCTGCCACCCCGGGGTCACCAGACTTTACCACTTCATTAAGGCCCGCAACCTGCCCTACTCCATCGAAGAGGTCAGGACCATGACCAGGAACTGCCAAACCTGTACCGAATGCAAACCACATTTCTTTAGGCCGGACAGAGCAAGCCTGATCAAGGCCACCCGCCCCTTCGAGCGCTTGAGCATCGATTTTAAGGGGCCCCTCCCGTCCTCTGACCGTAATGTGTACTTCCTCAACATTATTGATGAGTACTCCCGTTTCCCCTTTGCCTTCCCCTGCCCAGACATGACCAGTACCACGGTCATCAAATGCCTGAACGACCTCTTCGCCTTGTTCGGGTTCCCGAACTATATACATAGCGACCGGGGCTCATCCTTCATGAGCGAGGAACTTCGCCAGTTCCTACTAGTGAGAGGTATTGCTGCAAGCAGGACCACCAGCTACAACCCCCGAGGGAACGGCCAGGTGGAAAGAGAGAACGCGACTGTCTGGAAGGCCGTTCTCTTAGCCTTAAAGTCTAAGGGCCTCCCAACCTCTCGCTGGCAGGAAGTCCTCCCGGCAGCGCTGCATTCCATCCGGTCACTGCTTTGCACTGCCATTAACGCCAACCCCTATGAACGAATGTTTGTTTTCCCCAGGAAGTCGACTACGGGAACCTCGCTACCAACATGGCTGACTTCCCCGGGGCCCATCTTGCTGCGAAAGCACGTGAGGGCCCATAAAACGGACCCCCTGGTCGAGATGGTGGACCTCCTGCACGCCAACCCCCAGTACGCCTATGTGGCATAACCAGACGGGCGGGAGGACACAGTCTCCTTACGAGACCTCGCACCCTTGGGCACCCCTGAGACACCACCGTTACCCCCCCCCCCAAATCCACCCAGGTAGACGGCATGCCGGAACCCCACGAGCCTTCGCCGACCACGCAGACACCAGCATTAACATCGGATACTGCAACACCGCCGCCGCTGCTGCGCCGATCAGAAAGGCTTACGAGGCCTCCGGACAGACTGACATACCCGAACTGGTAGTACACTTCACCCCGCCGGACTCAAATTTAAACAAGGGGTGAATGTGGTAAACCACTTTTATCGTTCACTGTCGTTACACTATGGTTATCACTGTTTATATCGTTACACTATGGTTATCACTGTTTACACTGATGTATCACTACACAAGGTCACCTCTTGTCACGCTGTTATACCTGGGCTGACCACAGCTGACTCCGCCCATGGCTCCGCCTGCTTGCCCAGGTATAAAGGTGGTCGACTGGCTGGTATTCCTCCTTGTTGGATCCGATCACCCACGAGGGTGGGCTCTGTTATTTAGCCAATAAAAATCTATAGTTACTAACTTAACTCGTCGCTTTTCATGAACTGAATTGATAGGTATATCACCCTTGCCCCCCCCACCTTCCCTTCCCCTTCCCCCCTTTTCACCCCCTCCCTTTCCCCCCCACCCCTTCCCTTCACCCCCACCCTTCCCTTCATCCCCCACCCCCTCCCTTGCCCCCCCACACCACCCAACCCTTTCTCCCCCACACCCCACAACCACCCACACCTTTCTCCCCGACCCACCCACCCTTTCTCCCCGCCCCACACACCCCTTTCTCCCCCCCGCCCACCCCTATCTCCCCCCCCACCCACCCTTTTCTCCCCCACCCCCCCTCACACACCCACCCCTTTCTCCCCCACACCCCCCCCACCCACCCACCCCTTTCTCCCCCACCCACACACCCACCCCTTTCTCCCCCACCCACACACCCACCCACACTTTTCTCCCCAACACCCCCACCCACCCACCCGCCCCTTTCTCCCCCACCCCCCCACCCACTCACCTACCCCTTTCTCCCCCACCCCCCCACGCACCCCTTTCTCCCCAAGCCACCCCCACCCACCCACCCCTTTCTCCCCCACCCCCCCCACCTACCCCTTTCTCCCCCAACCACCCCACCCAACCCTTTCTTGTCCACCACCCCCCTCCACCCACCCACCCCTTTCTCCCCCTCCCACCCACCCACCCCTTTCTCCCCCCCACCCACGCCTTTCTCCCCCCCACACCCCCCCACCCACCCACCTCTTTCTTCTTCACCCACCCCCACACATGCACCCCTTTCTCCCCCACACCCCCCACCCACCCACCCTTTCTCCCCACCCCAACCACCCCTTTCTCCCACCCACCCACCCCTTTCTCCCCCACTGCCCCACACACCCACCCCTTTCTCCCCCCACCCCCCCACCCCACCCACCCCTTTCTCCCCCACCCCCCCACACACCCACCCCTTTCTCCCCCACACCCCCCCACCCACTCACCCACCCCCCCACCCACTCACCCACCCCCCCACCCACTCACCCACCCCTTTCTCCCCCCCCACGCACGCCTTTCTCCCCCACCCCCCCCACCCACCCAACCCTTACTCCCCCACCCCCCCACCCACCCACCCCTTTCTCCCCCACCCACTCACCCCTTTCTCCCCACCACCCCCACCCACCCACCCCTTTCTCCCCCACCACCCCCACCACCCCCCTGCACCCCCCTCCACCCCCCCACCCACCCACCCCTTTCTTCCCGTCCCACCCACCCTCGCCTTTCTCCCCCCCACACCCTCCCACCCACCCACCCCTTTCTCCCCCACCACCCCCCTCCACCCACCCACCCCTTTCTCCCCCACCCACCCACCCCTTTCTCCCCCACCCCCTTCTCCCCCACCCCCCCACCCACCCACCCCTTTCTCCCCCACCCCCCCACCCACCCACCCCTTTCTCCCCCCCCACCCATGCCTTTCTCCCCACCCACACCCCCCCACCAACCCACCCACCTCTTTCTCCCTCACCCACCCCCACACATGCACCCCTTTCTCACCCACCCCTTTCTCCCCCACCCACCCATCCACCCTTTCTCCCCGCCCCACCCACCCCTTTCTCCCCCCCACCCACCCACCCCTTTCTCCCCCACCCCCCCCACACACCCACCTCTTTCTCCCCCACACACCCCCACCCACCCACCCCTTTCTCCCTCACCCCCCACCCACCCACCACTTTCTCCCCCACCCACCCTTTTGTCCCCCACCCACCCCTTTCTCCCCCACCACCCCCACCCACCCACCCACCCCTTTCTCCCCTCCTTCCCCCACACCCCCTTCACCCCACCCCTTCCCCCCTCCCCCTTCCCCTTCCCTACCCCCTTCCCCCACAACCCCCCTTCCTTCCCTTCCCCCCACCCTCCTTTCCCCCCACCCCCCTTCCCCCCTTCCTCCCCAACCAACCCCTTTCTCCCCCACACCCCACCCTCTCCCCCACCCACCCCTTGCTCCCCCACCCCTTTCCCCTTTCTCTCCTTCCCTCTCTGTCTGTCTCTCTCTCCCGCTCTCTCTTATTCCCTCTCTCCCTCCTTTGCTCTCTCTCTCCCTCCTTTGCTCTCTGTCTCTCTCTCCATCGCTCTCTCTCTTACCCCCGTCGCTCTCCCTCTTCCCCCCCGTTGCCCTCTCTCTTCCCCCCGTCGCTCTCTCTCTTCCCCCCTTCGCTCTCTCTCTTCCCCCGTCACTCTCTCTCTTCCCCCCGTCTCTCTCTCTCTTCCCCCCTGTCGCTCTCTCTCTTCCCCCCCGGTCGCGCTCTCTCTCTTATCCCCATCGCAATCTCTCTTCTCCCCCCGTCGCTCTCTCTCTTCCCCCCCATTGCTCTCTCTTCCCCCCCGTCGCTCTCTCTCTTCCCCCCGTCGCTCTCTCTTCCCCCCCGTCGCTCTCTCTCTTCCCCCAGTCGCTCTCTCTCTTCCCCCCAGTTGCTCTCTCTCTTCCCCCCAGTTGCTCTCTCTCTTCCCCCCAGTCGCCCTCTCTCTTCCCCCCAGTCGCTCTCTCTCTCTCTCTCTTCCAACAGCAACATGCCCTCAAAAGACCCTCGGCACCGCCGGGCACTTCAGCTAGTATTATATATTTTAATAACATAGATTTTAATATGATTAAACTAATGACTGAAAGTGCTGATTGTGCTTAAACAGCCACAGAAAAAAGGACCCCGTGTAAGACTGTAGAACATAAACATGATGTGATGTATCAGATCCAATCACAGCATGGTAACATCACATCGGCTGATTCAGCTTAACTTTAGAAAAAAGGAATGAGTGATGTATAAGAGATCCAATCAGTGTGATAATGTCAGATCGGCCGATGTAGTTGAACCAACCATGGCTCTGCATGCATGCTGCTGAGCCAATGGTAATAAAGGGGGCAGGTACATTTGCTGTGATCTGCTGCTGTATAAAAACCAGCCATTTTGAACATGCTTGTTAGTACAACAAAGGAAAGTCAAACATGTAAGTCAGTGCTGCAATAAATCGACTATTTAAAACTTACCACTGGTCTCGCAACCTTTGATTTTAGTGTGTTGACCTCAGATCAGTGTGGTCCACTGAAATTACCTTGATCTAACAATTTGGTGCTGCGAGCAGGGTCGCTGAAGGAAGAGACTGAATCTGAGAAACCAGACCTATATTGGAGGTAAGGACTCCTCGTTATTAAAGTCCTCGGTTGGTTCTCTAGTCATCTCCCCTCCACACGACTCTGCAAACCTCCTGGGTAGTGGACACTCTGGGTGGTAAGATGGCTCGAGGTCCCATATAGAGCTCTAACTTACTGACTCGGCTGAAAAGCCTATGACTTGAGACCCCCAAGTAAAGAAATCGATATTATGGCACCACTCGATAAACCTACAACTATTAAAGGGGGGCGTGCCCCACCTGAGATTTCAGAAGACGAAATTCTGTGGGAGTTGAAAGACTATATAGAATTATAGTTTGACTTACCTAAAACCTGGTTCGAAATCGAACAAAAGTACAGTACCTCCTCTGAACAGTGGTCTTTGGATGACATAAAGAGGGTCTGGGGAAAAACGACCCGTATGAAAGATAAAAGACGGATCAGATGGTCCTTGGCACTTATGAGTCAGATCCAACAGTGAAATTAGATTAAGACACAATCCCAACACGATCACGACTTGACCAATGCAAAACAGCAAAAAGATGCGATTTATGAACAATTGAAAAAGAAAACAAATGAGCTTGAAAAGTCAGAAGTGGAAGTTAAAAAACTTAAAGATGAAGTTAAGGACTAAAAAACAATTGGATAAACAACCGATAGTCCCGGTAGTTGAAGAAAAGGGAAAATGTGTCGGGACCTGGAAGGGTTACCCAGATCTAAATGAAATAAAGGAGGAAGGTCGTGGGAGACAAAGACAAGAAGCAGGTCAAGAGACCGACTCGGGATCCTCTAGTAATGTCAGTGAAAGTGAAGAAGAGAAAACAGGACCCCATTTGGCCCCATTGAGACAGAAAAGGAAAAGAGTAGAGAAGGAGTATGAGAAGAAAGAAGATGGGGAAGAAAGGGCGAAGTACCAACTCCACCCGTGGGACGGAGTCCAAATTCTGATTGTAATGATACCCAGGAGAGAGGGAAATAAGTTACACAGCAAAGTAAAGACTGGCCTGGGAAATGATGAGCAAGAATTAGATGCCGGATGGGATGCGATCCAACAGTGGTTACAAGTGATGAGCTCTGCAAAAACAGATTGGGGAAAGATCATAGCCTGTCAACAGAAAGGGACGGAGGAAGTGTTAGAGAACGACGGGCGATTTAAAACTAACTGGTTGGAACACTCGGGGCTGAACACAGGAGAGATAAAGAAGGAAAAAGATCTAATTTGCAGGTTAACCAATCTGAAAACTCAGCAAAGGAAGGAAAGAAACAGGGATTTGGAAAGCCAGGAAATGCTGAGACGCCGATGGAAAAAGAGGGAAAAAAAAGAGAAACTTAAAAGTTTTACTGACATGGAAGTTATTAACATCTGTGCTGAGACAAATAAAACACAAGATTTGCTGAGTGAAAGGAACCTTGAAAAATGACTGAATGTTTAAGAAGTTACAGTATTTCTTTTGTCTGATTAGATGTTCTTTAAAAGAAAGATTCTGTTATGTGTGTTTTAGCTCCACCCACTTCTCTGTGTTAAAAGCATTTAAATCTTTTGTCTTGTCTTGGATTTTGGAAGTTTTAAGAATGTGCGAATAAGATTGTGCCCCAAGAATTGAAAAAAAAAACTTTGAAATAATTTAAGTTAAGCTGGTGTGTAAAAACTGAGAAGAGCAACAAAAAGTTTGTTTAACAAAAGATTGCGATAGATTTTTGTACTTGCAGTGCAAACTGTGCAAACTGTACAATGTTACATTAAGTTTCAGTCTAAGATTTAACCTTGGAGTTACGGTTGCTATGGTGAAATCTTCTAAAGCAGTTTGATTTGATTTGTTTAAATGTGAAAAACTAATTTTTCTCCAGTTATGTTTTTACAGTATTTTGGAAAGACATCTGAAGAAAGGACAATAAGAAATATGACGTAATTTACTGTTTTATGCAAGAATGTGCTATTTTGTTTTGTTTTATCTGTTCTGTTCGTGTTCAGTTAAAGTGTGAAAACACAACTGTCTTTTTCGATCAGGGAAGTTTTTTTAATTTACGTGAAGTGACGCAATTACGCCTGATAATGTTTTGCTCCACCTTCTTAAAAACCTGCAAAGGAGCTAACCCTTTCCACTGACAGCTGTTTAAGTTCACCAAGCAACAACTTTAGTATGAAATTTAAAGGTATGGGACATTATTAAATTTAAGTTTCTTAATTTTAAGTTAATATTTCCCCACAGTGATAGAAGGAAAATTATGATTTGATAAATGGAAGTTATCTTGTAAACTAACTGTATGATAATGTGCAACATGAACTTGTACTGGTAGTGCTAGATTTAACCGATACGGCTTTACCTACGTGGTGTTCTAAGAAAACTCAATAATTATACCAACACCTCCTAACTCAAGTGTTAAAACAAGGCGTGACATGGAATGGAGGTGGGCACCGTAAAAAACACAAACAGATATGGAGATTTGGTGACACTGGGTCAAAAGGTTAGAGACCGTGGAAAAAGAAAAGTTGAATCTTGAGAATAACTTTAAGCAACAGATTATGCTTTTAGAGAGCCTAATAGCTGAGAAAACCGCATTAGTGAAAGCACAACTACAGGAAAGAGCACTTCAGGAGAAAGAAATGGAAGAGATTAATGTAGAGCTAGTTACTGCTAAAAATCAGCTTGAAATCAAGCAGGCTGAAGTGGCCAGATTACAGGCAGAGGGCCAATAGCTCAGGTCAAAGCTTAAATAGCAGCAAGTAAGACCTTGAAGAAGTATTCAGCCATTAGACGACTACAATCTTTCGATAAGATACCTGAAAGCCCGAGAAAGGCTTGTATCGGATGGCATGTGTGCCATGATATTGAGATACCGGTGTGAGTGTGCAAATGTGATTTGTTACGTATGAAGTAATTACCATCCAGGAATGTATGGTGAATTTACACTGAAGAACGGGTCTCAGACATGCTCAGTTACTTGACAACAGCAAGACATGAAATGGTTAATGTGGCTCAGGAGAGCGAGACAACCTTTAAAGCATTGACACATACTCCATCGAGAAACTATCTAATTAATGAAACAATCAGAATAGAGTTAAACACACTGGTACCTGTTAGAGGGATTGAAATTGAAGTTGAAGTGGAGAGTTACATGGAATCTGGATTGGGGCAATTGAGGGCCAAGGAGAAATCATGTTTAGTATAGAATTATCCACAAGATGGATACGAGTAAAAGAGATCTGGAGAATCTTTTAAATCCATGATTTGTTGATTAGATGTGAAACTGTAATGTATTTGATATGATTGTAAGACTGAATTTAACTGTGACTGTAATAATTGTGTTTTGTAGGTAACAGAGCGTGGGAAAAACCAGTACGAATCCAGTATGAGGTGATTTTGGTGGTGCCTCCTGTGTCACTACTACTGCAATTACCATGCTTTACGGGTCTAACAGGACCTGTCCCATCAACCAACACGTTTTTAAGTATGAGCTACACAATTATGTGGCACAATTTGGATACTCGGATAGGACATTCCCCTGTTGTTT
Source organism: Somniosus microcephalus (assembly GCF_052327205.1). Classification (NCBI taxonomy): domain Eukaryota; kingdom Metazoa; phylum Chordata; class Chondrichthyes; order Squaliformes; family Somniosidae; genus Somniosus; species Somniosus microcephalus. Next base: position 74,402,324 of record NC_140990.1, read on the forward strand.
GAGGGTTTCAGTGAGCTCATGATGCGACTGAACTCCTCCCTAAAGCATTTTAATGTTTTGGAGCAAGACAACTCGAGAATAGGTATTGAAATTGACAGCATAGGGGACAACTCACATTGGTGGGATATTGGGCTTAATACATCAGCACACCCTTAGGTTCGTATTATTTCACATGCTCTGGTAGCTATCCAACTTGTAATGATAGTGTATTTGATATATGTAACATGTGTAGTAAGACATTGATACATAAACCAATTGGGTACTCATGCCCATGACTGACAAGCACTAACAAATTAATTGAGCACACCGAAAGAGAAGATCCGAAGTAATGTAGAGGAGACCCCAGGCGGGGTAACATCAGGAAAGATAGAAGAAACAGAGGATACCCCAGGCGGGGCAGAATTGGAACACTGGAACAGTGAATTGAATTTGAGTAAGGGGTCAGAGGTTGCTCCTCCCCCTCAAAGGAATGGACTGTAAGGAAGGGAGAAATCTTCAAGACTCCCTACTAACTAACGCCCAAGTTGAGAGAGCAATAAGAGCTAGCTAGATTAGTCAAGAGCCGATTGTGCGAAGTCAATAAGGATATTTCCTTCTCAAAGAAGGGAATTGTAAGAAATAGCTGTTAGATTCAAAGATGGGTTTTAATTCTTAGACCAGGGACTGACAACAGGCAAGCGGAAAAAGATAGCATAAATGCCAGCAAGGTCGAATATCAAGCATCAAAAGATAAGGAAATGGTAAAATGCAAGGAAACCAGGAGGATGGCACCTGCTAGATAACAAGGAGCCATGAAGCCATAAAATGCCCTTGAAGAAACTTGACAAAACATTCCTCAGAAAGATAAGAGGGAGGCCTTGTACAATAGGATGGGGATCAAATTGTGTGTTTCTGTTGATTAAATGTGCTTGCCACCAGGCGGCTGCTGCCCCGCGGGCAAGATGCCTTGCAGGTCGCCGCAGACCATTTTTACATCTTAAAGGGGCATGTTATATTTAGCTGCTAGATCATTTTGTACCTTTTCTACTTTTTATAATTTTTCTACCTTTTTTACTTTTTAATTTTTACCTGAATGTATTTTTCTGAGGGGAGCTCCTCCCCCTTTTAAGATGCACTAATTAATTTAAGATTATGAAATCAATTAACTTATTAAAACCGTGCTTTTACTGTGGCCACGTAAAATCCTGGTTGATGTAAATTTGTGCAAAAGCCACTGATCCGGACAGTGGCAAAACACAGCAATGATTGATTATATTTTTTATCTGACTCTTAATTTTTATGATTCAATTTTTGAAACAATCAAAGGGGGGAGTGATTCCCTAACAGATTTTAATATGATTAAACTATTGACTGAAAGTGCTGATTGTGCTTAAACAGCCACAGAAAAAAGGACCCCGTGTAAGACTGTGGAACAAAGACATGGTGTGATGTATCAGATCCAATCACAGCGTGGTAACGTCACATCGGCTGATGTATCAGATCCAATCACAGCATGGTAACATCACATCAGCTGATTCAGCTTAACTTTAGAACAAAGGAATGAGTGATGTATAAGAGATCCAATCAGTGTGATAATGTCAGATCGGCCGATGTAGTTGAACCAACCATGGCTCTGCATGCATGCTGCTGAGCCAATGGTAATAAAGGGAGTGGGTACATTTGCTGTGATCTGCTGCTGTATAAAAACCAGCCATTTTGAACATGCTTCTTAGTACAACAAAGGAAAGTCAAAACATGTAAGTCAGTGCTGCAATAAATTGACTATTTAAAACTTACCACTGGACTCGCAAACTTTGATTTTAGTGTGTTGACCTCAGATCAGTGTGGTCCACTGAAATTACCTTGATCTAACAATTATCTAGGGAATTTTGCAAGATCACAACCAATGCATCCACTATCTCCACAGCCACCTCTTTTAGAACCCTAGGATGTAGGTCATCAGGTCGAGGGGATTTGTCGGCTTTTAGTCCCATTAGTTTCCCAAGTACTTTTTCTCGACTGATATGAATTACTTTAAGTTCCTCACTCTCATTAGTCCCTTGGTTCACCACCATTTCTGGAATCTCAACCTTCTCCAGTGTAGCTCACACGGCTCCAGCTCGCTCAGCCTAAACCCGGGCTGTCCACAGTGCGGCCGCAACATGCCCGTAGACTTGTACAAGTGGTCGGGAGCTCTCGCCCTGACCGAGGTGGATGAGAAGCCTGTGCAGCTCCTCCGTGTCAAGTATGACAACGTGGACATAGATGTGCTGGGTAAAGTGCTGAGCCCGGCCCAGGTGCTGACTGCAGCTGAGAGCTGAACACACAGGAACTGCTCCAGTGCCTGGAGCCAGCAACAAGAGGCAACAAAAGCAAGGAAGGCACTGAGTCCAAAAGCAAGGAAGTTATGATGAATCTTTTTAAAACACTTGTTCGGCCTCAACTGGAGTATTGTGTCCAATTCTGGGCCCCACACATTAGGAAGGATGTGAAGGCCTTAGAGAGGGTGCAGAAAAGATTTACAAGAATGGTTCCAGGAATGAGGGACTTCAGTTACGTGGATAGACTGGAGAAGGTGAGGTGGTTCACTTAGAGCAGAGAAGGTTGGGAGGAGATCAGATAGAAGTGTTCAAAATCATGAGGGGTCTAGACAGAGTAGAGAGAGAGAAACTGTTCCCATTGGCAGAAGGGTCGATAACCAGAGGACACAGATTTAAGGTGATTGACAGAAGAACCAAAGGCGACATGAGGAAAACTTTTTTACGCAGCGAGTGGTTAGGATCTGGAATGCACTGCCTGAAAGGGTGGTGGAGGCAAATTCAATCACGGCTTTCAAAAGGGAATTGGATGAGTAGCTGAAAGAAAAACATTTGCAGGGCTACGGGGAAAGGGCGGTGCAGTGGGACTAGCTGAAGTGCTCTTGCAGAGAGCCAGCACGGGCTCAATGGGCCGAATGGCCTCCTTCTGTGCTGTAACCATTCTCTGATTCTAAGCTTATATTGTGGTTAATAACAAACAAACTCTGTTCTATCTCCCGATCTGATTACAGATTCCAACCAGTCGATTCAGTGATAACAACAGAAAATGCTGGAAAAACTCAGCAGGCCAGGCAACATCCGTAGAGGGAAAATAGAATTGAATGTCTTATCAGTGTTGCCATGGTGACCTGTCTGCAGTGAAACACCTGTTTGAGTTTCTAACTCAGACTAAACTTCTCTTTCCCATAATACACACTGGCCCAGAAATTCGGCTCTCCATGGGTGAGTACGCATGGGGGACTCACCCGTAGGCTGAATGGAAGTGCCGGTTTTCTGCATGCACTGCGCATGCGCGGGAAACCGGCACTTCCGATCCTCTGAACGAAGAGGATGACCTGTCTGCAGTGAAGCACCTGTTTGAGTTTCTAACTGAGGCGAACTTCTCTTTCCCAGGAGGAGACACGAGAGAAACTGGGGCACTTCTCTTTAGAACAAAGCAGGGTGAGAGGAGATGTGAGCAAGGTGTTTAAACTTGATCAACGACACCGACCAAAATATCAGAGACACTCCCTGTACCTCAGGACCTGTGTCCAGGGGAGAAGCTGATGGGTTTATCAGATCATCTTTGGGTTAAATGTTGTGCTCGTGGAGCTGAGCCCCTAGTGTCAGCATCAAACACTCTCCAGTCGGGTACAGCACGGGTTAGATACAGAGTAAACCCATCAGCCGCTCCCCAACACAGATACCGAGGGACAGGGAGTGTCCGGACAATGACATTTCTCACTCAATAAGGTATAAATTGATCCTGTACCTCTCCCCATTAATCCTGGGCTCCACACGGGGCGAATCCTGCTCCTGTTTCCCTTCCTGTAACAGCACTGAGCTAAACCCAGCCCATAATGAGCAGGGCCCAGGGAGGTTGGTTGCTAGGCACTGCAGTGATGTCATAAAGCAGGGCCATTCAGCCCAGCTGGTCGTCTCCTTGTCCCTTTAAAGGTGGAGAGCCGGGGCACCCTGTCTCCAAACACATCCCACCTGTTCATACTGAGAATCCCCGGGGAAGGCCCAAGGCCCAGAGTGTGGAACACAACCAAGGGCGAAAGAGGAGGAGAGAAGGGGAGGTAAATCAAAGAGTCGGGACTGAGGGACACCAAGCTTCAGTTTTAGAGCCTGTAGACTTCAGGAGGGGAAGAGTGAGTTCAGTAGTTTTCGGATCCAGGGAGAGAACAAGGAGCAGATGGGGAGACTGGTGTGGATTCCAGCACAGTGAGGTTATAGAGGGAGGGAGATTGTGTCAGAGCAGTGCCCATAAATAGTGAGAGAGAGAGAAGGTGGGGGTTCGAGTGGACCAGGGACAGTCTGTTAAACTCTCTGTTTGCTGTGACCAGTTTTCCTTCAGTTAAAAATGGCCTCCTGTAGCCCAGTGACACAAACAGCCCATTAAACTCCACCAATGGCCTTTGGTCTGGTGAGGTCTCCCTTTGTGAAACATTGGCTGTTGTTAAAGCTTTTCATTCTGACACGCTCACACTGAGAAATGAGCTGCAGAACTGCCGACACCGTCAGCTTTAAGGAGACGTTTCCCTTTGGAGATCGGCTTGTCCATTGAGTCTGATTAAACTGATGTTAAAGTAACAAGGCTGCTTTGCCCCGTAACAATAACAGATTATCAGAGTATTTCCCATAGGTTAAAATCCAATATTACAGGGGCTCACTGCCCTGGATGGTTGAAGTGGACCCTGTGATATAATAGAATTTTCTGTCCTGTCAGACTTGGACATCTTGTAGATCCATCTTTTAAAAAGTTGTGGGATCTCAGTTCTCAGATGGATTCCACTCAGTTTGTAACAAGTCCTCAATCAGCTCATCTTATTGTCAAGATATCAAGGACCCGACACACTGCGTGTGTGTGAAACAAAGCTTATTTATTTGACATTGATACAGTTTAAACTCCAGCCCAGTTATAGGGGTTACTAACATCAGCTGAAACAAACCCCAACTGTCAGAATGAACAAGGTTCAGTCCTGGATGTGATTAACAGCAGCAAGAACAGCAGAATCCAACCCCTGCAGTCACTTGTGAACTCGCTGGTGTCTCAGCAGGTTGGATGAATCAATGAATCACTTCCCACACACGGAGCAGGTAAACGGGATCTCCCCAGTGCGAGTGCGTCGATGAGTTTTCAGCTGGGGTGGGTAATTGAATCCCTTCCCACAGTTCCACGGTTTCTCCATGGTGCGGGTGTCCTTGTGTCCCTCCAGGTTGGACAATCAGTTGAAGCCTCGTCCACACACAGAACACGTGTACGGTTTCACCCCGCTGTGACTGGTGCGATGTTTTTCAGGTTGTGTAACTGGTTAAAGCTCTTTCCACAGTCAGTGCACTGGAACACTCTCACTCGGGTGTGTGTGTCTCGGTGCTTTTCCGGTCACACTGATGTTTGAAATCTTTTCCCACAGACAGTGTAATGATCAGTAACATGTCATTATGACACTGCTTGCTGTGGTGCTTGAGAGCAGCGCCATCTCAGGATAGTTAGAATAGTAGTCAATCACTATTAGATAGTCTTTACCATTCAAATGAAAAATGTCCATACCAACTTTTTGCCATGGTGCTGTTGGTATGTCAGCTACTATCATTGGTTCCTTTGCTTGTTTGTTTTCAAAATTCATCACTGTAAGTAGGATAGAAATTCAGAGCAGACAATTCCAGTTTCTATGGAACATTCTTTCCTCTCTTGTTCCGCGAAAGCTGTAAATCCCCGTCCCACACACTCTCCCTCCTCCCTGTGCTGAAATTCAAACCCATTGCACCATCTCCATCATTTTTCCTTTTGGTCGACTTTTCTCCCTCTCCTGAAGGTGCTGACTCTGGCTGGGTTCAGTTCTACACTCACTGGTTCCCCTCCCTCTCCTCCCCTGAAGGTGCTGACTCTGGCTGGGTTCAGTTCTACACTCACTGGTTCCCCTCTCTCTCCTCCCCTGAAGGTGCTGACTCTGGCTGAGTTCAGTTCTACACTCACTGGTTCCCCTCCCTCTCCTCCCCTGAAGGTGCTGACTCTGGCTGGGTTCAGTTCTACATTCACTGGTTCTCCTTCCCAGAAGGTGCTGACTCTGGCTCTAACCTTCTTTCCAATACTCTGTCCTTCCTTATAAGCTTTTCTTCTGTAATATCTCACTATTTTGGTGAGGGGCACTCCTTGACCTGTCACAATTTCTCTTCCATTTACAGACGCTCCCTGACCAATCTCCCTTCCCCCTTCATTTACAGATGCGCCCTGACCAGTCTCCATTTCTCCTTCATTTACAGATGCTCCCTGACCAATCTCCCTTTCCCCTTCATTTACAGACGCTCCCTGACTAGTCACCATTTCTCTTTCATTTGCAGACGCTCCCTGACCAGTCACCATTTCTCCTCCATTTACAGATGCTCCCTGACCAGTCACCATTTCTCCTTCATTTGCAGATGCTCCCTGACCGGTCTCCATTGCTCCTTTATTTAAAGACGCTCCCTGACCAGTCCCCATTTCTCATAGAGTCATACAGCACAGAAAGAGGCCATCGTGTCTGTAGTGTATGTACCTTTAAGAGAGAACTACTTTTACAGCTCCTGTATACTGTAGTACCGGCAGTGACCACACCTGTATATAAGCCTTGAGCAGGCATCTGTACTGTTAGTCATTAGACTACCCTCATCCAGTAAACACCTGTTGATTGTTAATCTGCAGTTTCCGTCTATTTATTGAAGAACACCATACTTTAAGATTCACGGATTTAACAGTGGCGACGAGGTCAATTCGAATCTACCTGCAACTCTGCATTTCCTCCCAGGGATTCGCTCCTGGAGGACAGTGGAAGAAAGTCGAGGCCAGAAGTACGGGCGTTGACCACGAGCAACCGCCCAGTCATCCGGCAGAGAGTGAACATCACAGGGGAGGCTGTTGAGAGCTGGGCTTGGTTCTCCAGCCACGACGATCCAGCAACAGGCTGGCAACAGGTACAGCACAGTCCCTTCCCGGACAGCGGCGGCTGGAGCCGACCGACGGCACAGGAAAGGCCAAGCAGCGTCGATGGGGTAAGAGAGAGGGTAAAGCGCACAGGGCGCAGCCAGGGGTTGAAGACTGAGCGGCGTCGACGGAAAACAAAAAGAGAGAGAGGGTAAAGCACAGCCGGGGTTCAGGACCGAGCGGCGGCAATGAGAGAGGCACGCAGGAAAATGCGCAGAGCGTAGCCAGGGCTCAAAGGCTGAGCAGCATCCGCGGGGAAAGAAAGGAAGCACGGGAGATGCCATTTGAGCCACGGAGAAGAAGGGAGAGCGCGGGAGATGCCATTTTTGAAGCCGCAGCGGAGAAGAAGGGCGAGCGCGGGAAGAAAGGAAAGCGCGGGAGACACCATTTTGAGCCAACGGAGAAGAAGGGAGAGCGCGGGAGATGCCATTTTAGCCAGTCTAACCACACCCAGGGATGCCGAAGAGTGGCAGTGTCACAGCGTTCGACAATGAAGTCGAAGATTGGGCGACATATGTAGAACGCATTGAGGTGTACTGCAAGGCGAATGAAGTGCTAGATGCCAGGAAAGCACTGGTTTTGTTGAATTCCATGGGTGCAAAAACGTATGGCTTACTGCGAAACCTAGTAACCCCAGAGAAGCCAGTGGATAAGGATTTTGAAAGCATAGTGGAAATCCTACAGGACCACTTAAACCCCACACCGCTGCTGATAGCAGAAAGATTTAAGTTCCACAAAAGGAACCAGCATAAAGACGAAAGTAATGCTGAGTATTTAACGGAACTGCGCAAGCTATCGAAACACTGCCAGTTTGGAATGGGACTAGCAGATACGTTAAGGGACAAGTTTGTGTGTGGGCTTCAAAGTGAAGGAACCCAGAAACGGCTTCTATCAGAAAAGGATCTTACGCTAGACAAGGCTTTCAGCATGGCAGTATCACACGAAGCAGCCGCATGGGGCGCTGCAGAGATACAACAGAGACCGCAAGAATATGGCACCAATAAAATGTCATATGGAGCAGTGAAGTGTTATCGCTGCGGCAGAACAACACACGACCAGAAGGATTGTTGGTTCAAAGACCAAGTGTGCAGACAGTGTGGAAAAGCAGGACACATAGCAAGAGTCTGCAGGTCGGGAAAGAAAACCAGCAGCCAGAAATCTCCACAGGAGAAGTACAAAAAGGTACATAAGGTGACGGAGAGTAGTTCAGATGAACAGAAAAGTGATACAGACTCCGGAAGCAAGGAGCTGGGTTGTCTGAAACTACATAATGTAATCAAAATGGAGGATCACCAAACTATCTGGGTCACGCTCAAGATAGACGGAGTCCAAGTGAAAATGGAATTGGACACAGGATCAGCCCTAACAGTCATAAACCGAAGGGACTACAAGCGGCTATTCTCACATATACCCTTGAGAGATACAGAGATTGTCTTGAAGAAGTACACGGGGCAAAAAGTCTACCTCAAAGGAAAAATAAGGGTGAACGTGATACACAACGGTAAGGAAACACCAAAAATGGACCTATATGTATTGCCAGATGGAGGACCACCACTACTAGGACGTGAATGGATCCGGAAGATACAGTTAGATTGGCATTCCATACAGGCACTGACGGTAGAGGCCAAAAAGGATGACGACGTCACACCTGGACGACTGTCAAAAATGCTAACTGGTGCACAAGAAGTGTTCCAGGAGGGACTTGGAACACTAAAAGGCATAACAGCAATGATCAAAATAGAGGACAATGCAAGCCCAAAGTTTTTTAAGGCCAGACCGGTGCCTTATGCGATCCGCCCAGCCGTCGAAGCAGAGCTGGAAGGTTTGGAACATTCAGGAGTACTGTCCAAAGTGGACTGGAGTGAGTGGGCTACACCCATCGTTCCTGTAATGAAGAGGTCATTGAGTAATATGCCTGGGGAACCAAAGAAGGTTCGCATCTGTGGGGACTTTAAGGTGACAGTGAACCCAGTCCTTCACATGGTACAATATCCGCTTACGCGAATTGAAGATATTTTCGCCTCGCTATCTGGAAGAAAATGCTTCACTAAGATTGATCTGGCCCAGGCGTACCTGCAAATGGAGGTAGAAGAAGCCTCGAAACAATACCTCACGATCAACACTCACAAAGGTCTCTACTAATACAACTGGCTGGTGTTCGGGGTAGCATCAGCTCTGGCTATTTGGCAAAGGGCAATGGATCAAGTCCTGCAAGGGATTCCAGGGACCCAGTGTTATTTGGACGACATCCTGGTCACGGGCGAAAATGACAGTGATCACCTCGCCAACCTGGAACAGGTGCTCACTAGATTGAAGGAATATGGGCTACGAGCTAATCGCCACAAATGCGAGTTTTTCCAGAAGCAGATCTCGTATTGTGGCCACGTTTTTGATGAAGAGGGGTTACATAAGTCCCCTGAAAAGATTGAGGCTGTAGTCAAGGCTCCAGCACTGGAAAATGTGTCACAACTGAGGTCGTTCCTTGGGCTGGTGAACTACTACCATAAGTTCTTGCCAAATTTGTCTACAGTATTACACCCACTGAACACCCTACTGCAAACTGGGGTACCATGGAAGTGGAATGACGAATGTAAACGAGCTTTCCAGAAGTGCAAAGAATTGATCACATCAAAAGAGGTGTTGGCTCATTTCAACCCAGCACTACCAATTCGGTTGGCGTGTGATGCATCACACTATGGTATTGGAGCGGTGCTGTCGCACAAATTCCCGGACGGTTTGGAGAGGCCAGTAGCCTTTGCGTCTCGGTCACTAACCTCAGCCGAGCGCAACCACGCCCAGATTGACAGGGAGGCCCTCAGCCTAGTGTGGGGAGTGAAAAAGTTCAACCACTATCTGCACGGGCAGATGTTCACCTTGCTGACTGACCACCAACCACTTGTCTCCATCTTTAATCCAAAGAAGGGCGTTCCGGTGATGACAGCGCAACGGCTACAAAGATGGTCCCTTTTTCTAGGGGCGAACCAAAATGAAATAGAGTATAAGGGCACGAAACAGCATGGAAACGCTGATGGGCTATCACGCCTGCCCCTGCCTATTGCGGAGGAAGTACCAGCAGTGGACCCTGTCGAAAAATTTTATTCAACTATAATTGAACGCTTGCCAGTAACTAACGTGGATATAGAGAAGGAGACCCGAAATGATCCGACACTGTCTCGGGTATATGATTTGACGGTGAAGGGATGGCCAACACATGGCGACTCACTGTTGCCAGCATTCTCATCCAGAAGAGAACAGCTGTCAGTATGCCAGGGGACATTGATGTGTGGATCCCGAGTGGTAAATCCACCCAAGTTAAGGGAGAGAGTGCTCAATGAGCTTCACGAAGGCCATCTGGGAGGGCTGAAAATGAAAAGCCTTGCTAGGGCTTATGTGTGGTGGCCGGGGATCGATCAACAAATCAAGGACCTAACAAAGAGCTGCTCAGGATGCCAGAAGGTCCAAAATGCACCACCAGATGCCCCTCTACACCCATGGGAGTGGCCCTCCTCTCCATGGCAACAGGTGCATATTGATTTTGCTGGTCCATTCATGGACTCAATGTTCTTAATAGCAATGGATGCGCACTCAAAATGGCCTGAGGTGATCAAAATGTCCTCCACCACTACGGAGAAAACAATTGCAGTCCTACGGACCATATTTGCCAGGAACGGCTTGCCAGAACAGATTTGCTCTGATAATGGACCACAGTTTGTGTCCGAAGAGTTTCGGAAATTTATGAGAAGGAATGGGGTAAGGCATTACACATCCGCCCCGTATCATCCAGCCACAAATGGATTGGCTGAGAGGTTCGTACAAACCTTTAAAAAGGCAGTAAGGGCCATGTGCGATGATGACATTCCACTGCAGCATAAGGTGGACAATTTCCTGTTAGCTTACAGAAATGCGACACATGCAGTTACCAACCAGACCCCGGCCATGATGTTCTTTAACCGAAGGTTGAGATCTCATCTGGATTTGCTCAGACCAAATGTACGAAGAAATGTTGAGAATAAGCAATTCCAGCACATCAATGAGAAGCCGACAATAAGCTTCAATGTAGGACAACCAGTCTTGGCCCGCGACTACCGAACAGAGAAATGGCAACCAGGGACGATATGCACACGGGAGTGTGGTGTATGTAACCTGTTGCACCTTAAGAGAACTACCTTAAGAGATGTACTACATTCTCTTGGCTGCTGTATACTGTAATACCGGTGGTGACCACACCGGTATATAAGTGCTGTGTAGGGATTTGCTGGGCAGTTCAGCCCTGACCTCCGAATAGTAAAGACCTGTTAAAAGTTATTCTTGTTGTCTGTGTCCAGTGATTGACCATAAGCATAACTGGGACACACAGACTCAACAGTGGCGACGAGTCCGATCTTACCCTGCGGCAGTTTTACATCCAAGGCAGCTTCGTCCTCAGAACAGAACGGGCGACGAGAAGAGGCATCCGCCCTCATCATCCTGCTGAGCACCATCGCACGGGAGGCATCGAGAACCCGGGTTAAAAAGAAAAATTCTGACCACGAAGCCCTCCATCAGCGACCGGCAGTGATCATCCCTTCTACCACGGTGGTGGGTAAGCCGATCAGCGACACGAGCAGAAAGTCGGCCGCGTTGGCTGTGGAGTAGGGGAGGGAAAACGGAGGAATAAGGGCGGAGAACTCGACCACGGCCGGTGAAAAGGGCCGGGCTGCAATCGAGGCTGAGAGGCGCAGCGACTGGGGCAGCTTAAGGCACGAGAGCCGCGGAGAACTCAAACGCAGCCGGTGTAAAGGACCGGGCTGCAAGCGGGGCTGCGAGGCGCAACAGCAGGAGAAGCGTGAATGCCCACGGGAACTGCGGGGGAGTAAAAGCAGCGTCGGGGAATTGAGAACCGCTGGGGAGGCGAGAACGGCAGCAGCACGGCAATCGCCATTGCAGCCAGCGGGGAAAGAAGGCAAACGTGGGAATCCGCCATTGTAGTCGGCGGGGGAAGAAGACGAGCGCGGGAAAGACCGCCAAGCGCGGGAAGCCACCATTTTAGTAGGCGGGGGAAGAAGACAAGCACGGGAAGCCGCCATTTTGAGAAAAAGAAAAATTAAAATACTTGCAAGGATGCCGAAACATGGGAACATTAATACCTTTGATAGCGATATCGAAGATTGGACCACGTATGTAGAACGCATGGAAGTTTATTGTAAAGCAAATAAGGTACCAGATGATGAGAAAGCACTAACCTTATTAAGCTCAATGGGTGCGAAGACATACGGGCTATTGAAGCACCTTCTATCACCAGATAAACCGACGGATCAGACTTTCGCGAATATTGTTACTGTCCTGAAAAATCAGTTAAACCCCACGCCGCTGATGATAGCGGAACGATTTAAATTTTACAGAAGAACGCAGCTGAAAGACGAAAGCAACGCTGAATTTTTAATTGAACTGCGTAAGCTATCAAAGTACTGTCAGTTTGGAACAGGACTAGCAGATGCGCTGAGAGATAAATTTGTGTGTGGATTGTTAAAAGAAGGAACACAAAAGCGACTGCTTGAGGAGAATGATCTTACGCTTGATAAAGCTGTCACTATTGCAGCATCGCACGAAGCCGCAGCGAGAGGCACGGCGGAAATGCAGCTACGGTCACCGGAACTCAGCACCAATCAAATGGTCTTGGGTATAGTAAAATGTTATCGTTGTGGAAAGACAACGCACGATCAGAACCAGTGCTGGTTCAAAAATCAGGAGTACTGTCTAAGGTAGACAGGAGTGAGTGGGCCACGCCCATTGTTCCCGTCATGAAGCGTTCATCGAGCAACAAGCCGGGGGAACCGGGGAAGGTTCGCATCTGTGGAGATTTCAAGATCACTGTTAATCCGGTGCTTCACATGGTGCAGTATCCGCTTCCGCGGATTGAGGATATCTTCGCTTCGTTGTCTGGTGGGAAACACTTCACCAAGATAGACCTGGTGCAGGCGTACTTACAGATGGAAGTTGAGGAAGAGTCATGCCAGTATCTCACGATCAACACGCATAGAGGCTTGTACCGGTATAATAGACTGGTTTCTGGAGTGGCATCGGCTCCAGCAATTTGGCAGAGGGCCATGGAGCAGGTATTACAGGGAATTCCAGGCACACAATGTTACCTGGACGATATTTTGATTACAGGAGATGATGATGAGGAACACCTTGCAAATTTGGAACTGGTGCTCACCAGATTGAAAGAATATGGACTTCGAGTTAATCGCCAGAAATGTGAGTTCTTTCAGAAGCGGATCTCGTACAGTGGTCATGTCATTGACCAGGAGGGGCTTCATAAGTCTCCTGACAAGATCGAAGCTGTTGTGAAGGCTCCCGCTCCGGATAATGTATCCCAGTTGAGGTCGTTCCTTGGGTTGATTAACTATTACCATAAGTTTCTGCCAAATTTATCCATGGTGCTGCACCCGCTGAACACTCTTTTGCAGAAGGGAGTACCATGGAAGTGGAGCGAGGACTATAAGAGGGCCTTTCGCAAAAGCAAGGCATTGATCACCTCAGAGGAAGTGTTGGCTCACTTCAACCCAACGCTGCCTATTCGTTTGGCTTGTGATGCTTCTCCATATGGTATTGGGGCAGTACTCTCACACAAGTTGCCAAATGGCCTGGAGAGGCCAGTCGCGTTCGCATCCAGATCATTGACCTCCGCTGAGCGCAACTATGCTCAGATAGATAGGGAGGCTCTCAGCCTTGTGTGGGGAGTAAAGAAGTTTAATCATTACCTGCAGGGCCAAAAGTTTATGCTTCTGACAGACCACCAGCCGTTGGTATCCATTTTTAACCCTAAGAAGGGTGTTTCGGTGATGACAGCACAGAGACTCCAGAGATGGTCCCTTTTCCTAGGGGCACATCAATATCAGATCGAATTCAAAGGTACAAAGCAGCATGGTAATGCTGATGGGCTGTCGCACCTGCCACTACCTACAGAAGAGGAGGCACCAACGGTTGACCCTGTTGAGTTATTTCACTCGACCATCATCGAATGTTTATCAGTCACCAATGCAAGTATTGAAAGAGAAACCAGGAAGGACCCGACACTGTCCCGGGTCTACGAAGTGACAGTGAAGGGATGGCCAGCACATGGTGATCCTCTGTTACCGGCATTCTCAGCAAGACGAGAACAGCTGTCCGTCTGTCAAGGAACATTGATGTATGGAACAAGGGTGATTATTCCTCCTAAGTTAAGAGAGAGAGAGTTCTAAAGGAACTGCATGATGGTCATCTGGGGGGAGTCAAGATGAAAAGCCTTGCTAGGGCTTATGTGTGGTGGCCGGGTATCGACCAACAGATAGAGGATCTGACGAAAAGCTGCTCAGGGTGCCAAAAAGTGCAAAATGCACCTCCGATTGCACCGCTGCATCCATGGGAATGGCCTTCAACCCCATGGCAACGTGTACATATTGACTTTGCTGGTCCATTCATGGACTCCATGTTTTTAATTGCGGTGGGCGCACATTCTAAATGACCAGAAGTGATTAAGATGACTACCACTACCTCGGAAAAGATGATCGCGGTGCTAAGAACGATATTTGCAAGGAATGGATTGCCAGAACAAATATGTTCAGACAACGGACTGCAGTTCGTGTCAGAAGAATTCCAGAAATTCATGAAGAAGAATGGGGTGAAACATTATACCTCTGCCCCATATCATCCGGCTACAAACAGGTTGGCCGAGAGATTTGTGTGGTGTATGTGCCTTTAAGAGCCCCAGGTGTGCGTAATGCCGGTAATTGCCACTTGGGCTATATAAGCCTGTGTATTGTGTATATCCTTTAGAACCCCCCCCCCAGACTTGCTTAGTAAATACCTATGAACCAACTCCTGTCTTCAGTGTCTTTATCTACACACGGACACTACAGTGGCGACGAGGTGGAAACGGACTTACCTGCAATTCGGCAGCACCTCAAGGACATCGATTCCTCCAGCGTCCAGAAGACTCAAGGAAGTAATAGAAACTGTGGTTTCACCAGCTGGCCAAGCTGGTGGCAGGTACTGCGCTAATCCTTCCTGGACGTCAGGCTGGGGCTCCAGCGGCGGGCTCTACAGCTGAGACAGGCAGTGAAATCGGAGGCAAGCAATAACGGACTGGGAGGGAGCACTTGGGAGACGGCCGGCGCGGCAAGCAGGTCAGCGTTTAGACCTCCGTCGGGAACGAGTCTCCAACAGTGAATAAACGGAAACCACAGTAAAACAGCGTTGTTATCGGTAGCAGTGGTGGGAAAGCGCAGGCAGCGCCATATCATTGCGACAGAGAAAAAAAAAAAGCGCGGGAAGCGCCATATCTTTTTTGAAATGCCTAAGTCTGGCAATATTGATGCTTTTGATAACGAAACAGAGCCTAACTTTGGCAATATTGATGTTTTTGATAACAAGATAGAGGATTGGACCACATATGTCGAAAGAGTGGAGGTGTTTTGCACCGCAAATGGAATAGAAGATGAAAAAAAAGCTTCAGTGCTTCTGGATCTAATGGGCGCAGAAACATACAAGCTGTTACGCAACTTAATCACTCCAGCCGAACCGATGGACAAGAATTTTGAGGAGATTGTTGATACCCTACACTGCCAATTCGAGGCAGGACTGGCAGATTCTCTGCAAGACAAATTCATCTGCGATCCCCTAAGTGTAGAAACACAAAGAAAGGTATCATCTGGAAAAGATTTAACACTGGACAAGGCTTTCAGTGCAATAGGAGCGGCAAAGATACAGCAAAGGCCACAGGACTTCGGCACCCATGAAATGACACGGGGTTTCGAGAGATGTTATCGCTGCGGCAGATCCAACCATGACCAGAGGGATTGTTGGTTCAAAGAAAAAGCATGCAGGCAATGCGGAAAGATGGGACACATTCCACGTGTATGCCGATCTGAAAATAAAAAATCCACTAACGGGAAAAGAATCAATAAGGAAAAGCACAGAAAGGTACAAATGATGACGGACAGTAGCTCCAAAGACCAGAAGAGCGATAGCGACTCCGGAAACAAGAGACTAAGCTCTCTCAAATTACATAATGTAATTGCCAATGAAGATTACCAGACCCTTTGGGTTACCCTCATAATAGCAGGGTCCCCAGTTAAAATGGAGCTAGATACAGGATCAGCTCGAACCGTAATAAATCGACGAGATTACGAGAGGCTATTTTCGCATATACCTCTAAAAGACACATCCATTATCTTAAAAACATATACGGGGCAGAAAGTATACCCCAAAGGAAAAATAAAGGTGCCTGTGGTATACAACGGCAAAGAAATACAAAAGTTGTATTTATACATTCTACAAGATGGTGGTCCACCGTTGTTGGGACGTGAATGGATAAGGAAGATACGTTTAGACTGGCACTCCATTCAGGCACTGATGGTGACCAGTAAGGAAAAAAACAATGATGACATCATACCTGAACGATTAAAAGACATCTTGGCCAACGCCAAAGAAGTGTTTCAAGAGAAACTAGGAACCTTGAAAGGCATCACCACCTCAATAAAAGTGGAAGATGCAGCAATTCCAAAATTTTTTAAGGCAAGACCGGTGCCATACGCAATACGTCCGGCAGTCGAGGCAGAGCTGGAGAATTTGGAAAAGGCAGGCGTATTATCCAAAATAGATTGGAGCGAATGGGCAACACCCATCGTTCCAGTCATGAAAAAAGCATTGAAAAATAACTCTGAGGAACAGAGAAAAATTCGCATCTGTGGGGACTTTAAGGTGACTGTAAACCCGGTCCTTCACACGGTACAGTATCCTCTTCCGAGGATAGAAGATATTTTCGCCTCACTATCCGGAGGAAAACATTTCACAAAAATTGACTTGGCACAGGCATATCTACAGATGGAGGTTGAGGAGACCTCTAAAAAGTATCTCACAATAAACACACACAAAGGCCTGTACCAGTACAATCGACTGGTTTTTGGAGTAGCATCAGCTCCAGCTATCTGGCAAAGAGCTATGGAGCAAGTCCTGCAAGGGATTCCGGGGACTCAGTGTTACTTAGACGACATCCTTACAACAGGAGAAAACGACAACGAGCACCTTGCCAATTTGGAGCAGGTGCTCACTAGGCTGAAAGAACGGGGCCTACGAGCAAATCGCCCCAAGTGCGAATTTTTCCAAAATCAGATATCATATGGTGGCCACATAATTAATAAGGAAGGGTTGCATAAGTCACCTGAAAAAATTGAAGCAGTTATAAAAGCCCCAGCACCTGAAAATGTTTCACAATTGAGGTCATTCCTGGGATTAATAAATTACTATCATAAATTTTTACCGAACTTATCAACTATTCTACACCCTCTTAATGATCTTCTACAGACAGGAGTGATTTGGAAATGGAACGAAGACTGTAAACGTGCCTTCCATAAATGTAAAGACTTAATCACATCCGAGAAAGTTTTGGCTCATTACAACCCATCACTACCAATCAGACTGGTGTGCGATGCATCCCCTTACGGCATACGAGCGGTATTGTCCCATAGATTCCCTGATGGCTCGGAACGGCCGATAGCTCTTGCGTCATGTTCATTGAACTCAGCTGAGCGTAACTATTCCCAGATAGACAGGGAAGCACTCAGCCTGGTATGGGGAGTGAAGAAATTCAACCATTACCTACACGGACAAAAATTTACCTTGCTGACTGACCATCAACCCCTCATCTCCATATTCAACCCTAAGAAAGGTGTCCCCATTATGACGGCACAAAGGCTACAGAGGTGGTCCGTTTTTCTAGGGGCACACCAATACAACATTGAATACAAAGGGTCAAAACAGCATGGGAATGCTGACGGTTTATCGCGCCTACCGTTGCCAACGATAGAAGAGGCACCTACAGTAGACCCAGTAGAGATATTCCACTCTACCATAGTGGAATGTCTACCGGTGACAAATTCTGCCATTGAAAGGGAGACCAGAAATGACCCTACTCTCTCACGGGTCTACGATTTAACAATGAAGGGATGGCCAGCACATGGCGAACCACTGTTGCCAGCATTCTCACAAAGAAGAGAACAGCTGTCAGTGTGCTGAGGAACCTTGATGTGTGGATCCAGAGTGGTGATTCCACCCAAACTCCAGGATAAAGTGCTAAAGGAGCTTCACGAGGGGCATCTGGGTGGAGTGAAAATGAAGAACCTAGCTAGGGCGTTTGTATGGTGGCCAGGTATCGATGGAGACATCGAAGACATGACCAAGAGCTGCCTAGGATGCCAGAAGGTCCAAAATGCTCCGCCACAGGCCCCTCTACATCCATGGGAGTGGCCCTCATCTCCCTGGCAAAGGGTGCACATCGACTTTGCTGGTCCATTTATGGATTCAATGTTCTTAATCGCAGTTGATGCACACTCCAAGTGGCCGGAGGTAATAAAGATGTCCTCCACCACCACGGAAAAAACCATCACAGTATTAAGGACCATATTTGCCAGGAATGGGCTGCCGGAACAGATATGTTCTGATAATGGACCGCAATTTGTGTCCGAAGAATTCAGAAAGTTCTTAAAGAACAATGGGGTAAAGCACTACACGTCCGCCCCATACCATCCCGCCACCAATGGATTGGCTGAAAGGTTTGTCCAGACCTTTAAGAAGGCCATAAAGGCCATGGGTAATGAAGACATAAAACTTCAGCACAAGGTGGATAACTTCTTATTTGCATATAGGAATGCAACACATATGGTTACAAACCAAACTCCCGCCATGATGTTCTACAATAGAAACCTAAGATGCCGGCTGGATTTGGTCAAGCCCAACATCCGAAGGGACGTGGAGAACCGGCAGTTTCAGGGCATGAATGAAAGGCCAACTAGGGCCTTCCAGATAGGCCAACCGGTTTTGGCCCGGGACTACCGTACCGAGAAATGGCAGCCTGGAACTATCTGCACACAACTAGGACCACTGATGTATACCGTGGACATCGGAGAAAGCATAATAAGGCGCCATGCTGACCAAATCATCAAGTCATCCAAAAAGGGACAACCTACACCACCACGCTATACATCTAACGATGAAGTAGAGATACCCATATCTACCTCCGATCCGGTGATACTGGAACCCGATGAACCCGACACTGGCCTTCAAGCCGAATCAGACTTGCCAGAAGAACCTACTACACCACCAGAAACTACTACACCCCAGAGGCGTTATCCGGACCGAGTCAGGAAGCCTCCTGAGAGACTAACTTATAATTAATTAATACAGCAATGTATATTATTTTGCATATAACATGTAATTAATAATTACTTAAAATATGATGTACTAGTTAGCTAGAAGGGGAGGAATTGTGGTGTATGTGCCTTTAAGAGCCCCAGGTGTGCGTAATGCCGGTAATTGCCACTTGGGCTATATAAGCCTGTGTATTGTGTATATCCTTTAGAACCCCCCCCAGACTTGCTTAGTAAATACCTATGAACCAACTCCTGTCTTCAGTGTCTTTATCTACACACGGACACTACAATTTGTACAAACATTCAAAAAAGCAATAAAGGCCATGAGCGAAGATCAGATTCCACTACAACACAAGGTGGACAAATTCCTACTGGCATATCGAAACGCCACTCATGCAGTGACAAACCAAAGTCCTGCCATGATGTTCTATAACAGGAGGTTGCGGTCCAGGTTGGACTTGTTAAAACCAAATGTGCGGAGGGAAGTTGAAAACAAACAGTTCCAGCATATAAATAACAAGACCACTCGGAGTTTCGAGATAGGACAACCAGTGTTAGCCCGGGACTATAAAAACGAGAAATGGCAATCTGGAACAATTCGGGCCAGACAAGGACCCCTGATGTACACGGTAGATTTTGGTGAAAATGTAATACGGCGTCATGCTGACCAACTGGTAGAATCGAGAACAAGGGTCGAACACATGGTTACGGCAGAGACAACCGTGGAAGAAGTTAGTGAACCTGAAGCATCTACCTCAGAAGTGAATGTACCTGATGATGATGTCCAATCCATAAGAGACCAACTAGATGAGTCACCCCAGCAACGAGAATCAGAGACCCCTGAAATGCGTTATCCAACTCGAATCAGGAGGCCTCCTCAGAGACTGAATCTTTGAGCTGTTTTGCATGAAGTTGTATATATATACTTGCTGGGGGTGCCCGGCGGTGCCGAGGCTTTTTCGAGGGCATGTTATTGTAGAGAGCGAGGGCGAGGGCGAGGGAGCGACCGGGGGGGAAGAGGGAGCGACCGGGGGGGAAGAGGGAGCGACCGGGGGGGAAGAGGGAGCGACCGGGGGGGAAGAGAGCACGACCGGGGGGGGGAAGAGAGAGCGACCGGGGGGGAAGAGAGCGCGACCGGGGGGGAAGAGAGCGCGACCGGGGGGGAAGAGAGCGCGACCGGGGAGGAAGAGAGCGCGACCGGGGGGGAAGAGAGCGCGACCGGGGGGGAAGAGAGCGCGACCGGGGGGAAGAGAGCGCGACCGGGGGGGAAGAGAGCGCGACCGGGGGGGAAGAGAGCGCGACCGGGGGGGAAGAGAGCGCGACCGGGGGAGAAGAGAGCGCGACCGGGGGGGGAGAGAGCGCGACCGGGGGGGAAGAGAGCGCGACCGGGGGGGAAGAGAGCGCGACCGGGGGGGAAGAGAGCGCGACCGGCGGGGAAGAGAGAGCGGCCGGGGGGGAAGAGAGAGCGGCCGGGGGGGAAGAGAGAGCGGCCGGGGGGGAAGAGAGAGCGGCCGGGGGGGAAGAGAGAGCGGCCGGGGGGGAAGAGAGAGCGACCGGGGGGGAAGAGGGAGCGACCGGGGGGGAAGAGAGAGCGACCGGGGGGGAAGAGAGCGCGACCGGGGGGGGTAGAGAGAGCGACCGGGGGGGAAGAGAGAGCGACCGGGGGGGAAGAGAGAGCGACCGGGGGGGAAGAGAGAGCGACCGGGGGGGAAGAGAGAGCGGCCGGGGGGGAAGAGAGAGCGGCCGGGGGGGAAGAGAGAGCGACCGGGGGGGAAGAGAGAGCGACCGGGGGGGAAGAGAGAGCGACCGGGGGGGAAGAGAGAGTGACCGGGGGGGAAGAGAGAGCGACCGGGGGGGAAGAGAGCGCGACTGGGGGGGGTAGGGAGAGCGACCGGGGGGGAAGAGAGAGCGACCGGGGGGGAAGAGAGAGCGACCGGGGGGGAAGAGAGCGCGACCGGGGGGGGTAGAGAGAGCGACCGGGGGGAAGAGAGAGCGACCGGGGGGGAAGAGAGAGCGACCGGGGGGGAAGAGAGAGCGACCGGGGGGAAGAGAGAGCGACCGGGGGGAAGAGAGAGCGACCGGGGGGGAAGAGAGAGCGACCGGGGGGAAGAGAGAGCGACCGGGGGGGAAGAGAGAGCGACCGGGGGGAAGAGAGAGCGACCGGGGGGGAAGAGAGCGACCGGGGGGAAGAGAGAGCGACCGGGGGGAAGAGAGAGCGACCGGGGGGGAAGAGAGAGCGACCGGGGGGGAAGAGAGAGCGACCGGGGGGGAAGAGAGAGCGACCGGGGGGAAGAGAGAGCGACCGGGGGGGAAGAGAGAGCGACCGGGGGGGAAGAGAGAGCGACCGGGGGGAATAGAGAGCGACCGGGGGGGAAGAGAGAGCGACCGGGGGGGAAGAGAGAGCGACCGGGGGGGAAGAGAGCGCGACCGGGGGGTAGAGAGAGCGACCGGGGGGAAGAGAGAGCGACCGGGGGGAAGAGAGAGCGACCGGGGGGGAAGAGAGAGCGACCGGGGGGGAAGAGAGAGCGACCGGGGGGGAAGAGAGAGCGACCGGGGGGGAAGAGAGAGCGACCGGGGAGGAAGAGAGAGCGACCGGGGGGGAAGAGAGAGCGACCGGGGGGAAGAGAGAGCGACCGGGGGGGAAGAGAGAGCGACCGGGGGGGAAGAGAGAGCGACCGGGGGGGAAGAGAGAGCGACCGGGGGGAAGAGAGAGCGACCGGGGGGGAAGAGAGAGCGACCGGGGGGGAAGAGAGAGCGATGGGGGGGAAGAGAGAGCGACTGAGGGGGGAGAGGGAGAGCGACTGAGGGGGGAGAGGGAGAGACTGGGGTAGAGAGAGAGAGACAAGGGAGAGAGAGAGAGAGTAGAGAGACTGGGGGGAGAGAGAGACTGGGGGGAGAGAGACAGAGAGACCAGGGGGGGAGAGAGAGAGAGAGAGAGACTGGGGGAGAGAAAGCGCAACTGAGGGGGGAGAGAGAGAGAGAGACGGGGAGTGAGAGAGAGGGAGAGACTGGGGGATAGAGAGAGAGAGACCAGGGGGGGAGAGAGAGAGAGACTGAGGGTGGGATAGAGAGAGAGACTGAGGGGGGGAGAGAGAGAGACTGAGGGGGAGAGAGAGAGAGACTGAGGGGGAGAGATAGAGAGACTGAGGGGGAGAGAAAGAGAGACTGAGGGGGAGAGAGAGAGAGACTGAGGGGGGGAGAGAGAGCGACTGAAGGGGAGAGAGAGAGAGACTGGGGGAGAGAGAGAGAGGCTGGGGGAGAGAGAGAGAGACTGGGGGAGAGAGAGTAGAGAGACTGGGGGGAGAGAGAGTAGAGAGACTGGGGAGAGAGAGAGAGAATGGGGAGATAGAGAGTGCGACTGAGGGGGGAGAGAGAGAGAGACGGGGAGAGAGAGAGGGAGAGAGAGAGACTGGGGAGATAGAGAGAGAGAGACCGAGGGGGGAGAGAGATAGCGACTGAGGGAGAGAGAGAGAGACTGAGACTGGGGGGAGAGAGAGACGGGGGGGAGAGAGAGAGACGGGGAGAGAGAGAGAGAAACTGGGGGGAGAGAGAGAGCGACTGAGGGGGAGAGGGAGAGAGACAGGGAGAGAGAGAGAGAGAGATGGGAGAGAGAGAGTAGAGAGACTGGGGGGAGAGAGAGGAGAGAGACAGGGGAGAGAGAGAGAGAGAGACTGGGGGGAGAGAGAGCGTGTGAGAGACAGGGGAAGGGGGAGAGAGACTGGGGAGAGAGAGATAGAGAGACTGGGAGACAGAGAGAGATAGAGAGACG